>NC_056743.1:1931452182-1931582039 GCF_019279795.1 Protopterus annectens | reverse complement strand
TTGGGGTTTAAAAGAAGGTTCTATAGGAATGAGAAGGGTACTAATTGTCAGGTATAAGGGCATTTATGACAACTACCTCCGGGAATGTTTGGGGTTATCACAAAGTACTAGAGAATCATCAGACAACATATGTAGAAGGTTCTATAGGAATGAGAAGGGTACTAATTGTCAGGTATAAGGGCATTTAGAGACAACTACCTCCGGGAATGTTTGGGGTTATCACAAAGTACTAGAGAATCATCAGACAACATATGTAGAAGGTTCTATAGGAATGAGAAGTGTACTAATTGTCAGGTATAAGGCATTTAGAGACGACTACCTCCGGGAATGTTTGGGGTCATCACAAAGTACTAGAGAATCATCAGATAACATATGTAGAAGGTTCTATAGGAATGAGAAGGGTACTAATTGTCAGGTATAAGGGCATTTAGAGACAACTACCTCCGGGAATGTTTGGGGTTATCACAAAGTACTAGAGAGTCATCAGACAACATATGTAGAAGGTTCTATAGGAATGAGAAGGGTACTAATTGTCAGGTATAAGGGCATTTAGAGACAACTACCTCCGGGAATGTTTGGGGTTATCACAAAGTACTAGAGAATCATCAGACAACATATGTAGAAGGTTCTATAGGAATGAGAAGGGTACTAATTGTCAGGTATAAGGGCATTTAGAGACGACTACCTCCGGGAATGTTTGGGGTTATCACAAAGTACTAGAGAATCATCAGATAACATATGTAGAAGGTTCTATAGGAATGAGAAGTGTACTAATTGTCAGGTATAAGGGCATTTAGAGATGACTACCTCCGGGAATGTTTGGGGTTATCACAAAGTACTAGAGAATCATCAGACAACATATGTAGAAGGTTCTATAGGAATGAGAAGTGTACTAATTGTCAGGTATAAGGGCATTTAGAGACAACTACTTCGGGAATGTTTGGGGTTATCACAAAGTACTAGAGAATCATCAGACAACATATGTAGAAGGTTCTATAGGAATGAGAAGTGTACTAATTGTCAGGTATAAGGGCATTTAGAGACAACTACCTCCGGAAATGTTTGGGGTTATCACAAAGTACTAGAGAATCATCAGATAACATATGTAGAAGGTTCAATAGGAATGAGAAGGTACTAATTGTCAGGTACAAGGGCATTTAGAGACGACTACCTCCGGGAATGTTTGGGGTTATCACAAAGTACTAGAGAATCATCAGATAACATATGTAGAAGGTTCTATAGGAATGAGAAGTGTACTAATTGTCAGGTATAAGGGCATTTAGAGACGACTACTTCCGGGAATGTTTGGGGTTATCACAAAGTACTAGAGAATCATCAGACAACATATGTAGAAGGTTCTATAGGAATGAGAAGTGTACTAATTGTCAGGTATAAGGGCATTTAGAGACGACTACCTCCGGGAATGTTTGGGGTTATCACAAAGTACTAGAGAATCATCAGACAACATATGTAGAAGGTTCTATAGGAATGATAAGTGTACTAATTGTCAGGTATAAGGGCATTTAGAGACAACTACCTCCGGGAATGTTTGGGGTTATCACAAAGTACTAGAGAATCATCAGACAACATATGTAGAAGGTTCTATAGGAATGATAAGTGTACTAATTGTCAGGTATAAGGGCATTTATGACAACTACCTCCGGGAATGTTTGGGGTTATCACAAAGTACTAGAGAATCATCAGACAACATATGTAGAAGGTTCTATAGGAATGAGAAGGGTACTAATTGTCAGGTATAAGGGCATTTAGAGACGACTACCTCCGGGAATGTTTGGGGTTATCACAAAGTACTAGAGAATCATCAGACAACATATGTAGAAGGTTCTATAGGAATGAGAAGTGTACTAATTGTCAGGTATAAGGGCATTTATGACAACTACCTCTGGGAATGTTTGGGGTTATCACAAAGTACTAGAGAATCATCAGACAACATATGTAGAAGGTTCTATAGGAATGAGAAGGGTACTAATTGTCAGGTATAAGGGCATTTAGAGACAACTACCTCCGGGAATGTTTGGGGTTATCACAAAGTACTAGAGAATCATCAGATAACATATGTAGAAGGTTCTATAGGAATGAGAAGTGTACTAATTGTCAGGTATAAGGGCATTTAGAGACAACTACCTCCGGGAATGTTTGGGGTTATCACAAAGTACTAGAGAATCATCAGACAACATATGTAGAAGGTTCTATAGGAATGAGAAGGTACTAATTGTCAGGTATAAGGCATTTAGAGACAACTACCTCCGGGAATGTTTGGGGTTATCACAAAGTACTAGATAATCATCAGACAACATATGTAGAAGGTTCTGTAGGAAAGAGAAGGTACTAATTGTCAGGTATAAGGGCATTTAGAGACGACTACCTCCGGGAATGTTTGGGGTTATCACAAAGTACTAGAGAATCATCAGACAACATATGTAGAAGGTTCTATAGGAATGAGAAGTGTACTAATTGTCAGGTATAAGAGCATTTAGAGACAACTACCTCCGGGAATGTTTGGGGTTATCACAAAGTACTAGAGAATCATCAGACAACATATGTAGAAGGTTCTATAGGAATGAGAAGTGTACTAACTGTCAGGTATAAGGGCATTTAGAGACAACTACCTCCGGGAATGTTTGGGGTTATCACAAAGTACTAGAGAATCATCAGACAACATATGTAGAAGGTTCTATAGGAATGAGAAGTGTACTAATTGTCAGGTATAAGGGCATTTATGACAACTACCTCCGGGAATGTTTGGGGTTATCACAAAGTACTAGAGAATCATCAGACAACATATGTAGAAGGTTCTATAGGAATGAGAAGGGTACTAATTGTCAGGTATAAGGGCATTTAGAGACGACTACCTCCGGGAATGTTTGGGGTTATCACAAAGTACTAGAGAATCATCAGATAACATATGTAGAAGGTTCTATAAGAATGAGAAGGGTACTAATTGTCAGGTATAAGGGCATTTAGAGACAACTACCTCCGGGAATGTTTGGGGTCATCACAAAGTACTAGAGAATCATCAGACAACATATGTAGAAGGTTCTATAGGAATGAGAAGTGTACTAATTGTCAGGTATAAGGGCATTTAGAGACAACTACCTCCGGGAATGTTTGGGGTTATCACAAAGTACTAGAGAATCATCA
This sequence comes from Protopterus annectens, assembly GCF_019279795.1. Lineage (NCBI taxonomy): Eukaryota > Metazoa > Chordata > Ceratodontiformes > Protopteridae > Protopterus > Protopterus annectens. The sequence goes on along the minus strand of NC_056743.1, from coordinate 1,931,578,877 downwards.
GACAACATATGTAGAAGGTTCTATAGGAATGAGAAGTGTACTAATTGTCAGGTATAAGGCATTTAGAGACAACTACCTCCGGGAATGTTTGGGGTTATCACAAAGTACTAGAGAATCATCAGACAACATATGTAGAAGGTTCTATAGGAATGAGAAGGGTACTAATTGTCAGGTATAAGGCATTTAGAGACAACTTCCTCCGGGAATGTTTGGGGTTATCACAAAGTACTAGAGAATCATCAGATAACATATGTAGAAGGTTCTATAGGAATGAGAAGGGTACTAATTGTCAGGTATAAGGGCATTTAGAGACAACTACCTCCGGGAATGTTTGGGGTCATCACAAAGTACTAGCGAATCATCAGACAACATATGTAGAAGGTTCTGTAAAAATGAGAAGGTACTAATTGTCAGGTATAAGGGCATTTAGAGACAACTACCTCCGGGAATGTTTGGGGTTATCACAAAGTACTAGAGAATCATCAGACAACATATGTAGAAGGTTCTATAGGAATGAGAAGTGTACTAATTGTCAGGTATAAGGGCATTTAGAGACAACTACCTCCGGGAATGTTTGGGGGTATCACAAAGTACTAGAGAATCATCAGACAACATATGTAGAAGGTTCTATAGGAATGGGAAGGGTACTAATTGTCAGGTATAAGGGCATTTAGAGACAACTACCTCCGGGAATGTTTGGGGTTATCACAAAGTACTAGAGAATCATCAGACAACATATGTAGAAGGTTCTATAGGAATGAGAAGTGTACTAATTGTCAGGTATAAGGGCATTTAGAGACGACTACCTCCGGGAATGTTTGGGGTTATCACAAAGTACTAGAGAATCATCAGATAACATATGTAGAAGGTTCTATAGGAATGAGAAGTGTACTAATTGTCAGGTATAAGGGCATTTAGAGACAACTACCTCCGGGAATGTTTCTGGTCATCACAAAGTACTAGAGAATCATCAGACAACATATGTAGAAGGTTCTATAGGAATGAGAAGTGTACTAATTGTCAGGTATAAGGGCATTTAGAGACAACTACCTCCGGGAATGTTTGGGGTTATCACAAAGTACTAGAGAATCATCAGACAACATATGTAGAAGGTTCTATAGGAATGAGAAGTGTACTAATTGTCAGGTATAAGGCATTTAGAGACAACTACCTCTGGGAATGTTTGGGGTTATCACAAAGTACTAGAGAATCATCAGGTAACATATGTAGAAGGTTCTGTAGGAATGAGAAGGGTACTAATTGTCAGGTATAAGGGCATTTAGAGACAACTACCTCCGGGAATGTTTGGGGTTATCACAAAGTACTAGAGAATCATCAGATAACATATGTAGAAGGTTCTATAGGAATGAGAAGTGTACTAATTGTCAGGTATAAGGGCATTTAGAGACAACTACCTCCGGGAATGTTTGGGGTCATCACAAAGTACTAGAGAATCATCAGACAACATATGTAGAAGGTTCTATAGGAATGAGAAGGGTACTAATTGTCAGGTATAAGGGCATTTATGACAACTACCTCCGGGAATGTTTGGGGTTATCACAAAGTACTAGAGAATCATCAGACAACATATGTAGAAGGTTCTATAGGAATGAGAAGTGTACTAACTGGTTCTCTGAGAGAGCAGCTGATTCATGGAACAGACTACCAAATTACATTAAAGCAAGTACTAGTTTAGATAGTTTTAAGATTAGGAGGTATCACACTCCTGTCACACTGCATGAACATTCTGAAGAGGATGACCTATAAACGAATGCACAGAGCAGTAGAAAGTACATTGGGAGATGAGCAGTTCGGATTCAGATCAGGATGCAGCACAATTGGCCCAGTGTTTGCAGTGAGCAGATACTTGAGAAGAAGCTAGAAATGAGGAAAGAGTCCAACCTGGCATTTCTAGATTTGGAGAAAGCATATGACAAACTCCCAAGAAAGCTGATTTGGGCAGTACTGCTATGGTTTGCAACCTCAGAAACATTGGTAGAATTAGTGCAGGCTATGTATAAGGACCCAAGAACTCAAGTACGAAACGTGTTCGGCCTCACAGAGGGGTTCCCAGTGGGGGTGGGTGTGCATCTGGGTTCAGCTCTGAGCTCACTGCTGTCCATACTGGTGATGAACTACATTAGCAAAAAGGTCAGAGGTGACAGCTCAACAAAGTTCCTTTATCAGACGATGTGGTATTATAGGCAAACTCTAAGCAAATGCTTCAACAAAGGACAGGGGAATGGAATGGAATGTAAAACTGAAGGCACATGAGATGAAACTGAGTAGAGATAAGACAGTTGCAATGGCAGCAAATGGGGGGAAATGAGAAGAAGCTGAAATGTGAGATAAAAGGGAAAATATTGGAACAGGTTAACAGCACCGGTCAACATCTTACCACAAGAAATTTGGACAAAGCCAAAATAATGGGAAGACAAAGGACGAAAATAGAGACACATTGTAAATATTAGTATTAGAAACCTATAATAAAATGTGTTATGTTAGAACATATTTTCTGAAGGATATGAAGTCTGAAACTCAAATGTCTGTCATTATTTAGTGACTGCCAAAACTCCACAGCATTGCAGAAAAGAAAGCCAGTAAAGGTCCATACACCTGTAGGCAATGACAAAGTCAAGGCAAACCAATATGATATAAAGTTTAATACAATATATCCACACCAACTAAGCGCTTTCATTTCACCACGGAAACTTCATCAGAATGGTGTATTGTCACAAACGAACTGTTAAAATAATCAAAATCTGAATGTGAGTGGCTGTAAGTTAATTACACGTTTGAAATTTTAAAGAAACATCACAGAAACTTGTATACTCCTGTTTAATATATATATATATATATATATATATATATATATATATATATATATATATATATATATATATATATATATATAGATATATATATATATATATACACACACACACACACACACACACACACACACACACACACATACACACACACACGCACAATACAATTTGGTAAAAATATTTACAAATATTTACAAAAATGTATGTGCAAATATTATTTACAAAAGTGTATAGATTCTCCTAAACATGACAACAAAGATGTTATAAAATGTTTGCTTTCAGTTTCAAGGCAAGAACTATAGAAAGGTGGTCATTTAAACCAAGGTTTACACAGGCATCAAAGGACATTTGCCATATTATCTCTTGATATTCCAACCTGGTTTCCCAATCACCACCCCTTTCTGGAATCTGAATTTGCTGTATCACCCAGAATTTAAATTTGACTGTGGGATAATCTAAACGATGTCTGTACAGGGCATTGGTGTCTTTACCCCTGTTTAGATCATATAAGTGCTCATATATTCTCTGTCTAAGACATCTTTTAACTGAACCTTTATCTGAATTCCTGACAGTATATCTTAAACCATTACTCGGCATGATTTGTGCCAGAATACAAGATACCACTCAGTTCTTACAATTGGTTTCAGACACCCAACTTGAACCAGGATGGTTGCTGTGCACTATGGATGTGAAGGTCATGTACACCAACATACCACACTGGGCGGGACTTGAAGCCCCCAAATACTGGCAAGATAGAGCACAGTTATACCCGGTTGGATTCAACACACTTTTGGTCTGCATGGCTGAGCATGTTCTGGACAAAAATGTATTCCATTTTCAGGGAAGATGCTTTTGGCAAATTAGGGGTACTGCCATGGGAGCTTCTTTTGCTCCCATTTATGCAGACCTCTTCATGGGATACATTGAGGAACAGTTGATTTACGAATCTACACACAATATATACATTGAGGAACTGGATGTTTCGCACAGATATCTGGATGACTGTTGGCTGGTTTGGCGTTCTGATCAAGAATATCTATTGGAGTTTATGCAATATCTAAATCAGGACAAATGGGGTATTGAATTCACACTGACTTGTGATTTATAGGAGATCAATTTTCTGGACGTCACCATCACTCAGAATCCAGATGATACATTAAAAACCAAAACGTTCTGGAAATACCCCCAATATAACAACTTGTTACATGCCACCAGCATGCATCCCAGCCACATCATCTGGAATATCCCCAAATCCCAATTCCTCAAAATAAGAAGGATTTGTTCCTCAGAAATGGACTATATGAAATCTCAGCATGACTTGGTAGGCAGATTTAGAGCTAGGGGCTATAGAGAATTTGACATCCAGGGTGCCAGGCAGGTGGCATCCAACTCGGACAGAACATCACTCTTGACATATAGGGAGAAAACCCGAGCTGAACAGGTGGATACCATCAGATTCATTACTACATATGGACGTAATATTAATATGATCAAAAACATCATTTCCAAACATTGGAACATTCTTAGTGCCAACGATGAATTGATATCTCTTTTGGGGCACACTTGTCAGTACGGGTACAGAAGAGGCAAAACGTTAGGTTCCTTCTTCTCCCATTACAAAAGAGTCAGTTCCGGGGGTATTGGATGCCACCAATTGACTATGACGGGGGATAGGCTTTGGGGAACATACAGTTGTGGACATTGTTCCTCTTGTCCATACATTTTCACATCTAAACAGTTGTCTAGTACAAACACTAACTGTGTACATGACATGAAATTTTTTGGGAAATGTAATAGTGAGTGGGTTGTGTATCTTGCGATGTGTAGATGTGCTTTCTATGTCGGACAGACATCACGACCACTCAGAATGCAAATGTCTGAACATTGAAGTGACATGCAAATCAAAAGGGATACCAATGCTCTATACAGACACTGTCTACACCACAATTCTGCCAGATTTCAGTTCACAATAATTGACGAGGTCCATGGTGACAGATCCAACAAACAGGGATGGCATTCTATTCTTATTAAGAAAGAGAAGTATTGGATCATCAAACTGGGTGCTCTGTTTTCGCCTGGTTTGAATGATCATTTATAAATTTATGATAAATTATTATGTTTTTGTGTTTACATCATCATCATCATAATCCCCTTTTTTCCCATTTTACATGGGGTCGGGGTATCGTATTAACTGTCGCCAACTCTCTCGATTCAGTGCCACTCTCCTGCCTACTTCAACACTCATGTCTGACTGTCGCATATCTTCTTTCACACAATCCATCCACCTCTTTGCTGGATGCCCTCGCTTACTCTTACCTTCTTCCTGTCTGTCCCAAATCTCCCTCACCAGATTGTCTTCTGCTTTTCTACACATGTGCCCATACCATCGTAAACTGTTTTCTTTGATCTTTTCTGAAATTGGAGCTACTTTGGCTTCTGCTCTTATGTCCTCATTTCTTCGCCTGTCCCGCAGTGTGCATCCTACCACCTTTCTCAGGCACTTCATTTCCATCACCTCTAGCTTCTTCAACTGTTCTGCCTTTACTGCCCAGGTTTCTGTACCATACAGTAGTACTGGTCGCACCACTGTCTTGTACACCTTACTTTTCAGCTTCTTTGGCATTTTTCTGTCATATACTACACCTGATACTCTATGCCAATTGGCTGCAGCCCCTCTGATTCTAGCTTTGACCTCTTCATTCAGACTACCCTTCTCCTCAACCACCCCATCCCAGATACTTGAAGCTGTTTACCTGTTCCACTATCTTCCCATCTATCTCTATTCTCAGCTTCTTCTGATTTCCCCAATCTGCTGCCATTACCACTGTCTTATCTGTGCTTAGTTTCATCCCATGTGCCTTCAGATTTGCATTCCATTCTCCTATCCTTTGCTGAAGTTCTAGATCAGAGTCTGCCTGTAATGCCACATCATCTGCATACAGCAGCTTTGTTGCTCTGACCCCTCCAACCTGTTTGCTGATGTAGTCCATTACCAGTATGAACAGCAGTGGGCTCAGAGCTGAACCCTGGTGTACACCCACTCCCACTGGGAACCCCTCAGTGAGGCCAAACACTGTTCGTACTTGAGTCACCGGGTCCTTGTACATAGCCTGTACTAATTCTACCAATGTTTCTGGGACTTTAAACCACCGCAGTACTGCCCAGATCAGCTTTCTTGGGACCTTGTCATATGCTTTCTCCAAGTCTAGGAAAGCCCAGTTTGACTCTCTCCTCTTCTCTAGTTTCTTCTCAAGTATCTGTCTCAATGCAAACATCGGGTCAATTGTGCTGCATCCTGATCTGAATCCGAACTGTTCATCTCCCATCTTACATTCTACTATTCTGCGTATCCGTTTATCAATCACCCTCTCCAGAACTTTCATGCAATGTGGTAGGAGTTTGATGCCTCTGTACTGTCCACAGTTGTGGATGTCCCCTTTGTTCTTGTATACTGGCACGAGTATGCTTATTCTCCAGTCATCTGGAATACGCCTTTCTCTCCACACTGCAATTAGTACCCTCAGGAGCCATTTCTCCCCTAGCTCACCCAGCATCTTTATCATATCTGCTGTGACCTTATCTGAGCCTGCTGCTTTCCCTGACTTCATTTTCCTTAGTGCTGCTTTTACTTCTCTTCTACTCTCATTGTAGGCTGTTTCTGGGGCAGTACCACTTTTGTGGTGTTTTCTTCATTCAGAAGCTGCTGGAAATACTCCTTCCATCTGCCTTTGATGTCCTGTGGGCTGGTAAGTAGGTTGTTGCTGGAATCCCTTATGAAGGGTGTCTGACTATCTTCTTTATCTTTCTGTCTTTGCCTTGCAACCTGATATAGTTTCTTTGTGCCACTTACTGAGTCACTTTCCAGAAGCTGAGAGAGTGCCTCTGATGCCCTATTCTTTGCTATTGCAACTTCTTTCTTAGTTTCTTTGTTAGCCAACCAGTAGTCCTTCCTAGCTTGGTCAGTCTTTTCAATCTCCCACTTCTTCCTGCACTCTTTCTTTCTTTTGATTACTTCCTGCACTTCTGCATTCCACCACCAGCGTTCCTTATGTACATTATTTCCATACCTGGCTCGGCCACATATCTTTTCTGTAGTCCTAACACATGCTGTTTTTAGGTGCTGCCACTCTTCTTCAACTCCACCTATTTCCTCCTCTTCTTGGGGTGCTAGGGCCCTTAGTAATTCCTTGAACTGCTGTACTTTCTCTCCAGTCAACTTCCAGGTCTTCAGCCTGGTCTCTGTTGATCTTAGAGCCTTCTCTGACCACTGCTTGCAGCTGATTGTGGCAACTACTGGTTTATGCTGTGAACCGACTGTTTCACTGGGGATGACTTTGCAATCATGGATTCTACCCCAGTGCCTTTTCTTCACTAGGAGGAAGTCTACCTGAGTTGCATGTTGGCTACTCTTGTATGTGATCTTGTGACTGTCTCTCTTTCTGAACCATGTGTTGGCTACTATCAAGCCATTTGCCAGACAGAAGTCTAGAATGGCTTCTCCTTCTTTATTCCTATTGCTCCACCCATGTGGACCCAGGCAGTCCTCATATCCTGTTCTGTCTGTCCCGATATGTGCATTTAAGTCACCCATTATCACCACCAATTCATGTTGTCCTACTTTATCTAGTAGGTCCTGCAACTGCTGTCTGAATGCACTCTTTTCCTCACTATCACAACCCTGCTATGGGGCATAGGCTGAGATTATGAATACTGTCCTATCATTACACTGGAGTCTAATTGCCATGAGTCTGTCATTAATTCTGATGATATCCCTCACTGACTTCTGAAGCCTCTGTCTCACCACAATTCCTACACCATTTCTAGCCTGTCCACCACCTGAGTAGTAGAGTCTGGATCCCAAGCCAAGTGGCTTTGTTGCACTGCCCTTCCATCTCATCTCTTGGATACATAGGATGTCCAGCCTCTTCCGTATCATCATGTCATCCACTTCTAAGCTGCGTCCTGTCAGTGAACCTACATTAAGCGTAGCAATTCTCAGTTCATGTTTGGCAGGTTGGTTTGTTTTATGTCCAGCTTTCACTCAACAGAGCTATCCCAGGTAACCCAGGCTGGGCAACTAGACACCGGCCAGCCAGTAGCCTATTGACCCAGGGCTGCTGGGCTTTTATGGCGGGCACACACTGGCCAATAGGGGCACATATACCCCTCCCACCGTTAGCATGGGTCCCTGGCATGGGTCAGAGAGTAGGCCGGGTCCTCAACCCACTTATCACCGGTAACTACCCATGCCCATTTTTTTGGCGACAGTCAACATGACCGAATCACCTAGAGACATATTTTACACCGTCGAGTGGCTAGCCCTGCCACGGCACACAGTTTGTGATCCGTGTTCTCCTATCTTGAGGATACTGTGCACCACAATAGATGCCCAAAGCGGTTGGTCTTTTTACAACTCTTCCTCTCATTGGGCACAATGTAGAGTCTGTGCTGCTGCCCACAGCTCCATTCATTGGCGAGTTTGAGATGGAAACACTCAGCATGTTTTTCAAACATGGTAGAAACCCCACAGAGACACAGAGAGAACATGCAAACTCCAAACAGGCATTAGTCGGAGGTCAGGATCGAACCTTGTACCTTGTGCATTGGAGGCGAAGACCTTAACCACTAAGCCATCTGTTTAATTTATATTGTTCATTTCATATGTTTTATATTTTTTTCACACAGGAAACCATCTGAACCAAGGTGCTGGCTGCTTTTTTCCCACTTTTCTGAGATTTAAATAAGTTCAGTTACAGGCTTGCTGTTCTTGAACTGTTTGCAAGCTTCTTGGAGGCCATTTTTTGCTTGGGCTAAAGGGAAGTCTCTCTGTTGATCAGTGGCAGTGAAAAACATTGAGCAGCCTGCCTGCCCCTGTGGGAGTGGTTACTGACTTCAAACTGTAGTTTTATTGGCCATTTTGGGTCAATTCCAAACTCCTTCATCTTCCTCTCTTAAAACCTGGTTGCCTCATGGTTTTGGCGTCTTTTCAGGCTTGTTGGCTGTTGGTGAAGCACTCACCAAGAAGAGAAAACGCTGAGAGAAGAAAGGAGCCACTTTTGAGATTTTAAGTATTTTTCCTCTGTTTATTTGCTAAGTTTTCCTGCATAGCCGCCTATTTTGAGCATTTTCTGGCTTGTTAAACTTGATTTCTGCATTAGTAACAGTATTTAGAGCACAACCTAGAGCTGTTTACTGAATTTCCTGTTTGCACTTATTTTTAAAATCATTTTTTTTCAAAACTTGCATTTTATCTGTCTTTGGCCTAGCACTCTTGTGTGGGGTCATTTACTGCACTGTTATAACTTGTTGATACTTGTGAACCTCTGCTATCTCTGAAAAAAAAAAAACAAAAAAATCTTGCTTTTTTCCCACTTTTCTGAGATTTAAAAAAGTTCAGTTACAGGCTTGCTGTTCTTGAACTGTTTCTAAGTTTCTTGGAGGCCATTTTTTGCTTGGGCTAAAGGGAAGTCTCTCTGTTGATCAGTGGCAGTGAAAAACATTGAGCAGCCTGCCTGCCCCTGTGGGAGTGGTTACTGACTTGAAACTGTAGTTTTATTGGCCATTTTGGGTCAATTCCAAACTCCTTCATCTTCCTCTCTTAAAACCCTCTTTTACACGGTTTTGCGTGTTTTTGTGCATAGCGCAACAGCGGGCAGAGCCGCCTAATTGGGTTTAAACTATTTCTGGCTCCACAAAGTCTGCTCTTCACTTTTTCACTTAGAACTGCTCTATCTCTCAATTTAAACACCATATTCTCATTCTAAGGCCCTTCACTGGTCCAATTAAGTAATCCTACAAGTTAGCACTATTAAACCATAAGCACTACTTACTCTTATACTCTCTACGATTACCCTGTCCTCTATTGGTCCATCTTAAATTCAGTTTCTCTATATTAGTCTAGCACGTCCAAAGGTCAGTCAATGGTTTTCTCTCCAGTCCAGCTGGTGAATCTGGGAATTTTGAGGCAATGTTACAACTGTCTCATGTACACGGACAACCCTCTCCTCCTCCAAACAGGTTCAAATATATGTGAGAGATGCAACTATTTAGCCAAACTGGAGGCTGAGCTCTCTCATCTCAAAACTGGTGTAACCAGTCAAGAGGAGAAGGTAACCTCACACAACACAATTCCAGTATCACATAGTCCCACCACATCAGCGAACCAAACACATAAATACACAAAAACATACTCGGAGGCTCTAAATAAAAATCTACCTAAGCAACAGAGACCTCCAAAGCAGACATCCAAGCAAACGCTACCTCAAAACAAAACACGCACAACATATAGCCCACAAAGTCAGTGTGCCAAGCAGCCACAGCCCTTAAGTCTGAATAACACACCTGATATTTTTGTAATAGGTGACTCTATTGTCAGACACACTGACGTCCCGCTCACCAGGCTGAATAAAGAGAAGGTCACGGTAAGCTGCCTGTCAGGTGCTAGGATCCGCCACATAACGCAAGCACTCAGGTCACTCCAAAGCAAATACAAATATGACTCAGTCATTGTACATGCTGGTGTGAATGACCTGAGACGTACCTCCCTGGACTACATGAAAAGAGATATAGAGGAGCTCTCTGATCATGTAGCCCAGGCTGGTATGACCCTGACCTTGAGCAGCATCTTACCCTCACCTAGAATGATGCCACAGTGCAAAGACGAAATGATCGATTTTAACAATTGGCTAAAATTTTGGTGTCATTCAAAGGGGATCCAGTGTCTGTCAGCCTGGGATGACATGCTCGACAAGCCACGTTACTTCGCTAGGGACGGCTTGCACCTGTCACCACTGGGCTTTTGGATATTGGCAAAGGCTCTTGCCACCCCCATAGTGCCTTTTTTAGGCAAGGCTCAAAAGTCAAACCCACCCCCATAGACAGCACAAAGAACAAGAAACTAAGGGTAATGCTGCTTAACGCCAGAAGCCTTAACCTCAAGATGCATGCACTTGAAGCTCTCCTCAGTATGGAGAACATAGATATCTGTGCAGTGACAGAAACCTGGTTCAAGGCTCCAGAGAGCACCCCAACACTACCAGGCTATACCTCATATCATGCTTTTCGGCCCCAAAACCCGGACCGAACCACAAAAAGAGGGGGAGTTTCCATATTTATCAAGGATATCCACACCACCAGGTTAGTGGCATTGCACGAAGTATCTGAGAACATCCATGTGCAACTAACAGTGGGCAAGACTGCTTTTCAGTTTATAGCATCCTACAGACCACCCTGTCAAAGTCAGGAATCCCACTCGGCTTTCCTGAAAACATTGGAGAACATGAAGATCTCTCCGAACACCATTATATTGGGTGACTTCAACTACACAAACATTGACTGGGAGCACTACTCAAGCCCCAGCACCTTAGCCCAAAGGTTCCTGGAAATTATAAACTCAAATGCTATGGAACAACTAGTCACCACTCCCACAAGAGGGGACAACATACTAGACCTGATCATTACCAACATGGGGACTCTATGCTCCACACCAGAAGTATATCCCTCATTGGTAAGATCAGACCATAAATTAATTTCACTGGATGTCCACATCCTGACCCCACACCCAGCCCAGAAAACCACAGTGAAAAACTTCTCAAAAGCGAACTTCTCACTTCTCAAAACCGAAGTGAAATCCTTCAAGGCCACAGGGCCAGTGGAAACTATGGCCCAAACTGCAGAATCCTATATAAACGCATTCTACGGACATCTCCAGGAATGCATGGATCATGCTATCCCAAACAAAACCAAGACCCAATCATCCAAAGGGAGGCGTCCAGTCTGGTGGACCCTGCCATAAATAAACTGTACAACAGAAGGAGGAAGCTACTACATGATAGAGCAAAATCCCTAATAGGGAAGGCATCTCTGAACAGTACTAGCAAAAAATTACGATCCCTCATAAAATCGTCCAAGGCCAGCTTTGAGAGAAAAATTGCACAGGACACCAAAGACAATCATAAGGTTTTTTTCAGTTATGTTAGGAACCTGGGATGCAACTCCCAGACTTGTTCTGAGCTGATTCTAAACAACAAAAAATACACTGAACCCACAGACATCGCCAATATCCTGGCAGACAGGTTCAGTGCAAACTTCCCCCCCCCCTCCCCCCCAAAAGAGCAAGTATCTATCCCGGCAGAGGGCTGCCTCCCAAACATCTCTGATGCTGAGGTGAAGGCTGCCCTCTCCAAAGCAAAAAACACTGCTTCCATGGGACCAGATGGCGTCCCAGGTTGCATCCTACATGAACTCCAAGAGGAACTAATCCCTCAAATAAAACAGCTATACAATCTCAGCCTCACTACAGGATATGTGCCGACAGAATGGTGTACAGCAACAGTGGTCCCACTCCACAAAGGTGGAGCCTCTACGGACCTTGGAAACTATCGCCCCATAAGCCTGACTAGCTTAGTCTGCAAGGCTATGGAGAGGATCATCATGGAGCTCATAAACAAAGACATTGGGGACCTACAGACACTAGATCCTACCCAGTTCGGCTTTGTCAAGGGCAGATCCTGCCTTTTGAACCTGGTTGACTTCTTCAAAACAGTCACCAAAGCCATAGATGAAGGGAAGGTAGTCCACACAGCCTATCTGGACCTTGCAAAGGCATTTGACACAATACCCCACTCGGGCATCATAGATAAGCTATCCAGCTTAAATATAAACCCCTATGTCATAAGATGGGTCACAAACTGGCTCAAAGACAGAACCCACAGAGTGAGAGTTGCTGTAGCCATGTCAGACTCGAAACCGGTCACAAGTGGCATCCCACAGGGTTCTGTCCTGGGACCACTCTTGTTCAGTATATACTTTTCCGAGGTACAGGCAAACGTGGGAGGACTATGGCTCACCAAGTTTGCAGATGACTGCAAACTGGGCGCCATAATCGACTCTCCAGCTGACACAAACATCCTTCAAAAAGGTCTCACAGAGACAGATAACTGGTGCCAGAGCCATGGTCTAAAGCTAAATGCCAAAAAGTGTATAGTCATACCCTTTGGCAAAAACAATGTGCCCACAAATTGCCACATAGGTGGAAACCCATTAAGTACAGAGAAAGTTATTAGGGACCTGGGACCCAAGTTGATAGCAATCTCTCCTTTGAAAACCACATTGCCAAAGTGGTTAGAAAGACCTTCTACATAGCCCACCTCATCACAAAGGGTTTCACATCTAGATCAAGAGAGGTAATCGTGCCCCTTTATTCTTCCCTCATCAGGCCCATCATAGAATACAATGCCCCTTTTGGGATGTACCTTACCCGACACCTACAGCAATTAGAAAGACCCCAAAAGTATCTCACCAAGAGGATCAAGGGTCTCAAACAGATGCCATATGCTGCTCGGTTAAAAAAACTCCAGCTCTACTCAGTTGCATACCGCCTACTTCGAGGCGATCTATGCCTGACATACAAAGCTATGTCAAATCCAGAATTAATGGACATGCTCCACCTCAGTAAATCTAAATCCCTTAGAGCCACACGCTTGAAGGACTTGAACCTCAGCACAGAAATAAATAGAACTTGCTGGAGAGACAGGTTCATAACCCAGAGGCTCCCTTCTGGAATAGAATTCCAGTTCATGTGAGGCAGAGCACCTCACTGAATCTCTTCAAGAAGAATCTCGATAGGTGGATGGGGGATCGTAGGTTTGTCCCAGGGATTACTCCCGTGTCACTATTAGACAGAGGCACAGTAAACTAAACCTTAAAAAGGGCACAGTATACTCAAATCAAGGGGTGGCGTAAGCCATACAGAATTGGGCTAGGCTTATAATTGCCCCAGGGCAGATAGCCTAGTATGAACCTATGAAGCTATGAACCTATGAACTCTTATTGGAAGGCTAACCTAATAAATATGTGTGGTGAATTCCTTATGTCACAAATATTTTTTTCCCACTGATGAAAGCCTTTGGGCTGAAACCGGTCTGTGATTTATTTATTTAATAAATCTTTTCGGGTTACTTCACGGCTTTACTGTGCTGTCTTTACACTGATGTTTGGTGCTGGCTACTTTTTTTCTTGATATGTATGTTTTTTGCCTTGCACCGGTCATACCTGAGAGGATTTTGTTCTTGTGATATTTGACAACACCATGACCCCCATGTAGAAAATACGAACTGGATGACCCTAAAGCCAGAACTGTAGGGGTTATTTTTGCCTTGTCCAAGCCTAGATACAAAATAGTTGTCCGAGTAGTGTATTGAATGATTTGAATAAGCACTTGTTCTACAAGAAACTAAATGATGTACAGAGTCATCCTTTTACCCTATATAGACTGAGATTTTTGCCATAAGAAGTTTAAAGGGCTAAGACACAACAGCTCTTACCAGGAACCGATGAACAGCCATCAGACTTCAAGGTTATGACCAGAGCAACTAGGACAACTATTTTGTAACTAGGCTTGGACAAGGCAAATATAACCCCTACAGCACTGGCTTTAGAGTCATCCAGTTTCTATTGCTCATTCGATCCTAGCAGCAACCTCCCACTGTAATGCAAGGCTTGTTATATTTTGAATAACATAGGGTACATCTGTGTTTTAATTTTCCCATGTAGAAAAAAGGAAAAAGGAGGTTGTTGATTATGATGATGATGATGATGATGATGAATAATAGCAGTGTAGCACCATCAGTCTGCACAGAAACTCATACTGTAGCCATAGCAGGTACACATGATTATTAATGTAGTACCAGTGGGTACCAGCTGGTGCAACCATTGTATCACACATGAATAATAGTGATGTGGCACCAGCAATACACATGATGAGTCATGGTGTGGCCATTGTAGTACACATGAATAGTAATGGTGCAATACCTGCAGTACACATGGGGAGTCATGGTGTGACCAAAGTAGAAAACATAAATAATAATGGTGTAACACCAGCAGTACGCATGAGGAGTCACAGTGTGACCATAGTAGTAAATATGAATAGTAATGATGTAACACCAACAGTACGCATGGGGAATCACAGTGTGACAGTCGTAGTAAACGTGAAGAATAATGATACAACACCAACTGTATGCAGGGGGAGTCACGGTGTGACCGTAGTAGTAAACATGAAGAATAATCATGTAACACCAACCATACACACAGGGAGTCATAGTGTGACCGTAGTAGTAAACATGAATAGTAATGGTGTAACACCAACAGTATGCAGGAGGAGTCGTGGTGTGACCATAGTAGTAAACATGAATAGTAATACTGTAGCAGCAGCTGTACACATGGGGAGTCATGGTGTGGCCATAGTGGCACACATGAATAAAAACAACAGAAAAGAAAATGTTTCATGCAGGGGAACAAGCTTCCCATCCCCCCACAACCCCCATATAGGGGACCTGTGCCCCTTTACCTCATGCTACTTATATCTATCAACTCTAAGATCTCACAATAGTGAGGAAAGGGCAAATATCTACCACTGCTGTACAGCAATATCCCACATACAAATGCAGGACAATTATGTATCACTATTAGCACACATCAGGGACCATGATGCATCAGCATTAGCACATATCAGGGTCCATGATGTACCAGTACTAGCACACATGGTGTACCAGTATTAGCACACATCAGGAACCATAAATCAGTCATACATTCATCAGGGATGATGCACCAATCTGTATACACACATCAGGGACCGTATTAGCACACATCAGGAACCATAATGTACCAATATTTGCACACATCAGAGACCATGCTGTATCTGTATTGGCACACATCAGGGACCATGATGTAACAGTACTAGCACACATCAGGAACCATAATGTACCAGTATTTGCACACATCAGGGACCATGATGTATCAGTATTATCATACATCAGGGACCATGATGCACCAATATTAGTACACATCAGGGACCATGGTGTATCAGTATTAGCACACATCAGGGACCATGGTGTATCTGTATTTGCACACAATAGGGACCATGATGTAACACTATTAGCACACATCAGGAACCATGATGTAACATTAGTAGCACACATATGGGACCTTGATGTATCAGTATTAGCACACATCAGTTACCATGGTGTACCAGTTCTAGCACACATCAGCAAGATATCAGTATTAGCATACATCAGGGACCATGATGTAACACTATTAGCACACATCATTGACCATGATGTATCAGTATTAGCACACATCAGGGACCATAATGTATCAGTATTAGCATACATCAGGGACCATAATGCAACAGTATTAGCACATATCAGGGACCATGATGTATCAGTATTAGCACACATCAGGGACCATAATGTAACAGTATTCGCACACATCAGGGACCATGATGTAACATTATTAGCACACATCAGGGACCATGATGTAACATTATTAGCACACATCAGGGACCATGATGTACCAGTATTAGCACACATCAGGGACCATAATGTAACAGTATTCGCACACATCAGGGACCATGATGTACCAGTATTAGCACATATCAGGGACCATGATGTATCAGTATTAGCACACATCAGGGACCATAATGTAACAGTATTCGCACACATCAGGGACCATGCTGTAACATTATTAGTACACATCAGGGACCATGATGTAACAGTATTCGCACACATCAGGGACAATGATGTAACATTATTAGCACACATCAGAGCCATGATGTAACAGTATTCGCACACATCAGGAACCATGATGGATCAGTATTAGCACACATCAGGGTCCATGATGTACCAGTATTAGTACACATCAGGGATCATAATCTATCAGTATTAGCATACATCAGGGACCATGATGTATCATATTAACACACATCAGGAACCGTGCTGGATCAGTATTAGCACACATCAGGAACCATGATGGATCAGTATTAGCACACATCAGGGTCCATGATGTACCAGTATTATCCCACATCAGGAATCATAATCTATCAGTATTAGCATACATCAGGGACCATGATGTATCATATTAACACATCAGGAACCGTGCTGGATCAGTATTAGCACACATCAGGAACCATGATGGATCAGTATTAGTATACATCAGGGACCATGATGTACCACTATTAGCACACATCAGGGACCATGATGTACCAGTATTGTATGTAGCATACATTGTGAACAAATACATTTCAGCTGTACAAGGCAAATAACCCTATATCTGATGCCTCTGTCTTTCTGACTAGTTTCAACAATATTCTCAACTGTCCAAAATTCTGCAGAATACCAATATTTTGGCCTCATATTTTTGGTCTGCTCCTCTTTAAATTTTTTTTCTGGCAAACTACAGATGATTGATGTCACTAAATAATGGCATATATTTGAGTTTCAGACTTCATATCCTTCAGAAAATGCAAGCTAACACACACCTGTTATTCTAACAACAGTCTTAAGATTATTAGAGCAATATTTAGTATCTGCTCCTCTTTTTAGGTCTTTGTCCCCACATTGTTTAAGGCTTTGTCCAGATTTCTTGTGTTAGGAAGTTGAGAGGTTTGATTTAAGGAATGATTATGGCTGGTAATGAGTACAGCAATTATATTGTTTTGGATTACAGTGAGATGATATAAACACAGATGGTCTCTGCTATGCGTATGTTTGCAAATATTTTACTGTTAGTAACTGCATGGTGTAATAATGCACAGGAAGTTTTCATTGTAATTTGTATAGTATCTATGCAGTAGCTTCTCTCAGCGGATTGCACTGAGAAAGCACTGCTGGTTCAATGAAGTTTTTCCATTTAACAAAGGTAAATAAACATCAAACAAACAAACAGCAGCTGTTTGAAGAGAGGGTCAATATTTGCACATTTTATTTGCCAAGAATACATGCAGAAGCTGTCTGTATTCTAAAACAAGACCTTGGTGAAAAACAAAAAATGTGATTTTTTTTTAACCTTTGTTGACCAGGTTAGCTCCTCTAGGTCAGTAGCCTCATTTCTTGGTCAGTTTCCACCTGACAGAAAAGAACAAATGCAATAATTCAACCATATTCGTTGCAGTTAACAACTTACCGTATCTTCCCATTTTGTTATTATCACTCAGATTATTGTTTTGTGCAATAAGAATGCCTAAGAAGGAATGCTATACCATAATAACACACATCTTGTCCTCTGTTTCTTCATTGTAAGTAGTGTTATCTTATGCATTTCAGCATCCTGAGTCCTATTACAACCATTTCATTTGCATCTTCCCACTGCAAACACTGCAGGTATAATGCATGTTGTTTTGGTCTGGCAGAAAATGATTTTGATTTGCAGGTAGCCTAATAGTTCGGATAGTTACAAGACATGCAGCCCAGGAGACTATTTAGAGGCCTAGCCAAGTTTTCAGCTTGACCCAGATTATTGTCTATTTAGGTGAAATGCTCACAATAATATTGTAGGCAAATACAAACTGAATTAATCAAACCCTGCGGTAGTCAAACCCTGGCTACAGGATGCAGTTTATTATCAGCTCACAACCTTACTCCTCTGCACAAACTGTTAAGCAGTTCAGTCACTGTTTTTAAACAAATGCATCATTTTATCAGTTATGCCAAACTGGTAACTTTAATGTAGTTAACATGCCGTAGTCTCCTTACATCTTCATATGTCATAGGTAAATACTAGGCAATCAGACTACAGACAATTACATTCCAAGCCAATGACCAGACAGTGGCCAAAGGTGAGAGACAAACCCTGTACCTCATGTCTGTAAAATAAACATATTAACCCTTATGCCAATCCCCAAACCTTATGCTAACTCTCAGCCCACCCAAGTGATGCTACAAACAGAGATGAGTACACTTGATTTGCGGTGCTGAAACTTTTCATTTATTTTACTAATTTTTAACCAGTTAAGCCCACTGCACAATGTGTCCTTTTTCAGAGGCAACCCAAGAACACTATTTGGTTACGTGACTTTTTCAGAGTCATAGAGTAGGCAAATGCAGGTGAAAGGAATCAAACCCTGTACTGTTGAGTAGGTAAAGCAGCTTATTAACAGCTCAGATACTTAATCCTCTGTGCTAACTGGCACAGTATACATAGAATAGGCAGCCTTAACTGCTACTTTGCCGCATGTAATAAGATACGCATTAGGGTATCATATCTAGAGCCTTCTCTGATGCATATTAGGGTGTCATAACTAGATCCTATCTAGATCCTTTTCATATGCATATTAGGGTGTCATATGTAGAACCTTCTCTGTGGCTGTGCTAAGTTCATATAGTACATAGCTATGGTCATCTCACTCAGTTACTGCTTCATATAACTTGTTTGTGGCCAGAGGCACCATAGGAGTGATGGTGGTGTTGACAGCTGGTCCACCTATCTTCTCTCAGCTTCATTGAGCTTGATTCCCTTATGAGTTTTCCTGTGCTCAGCATTGAATGTCAAGCTTGTCCTCTGGCAAATGTTATTCATAAAGCAGATGTCAGTACCAGAAAAAGGGTAGCGTGCAAGGCAAGAGTAGCCAGGCAGGGTGATCTTCATGTTGCCTGTAATATTCGGAATATTCTTCCCCCTGCCAGCAGGGTGGTTAGAACTGAGCCCGCACACATTCATCCATACACAGTATAGTCAAGGTTCCTATATGCCGCAGGGACCTGCTAGAAATATCACAGTAAACCCATTAGGTTGTGCTCTGTTCTAGCATCTCTGCATGATTCTGGAGTAAAGTAGATGCAGATCTGAGTAAAGACAATGATACAATTCCAACAAACTTTTACAAAATAAGCATCTATAGTCTCATCTTTTTTTCTATTTACTGTAAATGGGTTGTCAAAATCATAACTATCTTACACAGCTCTCTTTCTGCATGAGTTCCTCTTTACAAGTAAATCTATTTAACATCTACGCGACAGTAACAAGAAACAGAACAAGAGACAGAACTCTGATCTCCTGTCCATCATCTGGCACACGTGACCTCTTTATGAGCCACATCCTAAGCTTCAGCCATGTTCTGTTGCTTTCTCTTAAACCCCATAAACATGAGAGTTGATTGGCTACTCTGAATTATCCATATATAATACATTTATGCTTATCACTGTGGCTCCAGCTGCATTAGAAAAGTGTCTGTAATCAATCACTTAATTTACCCTTGTTAACAAATGAACTAACTAAATAAAATACATTTGAAACTCCTAGGAATAAAAACTGGTATTGTAATCCTCACTATTAGTTACGCAGTTTATGAAAACCAAACACCAGGCTGAGCTTCCCAATGGTCTCCTTGGCCATAAGCTTAGTAAGACTGTATGAACATGTGCTACATCAGTGATAATGAGAAGGTTCCCAGCCCTCCTGGGAAGCCCCCCATAACAGGAAGAGGCAGCCACCATATCTATTAGTGTTCTGTCCTTGAAATAAACAAAACCATTTCTGTCAAACAGTAATTGTAACAAATACGGGCACATGCACACAGATACACAGACACACACAGCACAGGCACACACATGCGCACACACACACACACACACATGCACACACACACACACACACACACACACACACACACACACACACACACACACACACACACACACACAGATGCCCACAGGTGCATGTCCACATACACATTATCACACACAGACACATAGCCGCACAGAGACAGACAGACAGACAGACACACACACGCCTGCAGGTGCATGTGCATACATACACATGCACACACACACACACACACACACACACACACACACACACACACACACACAGACATGCATACACATAGGCACACACACATGCACAGAGGTGGAGGAGATACAGAGGCATCAGTTTATGCTATTGTTAGTTTGTTACTATCATGTATATTAAGTAGAGAGGATAAATGATTTTGTGAGTGCTGAAAATGAAATTAAAGAGTTTGCACTCCTGTACTGGACATGATATTAATGACAGCTTGCATTCCATCTCCATATACCTAATTTATGCAACTAGCTTTCCTATGATAGGAGTTTGTTTTCATTGGGGTTGGGAGGGTGGCCTAATGATTAAGGTGTTTGCTTTACAAACACAAGGTGCAGGGTTTGAGTCTCACAAGGGATAATTGGCTAGGCTTAAAATGGCTCGCAAGGGCATTTAGCTTAGTACTAATCTATGAACCTATGAACCTATTGTCTTATAAAAGCATATTTCTGAAAAAAAAAGAACTAGTAGCATGTAATATTACATTCAATTTCATGCTTTATTTGCAATTAAAACAATCTAAAAGATCAGCTTAAATAAAAAGTTAATTTTACCTTGTTGTAAGTAAAACAACGTCTGTATATCTACTTCCCTGGTATCTGCTGTCATTAATGGTCACATTTATTTGTTTATTTATTCATTGACATTTGTTTACCTGGAAAGGCTGACTGGATAATTTTAAATAACAGGAAAATTATTTTTAATATTTCCTTCTCATTTACAGAGAAAATGCAGGGCATATGTGGGAAATACCACTCATTTTGTGGACAAATGTATTGCTGAAAAACTTTTGTGCTCATAACTGCCACCCTATTCTTATATTTTGTTTTATTTATATTTATTTGCTAAGAACAATGGAAACTACTTTTTCTGTCTTACTGAATATGCATGCAGAACAACTTTACATTCATAGAAGTCTATTATCTTCTTTTATTTTCATCTGTTTAAGTGAAAAAATGTTTTTATTTGCTTGTTTATGGAAATATTTCTCTACTTAAGTAGAATTCATTTTGCAGAGAATACTGTGATGCATACATTTTTTACTGGCAATTATTGTAGTTTTTAAGTTTAATTTTGAATATGGTAAATATGTTCTTCCTTAATAATGATGATATAGGCAGGATAATACATTTTTCATAGTAAAGGCAATCAGGTGATGTATTTTATCGCTAGGTAGTTCTGATATTATTTTAACCACTCAGAGGTATCTATGTCCAACAGAAGAATGATTTTTCACACACGCACACAAGTATGTGTGTGTGTATGTGTGTGTGTGTGTGTGTGTGTGTGTGTGTGTGTGTGTGTGTATGTGTGAGTGTGTGGCCTTATTTGCATATGTGTGTATATCTTTGCTGTGTATGTCTATTTGCCTCTGCATGTATGATTTTATGTCCGTATCTCTGTGTCAGTGCCTGTCTGTGACTTTGCATGCCATGTTATACCTAGTGTACCTTTCCTGGTTGCCTGTCAGTCCGTCGTAGGCAATTTCAGTGAGCTGAAAGGAACCAAAGCCAGTTCCCTGAAACCGCCTTTGACGAAAGTGGAGATTGTCCTTTTCTCCACTGTTGTGTGACCTCAGAGTTGGTATGTATAGTTCCTGGGCATGTGGGGGGGGGGTGTTCCCACAGGGTTCCTATTATTTTAGTGAATGCAGTTTATTGCAAACGCTGTTTAGCTGAACATCATTACGCAAAATGGCAAAATACTGAAAGCACAGAACAGCGATTTTTTTTCCTAGGGAAAAAAAATCACTGAGCTGTTTTCAGGACTTTGCCATTTCCTCCACTGTGGTGCGATCTCGGAATTGGTATATTTAAGTAGGGGGGTGTGGGGCAAAGCCTCCTACTTTATTTATTGTTTTGATTTTTTTTTTTTTTTTTTTACAGGTCAGCGATTTTTTTCCCTGGGAAAGAAAATCGCTGATCTGCGTGTTCGACATTTTGGGTTTTCGGGGATTGTGGGTCCATTATATAGCATTTGCAATTCATCGCATTTGCTTATATAATATAGACCCATTCCCACATGGGTGGGTACAGTGATGAGTGCCCTTCTGCAAAAGAAAATAGTTTCAGTGCTCAGTGAAGGTGGTTTCAGTGATCTGGTTTCAGGTTATTTGTTTTCATGTAAACCACCTTCAGTGGATCGACAGGAATCCAGTGTTCCCACCCCAACTGTTCCTAAACCACTGCATAATGACTTAATGGATTGACATGAATCCATTGTCCCCACCCCAACTGTTCCTAAACCACTGCATAATGACTCAATGGATTTGCATGAATCCAGTGTCCCTACCCTGACTGTTCCTGAACCACTACATAATGACTCAATAGATGAGCATGAATCCAGTGTCCCTACCCCAACTTTTCCTGAACCACTGCATAATGACTCAATGGATTGACATGAATCCAGTGTCCCCACCACGACTGCTCCTGAACCACTATATAATGACTCAATGGATTGACATGAATCCAGTGTCACCACCCTGACTGTTCATGAACCACTACATAATGTCTCAAATGCTCAACATGTATTCAGTGTCCCCACCATGACTGTTCTTGAACTACTGCATAATGACTCAATGGACTGACATCAATCCAGTGTCCCCACCGTGACTGTTCCTGAACCACTACATAATGACTCAATGGATCAACATGAATCCAGTGTCCCCACCCCAATTCCTGAACCACTGAATATTTATTTATTTATTGAACATTTGTTGACCGGGAAAATCTGATGAGGACATACCTATTTTCAGTGGAGGCCCGGGGAGAAACACTCCAGATGCATGTCTTTAGAATGTGGGAGGAAACTGGAGTACCCAGAGGAAACCCACACGAATGCAGGGAGAACATGCATACTCCACACTGAAGGCACCCCAGCCAAGAATCGAACTGGAGAACCTCTTGCTGTGAGGTGACAACGTTAACCGCTGCATTACTGTGATGTCCTTGATAATGACTCAATGGATCGACATGAATCCAGTTTTCCCACTGTGACTGTTCCTTAACCACTACATAATGACTCAATGGATCAACATGAAGCCAGTGTCCCCACCCTGACTGTTCCTGAACCACTACATAATGACTCAATGGATCGATATGAATCCAGTGTCCCCACCCAGGCTGTTCCTGAAACACTACATAATGACTCAATAGATTGACATGAATCCAGTGTCCCCACTCTGACTGTTTCTGAACTACTGCATAATGACTCAATGGATCAACATGAATCCAGTGTCTGCACCCTGACTGCTCCTGAACCACTAAATAATGACTCAATTGATTGAAATGAATACAGTGTCCCCACCCAGGCTGTTCCTGAAACACTACATAATGACTCAATAGATCTACATGAATCCAATGTCCCCACTGTAACTGTTCCTGAACTACTGCATAATGACTCAATGGACCAACATGAATCCAGTGTCCCCACCATGACTGTTCCTGAACTACTGCATAATTACTCAATGGATCAACATGACTCCAGTGTCCCCACCATGACTGTTCCTGAACAACTACATGATGACTCAATGGATCGACATGAATCCAGTGTCCCCACCCAGGCTGTTCCTGAAATACTACATAATGACTCAATAGATCTACATGAATCCAGTGTCCCCACCCTGACTGTTCCTGAACCACTGCATAATGACTCAATGGATCGACATGAATCCTGTGTCCCTACCTGCCTGTTCCTGAACCACTGTATGATGACTCAGTGAATCAACATGAATCCAGTGTCCCCACCTCTACTGTTCCTGAGCCACTGCATAATGACTCTGTGGATTGACATAAATCCAGTTTCTCCACCCCATCTGTAGCTGAACCACTACATAATGACTCAATGGATCAACATGAAGCCAGTGTCCCCACCCTGACTGTTCCTGAAATACTGCATAATGACTCAAAGGATCAACATGAATCCAGTGTCCCCACCCTGACTATTCCTGAACAACTACATGATGACTCAATGGATTGACATGAATCCAGTGTCCCCACCCTGACTGTTCCTGAACCACTACATAATGAGAGTTGAATCCTCTATGGTGTTGGCGAGTAATCGATTGGTCAGTCTCTGAAATGAAGAAAATATCACTCTGAAATAAAAATACATTTCCATAACCAGAAAAAAAACGTATAAGCCTTCCTGTCCGTTGACTGATTTTGCAGTAATGCACCAAGACACCTGTACAGTGACACTAGGTACCCATTCAGAAAGGCCAGCTGTCCCACTACTAAACCAGTTCTCCAAATTAATTAAATATTTTGTCTCTTAACCATGAGTTTATGGTTTTCACTCTGCACACATTTTAATTAAGCTTTCTACACATTCTATATGCCCGCTATGAGACTGTATCTCATGACACCTGGCAGTGTTTTCAGCCAGACTGTCATGGTATGATGGTATGAAGTCCTGACTACAGCCCACATGCCCAGATATCAATGACCCACTCACATACTGGAGAAGCTGGACAGGACAGTGTGTGTTGATGTCTAGTCACACATTCTGGGAAAAGAGGGAGGCAATCTGGCTCGCCAAATCTGCACCTACTGAAGAGAAAAGAGCAGATGGGCAGCTGATGATTCATGATGTCCAGCTGGTTCTGCCAAGCAATGTTCATGAAGTCATCTTCATGGTTCGTGTGCAGGAACAGGCTCCCTATTATAATTTGAGAGTCATAACTGGAAACCCTGGAATTATGGGAAAAAGTAAAAAAAAACAGGAAAGGAATGAATTTTTATCATCACACTTCTCCTTTAAAGTCATTTTTTGCAGAGGGGCAAGCCCCCCTCCCACATCTCCTAATGTAGGGAGCAGCCCCCCTCCCCACACTCACTGAACTGATATATGCCAACTCTGAGATTGCCATCCCTTGAGGAAGATAGAGCATTCTAAGGTACTGTGATCTCAGACTTAGTACATGTAAGGCCATATTTTTGGTAATTTAGTCTCACTATTCCAGGATTTGCACTAACGCGTCTATGAATATTAAATGGCTATTGTGGGAGGCTGTCGATTGCAATTCTGAGGCTAACTGTAAGCCCCAAAATTATGAAAAATAGCCTGCAAATCCAGGGGAACACCAAACGTTGAACATCACTGTTCTCCTTTAAAGTTGCTTTTTCAGGAGGGCAAGCCTCCCTGCACTGTCTGATATGGAAGGCAAGTTCCCCACACCTCTGAACTTATATATAGCAACTCCAAGATTACCATATCTTGGAGAAAAGGGAATATTCTGAGACACAACAATTTTAGACGTAGTACGTGCAAGCCTGCAGTTCATCTATCCGCTTTCTCTGTTCCAGGGCTCACACTTACAAGTCTCGTAATTGCAAATAATTACTGCAGGAAGCATGCACAGGGGTATGCACAGCTGTCCTTCTTATCCACAAATACACTTGTTATCTTCTGGTGAGGTTAGGATTAAAAAAAATTAGTGAACCCCTGCTGGCTGCCTGAATGACTGCCTCTCATGATTGTTTCTCATCCCATGAAAAAAATGAATGGTTGATTGATTGTGGAAGGACCGATGGCTAGCATGCCGCAAAGAATATAAAAACATTAAGAAAAAATATAACAATGTTAATGCAAAGAACCATTCCATATGTGACTTTTCATAAAGATAGTAAAATTACTACTTAGGATGGATATGTACACTGCCAGTGCCATTGCTCGTGAGGGTTGGGCCTAAAATGTGTACTTTAAAAGCCTGATTCAAAATTACTGACAACTATCAGAGTTATAAGGCCCCATATAATTTGCTAAACACATGCTCACAAACGTTCAGTGTTTCATCCTTTCTACTTTCAACACTCCATCTATGAGATCTCATATCATAATTTATGCTACTGTTACGTCTCACCTAAAAGCATATATTTGCAATTGTCCTGCTGTTAATTTTCCACCAGAATGTTTGTATTTTACTATTTTATTTCACAAAGGGCTTCAGAAGAGTAGGTTAAAAGTCTGCAGCAAAATATGAAGTATCACCAAAGTTAAGAGCCTGTATTACATCTGGCAAATCTTGTTTCAAAACTTAAGAAATTTATACTATTTTGATTAGAAAAATAGAAAGTAGTTATGTTTGTAAAATACCATGAATGAGACTGCTGTTATTCTCAGTTCAAGGCCAAAATGCATTTTTGTTTTCTTTAAAAGAAATTTCATTCAAATGTCAAAAGTCACATTCCACACCACATGTGAACATTTTGCCAAGCATGTTTATATATAAAAGAACTGGAAGTTTGAAGAACAACTGAAAACTGTAATCATTACACCTCTTTGTTTAATACAGACATTACAGTGTTGTAGCATTAGCCATGTTTAGTATTTTAATCCCATAAAGTATAATCCAATAATTTCTTCGAAGTGTTTCATTTATGGGACAGTCACAGTTTTTAAGATTCATGTCAAATAATTTTCTTGGGTGGTGAAAGCCAGGGTACTTTTTTGGCTAGGCTTATATAGGCCCTAGGGCCAATAGCCTAGTACCTACCTATGAACCTATGAAAATGCACTGTTTGTCTGAGAAAGGATTTTGCTGATGGTCCAAAAATTATATTCATTGCCGCATGTGAGCATTGTTGCTGTCTGTGCTAATGACGCTAAAAATTGTAAAGTTTGTGAATATCAAATGGTTACTGGAGGAAGCTGTCTATTGCATAACTGACACTATTAACTTAACTTCAAAATTATGAAAAAAAGTCTGAAAATACAGGAGAACAGCAACATTACACTTTCTGAGTGATAATATTGAAAACACAAAAGGTGGTTATAAAGTTACCGTGGCAAACAAAGCCTCATCATGTCATCAGTTTTCAGACGGCATGTTCTATGTGACTGTTCAATTCGGATTGGCTCTTGAATGTTGGTACTCTCACTTCTGAGATGCAGATCAAGACATATTTTTGTTCTACAAAATGAGATTCATTTTCCGTCATCACAATACCTGATCACAGCCTTTGACAAACTGGATTAGTTTTATTGCCTTGATTTTTGATACTGCACTCTGAAATGACTATGCAGAAATCTGGGGGCAATAGTACTGCAAGCAATAAAAATGCCACACCTACATTTAATGTGACAGAGTAATCATCTAACCATAGAAATATATGAAATGTTCACCCAGAACTGACAAATATTGCTGGTCACAGTATGCTATAAATAAGAAAGTTATCATTTTTCAGGTTCAGAGCAAACTGACTTCCGACCATTATGAGGTGGCACTGAATTAATTTTAATATTTGTGGCAACTGGACAGGGACAAGAGTCCATCACAGGTTATCATTCACACACACACACACACACACACACACACACACACACACACACACACACACACACACACACACACACACCCACAAACACACACACACTCACCCAAAAACACACACACACACACACACACACACACACACACACACACACACACACACACACACACACACACCCACACACACACACCCACACACACCTACACCCCCACACACAAAACACATACACACACCCACACAAAGAATTTGAGTTATGACTTTGAGGTGGACAGTAATCCCATACAGTATGAGAAACATCCAAACTCTACACAGCCAAGAAAAGGATGCCAGGAATCAAATCTCCGACCCAGAGCTAAAAAGAAAGCATCAGCATGTCCATGGCACCCCTGAATGTTCTACATCCAAACGTGACTCACTCTACAAATTCATCTTCTAATGCAGATAGAAATACATTCAATGCATTGCTTCACGTAGAAGGTTATAACATAAAAATGTAAAAATTCAGTACCGTAACTAGTGAAAATCAGGACAGCTCTGAACATGTATTTTTTCAGTGTTGTTTTTATTACTCAGTCAGCCTCATTGGCGTTGCTGTTCCTTCACAGTACTAGATCATTGAAACACATCTATATTAAATGGTGGCAAACATCATGTTATACATCTAGAAGCTGCCCCCTCTTCTCCAGTACTGCCAACACCTCATGTAGCTGTTGCATGACAAAAGTTGTGGAGCACAATGAAGATCTCAAACAGATGCCATATGCTGCTCGGTTAAAAAACTCCAGCTCTACTCAGTTGCATACCGCCTACTTGAGGCGATCTATGCCTGACATACAAAGCTATGTCACAGATGCCATATGCTGCTCGGTTAAAAACTCCAGCTCTACTCAGTTGCATACCGCCTACTTGAGGCGATCTATGCCTGACATACAAAGCTATGTCAAATCCAGAATTAATGGACATGCTCCACCTCAGTAAATCTAACCCTTAGAGCCACACGCTTGAAGGACTTGAACCTCAGCACAGAAATAAATAGAACTTGCTGGAGAGACAGGTTCATAACCCAGAGGCTCCCTTCGCTCTGGAATAGAATTCCAGTTCATGTGAGGCAGAGCACCTCACTGAATCTCTTCAAGAAGAATCTCGATAGGTGGATGGGGGATCGTAGGTTTGTCCCAGGGATTACTCCCGTGTCACTATTAGACAGAGGCACAGTAAACTAAACCTTAAAAAGGGCACAGTATACTCAAATCAACGGGTGGCGTAAGCCATACAGAATTGGGCTAGGCTTATAATTGCCCCAGGGCAGATAGCCTAGTATGAACCTATGAAGCTATGAACCTATGAACTCTTATTGGAAGGCTAACCTAATAAATATGTGTGGTGAATTCCTTATGTCACAAATATTTTTTTCCCACTGATGAAAGCCTTTGGGCTGAAACCGGTCTGTGATTTATTTATTTAATAAATCTTTTCGGGTTACTTCACGGCTTTATTGTGCTGTCTTTACACTGATGTTTGGTGCTGGCTACTTTTTTTCTTGATATGTATGTTTTTTGCCTTGCACCGGTCATACCTGAGAGGATTTTGTTCTTGTGATATTTGACAACACCATGACCCCCATGTAGAAAATACGAACTGGATGACCCTAAAGCCAGAACTGTAGGGGTTATTTTTGCCTTGTCCAAGCCTAGATACAAAATAGTTGTCCGAGTAGTGTATTGAATGATTTGAATAAGCACTTGTTCTACAAGAAACTAAATGATGTACAGAGTCATCCTTTTACCCTATAGACTGAGATTTTTGCCATAAGAAGTTTAAAGGGCTAAGACACAACAGCTCTTACCAGGAACCGATGAACAGCCATCAGACTTCAAGGTTATGACCAGAGCAACTAGGACAACTATTTTGTAACTAGGCTTGGACAAGGCAAATATAACCCCTACAGCACTGGCTTTAGAGTCATCCAGTTTCTATTGCTCATTCGATCCTAGCAGCAACCTCCCACTGTAATGCAAGGCTTGTTATATTTTGAATAACATAGGGTACATCTGTGTTTTAATTTTCCCATGTAGAAAAAAAAGGAAAAGGAGGTTGTTGATTATGATGATGATGATGATGATGATGAATAATAGCAGTGTAGCACCATCAGTCTGCACAGAAACTCATACTGTAGCCATAGCAGGTACACATGATTATTAATGTAGTACCAGTGGGTACCAGCTGGTGCAACCATTGTATCACACATGAATAATAGTGATGTGGCACCAGCAATACACATGATGAGTCATGGTGTGGCCATTGTAGTACACATGAATAGTAATGGTGCAATACCTGCAGTACACATGGGGAGTCATGGTGTGACCAAAGTAGAAAACATAAATAATAATGGTGTAACACCAGCAGTACGCATGAGGAGTCACAGTGTGACCATAGTAGTAAATATGAATAGTAATGATGTAAAACCAACAGTACGCATGGGGAATCACAGTGTGACAGTCGTAGTAAACGTGAAGAATAATGATACAACACCAACTGTATGCAGGGGGAGTCACGGTGTGACCGTAGTAGTAAACATGAAGAATAATCATGTAACACCAACCATACACACAGGGAGTCATAGTGTGACCGTAGTAGTAAACATGAATAGTAATGGTGTAACACCAACAGTATGCAGGAGGAGTCGTGGTGTGACCATAGTAGTAAACATGAATAGTAATACTGTAGCAGCAGCTGTACACATGGGAGTCATGGTGTGGCCATAGTGGCACACATGAATAAAAACAACAGAAAAGAAAATGTTTCATGCAGGGGAACAAGCTTCCCATCCCCCCACAACCCCCATATAGGGGACCTGTGCCCCTTTACCTCATGC
Organism: Protopterus annectens; assembly: GCF_019279795.1. NCBI lineage: Eukaryota > Metazoa > Chordata > Ceratodontiformes > Protopteridae > Protopterus > Protopterus annectens. The sequence continues at coordinate 1,931,548,284 of NC_056743.1, read as the reverse complement.
TACTTATATCTATCAACTCTAAGATCTCACAATAGTGAGGAAAGGGCAAATATCTACCACTGCTGTACAGCAATATCCCACATACAAATGCAGGACAATTATGTATCACTATTAGCACACATCAGGGACCATGATGCATCAGCATTAGCACATATCAGGGTCCATGATGTACCAGTACTAGCACACATGGTGTACCAGTATTAGCACACATCAGGAACCATAATGTACCAATATTTGCACACATCAGAGACCATGATGTATCTGTATTGGCACACATCAGGGACCATGATGTAACAGTACTAGCACACATCAGGAACCATAATGTACCAGTATTTGCACACATCAGGGACCATGATGTATCAGTATTATCATACATCAGGGACCATGATGCACCAATATTAGTACACATCAGGGACCATGGTGTATCAGTATTAGCACACATCAGGAACCATAATGTACCAATATTTGCACACATCAGAGACCATGCTGTATCTGTATTGGCACACATCAGGGACCATGATGTAACAGTACTAGCACACATCAGGAACCATAATGTACCAGTATTTGCACACATCAGGGACCATGATGTATCAGTATTATCATACATCAGGGACCATGATGCACCAATATTAGTACACATCAGGGACCATGGTGTATCAGTATTAGCACACATCAGGGACCATGGTGTATCTGTATTTGCACACAATAGGGACCATGATGTAACACTATTAGCACACATCAGGAACCATGATGTAACATTAGTAGCACACATATGGGACCTTGATGTATCAGTATTAGCACACATCAGTTACCATGGTGTACCAGTTCTAGCACACATCAGCAAGATATCAGTATTAGCATACATCAGGGACCATGATGTAACACTATTAGCACACATCATTGACCATGATGTATCAGTATTAGCACACATCAGGGACCATAATGTATCAGTATTAGCATACATCAGGGACCATAATGCAACAGTATTAGCACATATCAGGGACCATGATGTATCAGTATTAGCACACATCAGGGACCATAATGTAACAGTATTCGCACACATCAGGGACCATGATGTAACATTATTAGCACACATCAGGGACCATGATGTAACAGTATTAGCACACATCAGGGACCATAATTTATCAGTATTAGCATACATCATGGACCATGATGTAACACTATTAGCAAACATCAGGATCCATGATGTAACATTATTAGCACACATTTGGGACCTTGATGTATCAATATCAGCACACATCAGTTACCATGGTACTAGCACACATCAGCGAGCATAATATATCAGTATTAGCATATATCGGGGACCATGATGTACCACTATTAGCACACATCAGGGACCATGATGTACCAGTATTAGCACATATCAGGGACCATGATGTATCAGTATTAGCACACATCAGGGACCATAATGTAACAGTATTCGCACACATCAGGGACCATGCGGTAACATTATTAGTACACATCAGGGACCATGATGTAACAGTATTCGCACACATCAGGGACAATGATGTAACATTATTAGCACACATCAGAGCCATGATGTAACAGTATTCGCACACATCAGGAACCATGATGGATCAGTATTAGCACACATCAGGGTCCATGATGTACCAGTATTATCCCACATCAGGAATCATAATCTATCAGTATTAGCATACATCAGGGACCATGATGTATCATATTAACACACATCAGGAACCGTGCTGGATCAGTATTAGCACACATCAGGAACCATGATGGATCAGTATTAGTATACATCAGGGACCATGATGTACCACTATTAGCACACATCAGGGACCATGATGTACCAGTATTGTATGTAGCATACATTGTGAACAAATACATTTCAGCTGTACAAGGCAAATAACCCTATATCTGATGCCTCTGTCTTTCTGACTAGTTTCAACAATATTCTCAACTGTCCAAAATTCTGCAGAATACCAATATTTTGGCCTCATATTTTTGGTCTGCTCCTCTTTAAATTTTTTTTCTGGCAAACTACAGATGATTGATGTCACTAAATAATGGCATATATTTGAGTTTCAGACTTCATATCCTTCAGAAAATGCAAGCTAACACACACCTGTTATTCTAACAACAGTCTTAAGATTATTAGAGCAATATTTAGTATCTGCTCCTCTTTTTAGGTCTTTGTCCCCACATTGTTTAAGGCTTTGTCCAGATTTCTTGTGTTAGGAAGTTGAGAGGTTTGATTTAAGGAATGATTATGGCTGGTAATGAGTACAGCAATTATATTGTTTTGGATTACAGTGAGATGATATAAACACAGATGGTCTCTGCTATGCGTATGTTTGCAAATATTTTACTGTTAGTAACTGCATGGTGTAATAATGCACAGGAAGTTTTCATTGCAATTTGTATAGTATCTATGCAGTAGCTTCTTTCAGCGGATTGCACTGAGAAAGCACTGCTGGTTCAATGAAGTTTTTCCATTTAACACAGGTAAATAAACATCAAACAAACAAACAGCAGCTGTTTGAAGAGAGGGTCAATATTTGCACATTTTATTTGCCAAGAATACATGCAGAAGCTGTCTGTATTCTAAAACAAGACCTTGGTGAAAAACAAAAAATGTGATTTTTTTTAACCTTTGTTGACCAGGTTAGCTCCTCTAGGTCAGTAGCCTCATTTCTTGGTCAGTTTCCACCTGACAGAAAAGAACAAATGCAATAATTCAACCATATTCGTTGCAGTTAACAACTTACCGTATCTTCCCATTTTGTTATTATCACTCAGATTATTGTTTTGTGCAATAAGAATGCCTAAGAAGGAATGCTATACCATAATAACACACATCTTGTCCTCTGTTTCTTAAGTAGTGTTATCTTATGCATTTCAGCATCCTGAGTCCTATTACAACCATTTCATTTGCATCTTCCCACTGCAAACACTGCAGGTATAATGCATGTTGTTTTGGTCTGGCAGAAAATGATTTTGATTTGCAGGTAGCCTAATAGTTTGGATAGTTACAAGACATGCAGCCCAGGAGACTATTTAGAGGCCTAGCCAAGTTTTCAGCTTGACCCAGATTATTGTCTATTTAGGTGAAATGCTCACAATAATATTGTAGGCAAATACAAACTGAATTAATCAAACCCTGCAGTAGTCAAACCCTGGCTACAGGATGCAGTTTATTATCAGCTCACAACCTTACTCCTGCACAAACTGTTAAGCAGTTCAGTCACTGTTTTTAAACAAATGCATCATTTTATCAGTTATGCCAAACTGGTAACTTTAATGTAGTTAACATGCCGTAGTCTCCTTACATCTTCATATGTCATAGGTAAATACTAGGCAATCAGACTACAGACAATTACATTCCAAGCCAATGACCAGACAGTGGCCAAAGGTGAGAGACAAACCCTGTACCTCATGTCTGTAAAATAAACATATTAACCCTTATGCCAATCCCCAAACCTTATGCTAACTCTCAGCCCACCCAAGTGATGCTACAAACAGAGATGAGTACACTTGATTTGCGGTGCTGAAACTTTTCATTTATTTTACTAATTTTTAACCAGTTAAGCCCACTGCACAATGTGTCCTTTTTCAGAGGCAACCCAAGAACACTATTTGGTTACGTGACTTTTTCAGAGTCATAGAGTAGGCAAATGCAGGTGAAAGGAATCAAACCCTGTACTGTTGAGTAGGTAAAGCAGCTTATTAACAGCTCAGATACTTAATCCTCTGTGCTAACTGGCACAGTATACATAGAATAGGCAGCCTTAACTGCTACTTTGCCGCATGTAATAAGATACGCAGGGTATCATATCTAGAGCCTTCTCTGATGCATATTAGGGTGTCATAACTAGATCCTATCTAGATCCTTTTCATATGCATATTAGGGTGTCATATGTAGAACCTTCTCTGTGGCTGTGCTAAGTTCATATAGTACATAGCTATGGTCATCTCACTCAGTTACTGCTTCATATAACTTGTTTGTGGCCAGAGGCACCATAGGAGTGATGGTGGTGTTGACAGCTGGTCCACCTATCTTCTCTCAGCTTCATTGAGCTTGATTCCCTTATGAGTTTTCCTGTGCTCAGCATTGAATGTCAAGCTTGTCCTCTGGCAAATGTTATTCATAAAGCAGATGTCAGTACCAGAAAAAGGGTAGCGTGCAAGGCAAGAGTAGCCAGGCAGGGTGATCTTCATGTTGCCTGTAATATTCGGCTTAATCTTCCACCTGCCAGCAGGGTGGTTAGAACTGAGCCCGCACACATTCATCCATACACAGTATAGTCAAGGTTCCTATATGCCGCAGGGACCTGCTAGAAATATCACAGTGAACCCATTAGGTTGTGCTCTGTTCTAGCATCTCTACATGATTCTGGAGTAAAGTAGATGCAGATCTGAGTAAAGACAATGATACAATTCCAACAAACTTTTACAAAATAAGCATCTATAGTCTCATCTTTTTTTCTATTTACTGTAAATGGGTTGTCAAAATCATAACTATCTTACACAGCTCTCTTTCTGCATGAGTTCCTCTTTACCAGTAAATCTATTTAACATCTACACGACAGTAACAAAAAACAGAACAAGAGACAGAACTCTGATCTCCTGTCCATCATCTGGCACACGTGACCTCTTTATGAGCCACATCCTAAGCTTCAGCCATGTTCTGTTGCTTTCTCTTAAACCCCATAAACATGAGAGTTGATTGGCTACTCTGAATTATCCGTATATAATACATTTATGCTTATCACTGCGGCTCCAGCTGCATTAGAAAAGTGTCTGTAATCAATCACTTAATTTACCCTTGTTAACAAATGAACTAACTAAATAAAATACATTTGAAACTCCTAGGAATAAAAACTGGTATTGTAATCCTCACTATTAGTTACGCAGTTTATGAAAACCAAACACCAGGCTGAGCTTCCCAATGGTCTCCTTGGCCATAAGCCTAGTAAGACTGTATGAACATGTGCTACATCAGTGATAATGAGAAGGTTCCCAGCCCTCCTGGGAAGCCCCCCATAACAGGAAGAGGCAGCCACCATATCTATTAGCGTTCTATTAGTGTTCTGTCCTTGAAATAAACAAAACCATTTCTCTCAAACTGTAATTGTAACAAATACGGGAACATGCACACAGATACACAGACACACACACACACACACGCACACACACGCACACACACACACACACACACACACGCATGCACACACACACACGCACACACACACACACACATACACACACACACACACACACACACACACACACACACACCTACACACACACACACACACACACACACACACACACACACACACACACACACACACACACACACAGATGCCCACAGGTGCATGTCCACATACACATTATCACACACAGACACATAGCCGCACAGAGACAGACAGATAGACAGACAGACACACACACACGCCTGCAGGTGCATGTGCATACATACACACACACACACACACACACACACACACACACACACACACACACACACACACAGACATGCATACACATAGGCAAACACACATGCACAGAGGTGGAGGAGATACAGAGGCATCAGTTTATGCTATTGTTAGTTTGTTACTATCATGTATATTAAGGAGAGTGGATAAATGATTTTGTGAGTGCTGAAAATGAAATTAAAGAGTTTGCACTCCTGTACTGGACATGATATTAATGACAGCTTGCATTCCATCTCCATATACCTAATTTATGCAACTAGCTTTCCTGTGATAGGAGTTTGTTTTCATTGGGGTTGGGAGGGTGGCCTAATGATTAAGGTGTTTGCTTTACAAACACAAGGTGCAGGGTTTGAGTCTCACAAGGGATAATTGGCTAGGCTTAAAATGACTCGCAAGGGCAGTTAGCTTAGTACTAATCTATGAACCTATGAACCTATTGTCTTATAAAATCATATTTCTGAAAAAAAAGAGCTAGTAGAATGTAATATTGCATTTAATTTCATGCTTTATTTGCAATTAAAACAATCTAAAAGATCAGCTTAAATAAAAAGTTAATTGTACCTTGTTGCAAGTAAAACAACGTCTGTATATCTACTTCCCTGGTATCTGCTGTCATTAATGGTCACATTTATTTGTTTATTTATTCATTGACATTTATTTACCTGGAAAGGCTGACTGGATAATTTTAAATAACAGGAAAATTATTTTTAATATTTCCTTCTCATTTACAGAGAAAATGCAGGGCATATGTGGGAAATACCACTCATTTTGTGGACAAATGTATTGCTGAAAAACTTTTGTGCTCATAACTGCCACCCTGTTCTTATATTTTGTTTTATTTATATTTATTTGCTAAGAACAATGGAAACTACTTTTTCTGCCTTACTGAATATGCATGCAGAACAACTTTGCATTCATAGAAGTTTATTATCTTCTTTTATTTTCATCTGTTTAAGTGAAAAAATGTTTTTATTTCTTGTCTATGGAAATATCTCTCTACTTAAGTAGAATTCATTTTGCAGAGAATACTGTGATGCATACATTTTTTATTGGCAATTATTGTAGTTTTTAAGTTTAATTTTGAATATGGTAAATATGTTCTTCCTTAATAATGATGATATAGGCAGGATAATACATTTTTCATAGTAAAGGCAATCAGGTGATGTATTTTATCGCTCGGTAGTTCTGATATCATTTTAACCATTCAGAGGTATCTATGTCTGACAGAAGAATGATTTTTCACACACGCACACAAGTGTGTGTGTGTGTGTGTGTGTGTGTGTGTGTGTGTGTGTGTGTGTGTATGTGTGAGTGTGTGGCCTTATTTGCATATGTGTGTATATCTTTGCTGTGTATGTCTATTTGCCTCTGCATGTGTGATTTTATGTCCGTGTCTCTGTGTCAGTGCCTGTCTGTGACTTTGCATGCCATATTATACCTAGTGTAGCTTTCCTGGTTGCCTGTCAGTCCGTCGTAGGCAATTTCAGTGAGCTGAAAGGAACCAAAGCCAGTTCCCTGAAACCACTTTTGACGAAAGTGGAGATTGTCCTTTTCTCCACTGTTGTGTGACCTCAGAGTTGGTATGTATAGTTCCTGGGCATGTGGGGGGGGGTGTTCCCACAGGGTTCCTATTATTTTAGTGAATGCAGTGAATTGCGAATGCTGTTTAGTCGAACATCATTACGCAAAATGGCAAAATACTGAAAGCACAGAACAGCGATTTTTTTTCCTAGGGAAAAAAATCACTGAGCTGTTTTCGGGACTTTGCCATTTCCTCCACTGTGGTGCGATCTCGGAGTTGGTATATTTAAGTAGGGGGGGGTGGGGCAAAGCCTCCTACTTTATTTATTGTTTTGATTTTTTTTTTTTTTTTTTTACAGGTCAGCGATTTTTTTTCCCTGGGAAAGAAAATCGCTGATCTGCGTGTTCGACATTTTGGGTTTTTGGGGATTGTGGGTCGATTATATAGCATTTGCAATTCATTGCATTTGCTTATATAATATAGACCCATTCTCACATGGGTGAGTACAGTGATGCTTGCCCTTCTGCGAAAGAAAATAGTTTCAGTGCTCAGTGAAGGTGGTTTCAGTGATCTGGTTTCAGGTTATTTGTTTTCATGTAAACCACCTTCAGTGGATCGACAGGAATCCAGTGTTCCCACCCCAACTGTTCCTAAACCACTGCATAATGACTTAATGGATTGACATGAATCCATTGTCCCCACCCCAACTGTTCCTAAACCACTGCATAATGACTCAATGGATTTGCATGAATCCAGTGTCCCTACCCTGACTGTTCCTGAACCACTACATAATGACTCAACGGATGAACATGAATCCTGTTTCCCTACCCCAACTTTTCCTGAACCACTGCATAATGACTCAATGGATCGACATGAATCCAGTGTCCCCACCACGACTGTTCCTGAACCACTATATAATGACTCAATGGATTAACATGAATCCAGTGTCACAACCCTGACTGTTCCTGAACCACTACATAATGACTCAATGGCTCAACATGTATTCAGTGTCCCCACCATGACTGTTCTTGAACTACTGCATAATGACTCAGTGGACTGACATCATTCCAGTGTCCCCACCATGACTGTTCCTGAACCACTACATAATGACTCAGTGGATCAACATGAATCCAGTGTCCCCACCCCAATTCCTGAACCACTGAATATTTATTTATTTATTGAACATTTGTTGACCGAGAAAATCTGATGAGGACATACCTATTTTCAGTGGAGGCCCGGGAAGAAACACTCCAGATGCATGTCTTTAGAATGTGGGAGGAAACTGGAGTACCCAGAGGAAACCCACACGAATGCAGGGAGAACACGCATACTCCACACAGAAGGCACCCCAGCCAAGAATCGAACTGGAGAACCTCTTGCTGTGAGGTGACAACGTTAACCGCTGCACCACTGTGATGTCCTTGATAATGACTCAATGGATCGACATGAATCCAGTTTTCCCACTGCGACTGTTTCTTAACCACTACATAATGACTCAATGGATCAACATGAAGCCATTGTCACCACCCTGACTGTTCCTGAAGCACTACATAATGACTCAATGGATCGACATGAATCCTGTGTCTCCACCCAGGCTGTTCCTGAAACACTACATAATGACTCAATAGATTGACATGAATCCAGTGTCCCCACTCTGACTGTTTCTGAACTACTGCATAATGACTCAATGGATCAACATGAATCCAGTGTCTCCACCCTGACTGCTCCTGAATCACTAAATAATGACTCAATTGATCAAAATGAAGCCAGTGTCCCCACCCAGGCTATTCCTGAAACACTACATAATGACTCAATAGATCTACATGAATCCAGTGTTCCCACTGTGACTGTTCCTAAACTACTGTATAATGACTCAATGGACCAACATGAATCCAGTGTCCCCACCATGACTCTTCCTGAACTACTGCATAATTACTCAATGGATCAACATGACTCCAGTGTCCCCACCATGACTGTTCCTGAACAACTACATGATGACTCAATGGATCGACATGAATCCAGTGTCCCCACCCAGGCTGTTCCTGAAATACTACATAATGACTCATTAGATCTACATGAATCCAGTGTCCCCACACTGACTGTTCCTGAACCACTGCATAATGACTCAATGGATCGACATGAATCCTGTGTCCCTATCTGCCTGTTCCTGAACCATTGTATGATGACTCAGTGAATCAACATGAATCCAGTGTCCCCACCTCTACTGTTCCTGAGCCACTGCATAATGACTCTGTGGATTGACATAAATCCAGTTTCTCCACCCCGTCTGTAGCTGAACCACTACATAATGACTCAAAGGATCAACATGAAGCCAGTGTCCCCACCCTGACTGTTCATGAAATACTGCATAATGACTCAATGGATTGACATGAATCCAGTGTTCCCACCCTGACTATTCCTGAACAACTGCATAATGAGAGTTGAATCCCCTATGGTGTTGGCAAGTAATCGATTGGTCAGTCTTTGAAATAAAAAAATACATTTTCATAACCAGAAAAAAAACATAAAAGCCTTCCTGTCTGTTGACTGATTTTGCAGTAATGCACCAAGACACCTGTACAGTGACACTAGGTACCCATTCAGAAAGACCAGCTGTCCCACTGCTAAACCAGTTCTCCAAATTAGTTAAACATTTTGTCTCTTAACCATGAGTTTATGGTTTTCACTCTGCACACATTTTAATTAAACTTTCTACACATTCTATATGCCCACTATGAGACTGTATCTCATGACACCTGGCAGTGTTTTCAGCCAGACTGTCATGGTATGATGATATGAAGTCCTGACTACAGCCCACATGCCCAGATATCAATGACCCACTCACATACTGGAGAAGCTGGACAGGACAGTGTGTGTTGATGTCTGGTCACACATTCTGGGAAAAGAGGGAGGCAATCTGACTCGCCAAATCTGCACCTACTGAAGAGAAAAGAGCAGATGGGCAGCTGATGATTCATGATGTCCAGCTGGTTCTGCCAAGCAATGTTCATGAAGTCATCTTCATGGTTCGTGTGCAGGAACAGGCTCCCTATTATAATTTGAGAGTCATAACTGGAAACCCTGGAATTATGGGAAAAAGTAAAAAAAAAAAACAGGAAAGGAATGAATTTTTATCATCACACTTCTCCTTTAAAGTCATTTTTTGCAGAGGGGCAAGCCCCCCTCCCACATCTCCTAATGTAGGGAGCAGCCCCCCCCCCACACACCCACTGAACTGATATATGCCAACTCTGAGATTGCCATCCCTTGAGGAAGATAGAGCATTCTAAGGTACTGTGATCTCAGACTTAGTACATGTAAGGCCATATTTTTGGTCATTTAGTCTCACTATTCCAGGATTTGCACTAACGCGTCTATGAATATTAAATGGCTATTGCAGGAGGCTGTCGATTGCAATTCTGAGGCTAACTGTAAGCCCCAAAATTATGAAAAATAGCCTGCAAATCCAGGAGAACACCAAACATTGAACATTACTGTTCTCCTTTAAAGTTGCTTTTTCAGGAGGGCAAGCCTCCCTGCACTGTCTGATATGGAAGGCAAGTTCCCCACACCTCTGAACTTAGATATAGCAACTCCAAGATTACCATATCTTGGAGAAAAGGGAATATTCTGAGACACAACAATTTTAGACTTAGTACATGCAAGCCTGCAGTTCATCTATCCGCTTTCTCTGTTCCAGGGCTCACACTTACAAGTCTCGTAATTGCAAATAATTACTGCAGGAAGCATGCACAGGGGTATGCACAGCTGTCCTTCTTATTCACAGATACACTTGTTATCTTCTGGTGAGGTTAGGATTAAAAAAAATTAGTGAACCCCTGCTGGCTGCCTGAATGACTGCCTCTCATGATTGTTTCTCATCCCATGAAAAAAATGAATGGTTGATTGATTGTGGAAGGACCGATGGCTAGCATGCCGCAAAGAATATAAAAACATTAAGAAAAAATATAACAATGTTAATGCAAAGAACCATTCCATATGTGACTTTTCATAAAGATAGTAAAATTACTACTTAGGATGGATATGTACACTGCCAGTGCCATTGCTCATGAGGGTTGGGCCTAAAATGTGTACTTTATAAGCCTGATTCAAAATTACTGACAACTATCAGAGTTATAAGGCCCCATATAATTTGCTAAACACATGCTCACAAACGTTCAGTGTTTCATCCTTTCCACTTTCAACACTCCATCTATGAGATCTCATATCATAGTTTATGCTACTGTTACGTCTCACCTAAAAGCATATATTTGCAATTGTCCTGCTGTTAAGTTTCCACCAGAATGTTTGTATTTTACTATTTTATTTCACAAAGGGCTTCAGAAGAGTAGGTTAAAAGTCTGCAGCAAAATATGAAATATCACCAAAGTTAAGAGCCTGTATTACATCTGGCAAATCTTGTTTCAAAACTTAAGAAATTTATACTATTTTGATTAGAAAAATAGAAAGTAGTTATGTTTGTAAAATACCATGAATGAGACTGCTGTTATTCTCAGCTCAAGGCCAAAATGCATTTTTGTTTTCTTTAAAAGAAATTTCATTCAGATGTCAAAAGTCACATTCCACACCACATGTGAACATTTTGCCAAGCATGTTTATATATAAAAGAATTGGAAGTTTGAAGAACAACTGAAAACTGTAATCATTACACCTCTTTGTTTAATACGGACATTACAGTGTTGTAGCATTAGCCATATTTATTATTTTAATCCCATAAAGTATAATCCAATAATTTCTTCGAAGTGTTTCATTTATGGGACAGTCACAGTTTTTAAGATTCATGTCAAATAATTTTCTTGGGTGGTGAAAGCCAGGGTACTTTTTTGGCTAGGGTTATATAGGCCCTAGGGCCAATAGCCTAGTACCTACCTATGAACCTATGAAAATGCACTGTTTGTCTGAGAAAGGATTTTGCTGATGGTCCAAAAATTATATTCATTGCCGCATGTGAGCATTGTTGCTGTCTGTGCTAATGACGCTAAAAATTGTAAAGTTTGTGAATATCAAATGGTTACTGGAGGAAGCTGTCCATTGCATAACTGACATTATTAACTTAACTTCAAAATTATGAAAAAAAGTCTGAAAATACAGGAGAACAGCAACATTACACTTTCTGAGTGATAATATTGAAAACACAAAAGGTGGTTATAAAGTTACTGTGGCAAACAACGCCTCGTCATGTCATCAGTTTTCAGACAGCATGTTTTATGTGACTGTTCAGTTCGGATTGGCTCTTGAATGTTGGTACTCTCACTTCTGAGATGCAGATCAAGACATATTTTTGTTCTACAAAATGAGATTCCTTTTCCCTCATCACAATACCTGATCACAGCCTTTGACAAACTGGATTAGTTTTATTGTCTTGATTTTTGATACTGCACTCTGAAATGACTATGCAGAAATCTGGGGGCAATAGTACTGCAAGCAATAAAAATGCCACACCTACATTTAATGTGACAGAGGAATCATCTAACCATAGAAATATATGAAATGTTCACCCAGAACTGACAAATATTGCTGGTCACAGTATGCTATAAATAAGAAAGTTATCATTTTTCAGGTTCAGAGCAAACTGACTTCCGACCATTATGAGGTGGCACTGAATTAATTTTAATATTTGTGGCAACTGGACAGGGACAAGAGTCCATCACAGGTTATCATTCACACACACACACACACACACACACACACACACACACCCACACACACACACACCCACACACACACACACACACACACACACACACACACACCCACACACACACACACACACACACACACACACACACACACACACACACACACACACACACACACACACACACACACACCCACACACCCACACACCCACACACACACCCACACACACACACACACACACACACACACACACACACACACACACACACACACACACACACAAGAATTTGGAGTTATGACTTTGGAGGTAGACAGTAATCCCATACAGTATGAGAAACATCCAAACTCTACACAGCCAAGAAAAGGATGCCAGGAATCAAATGTCCGACCCAGAGCTAAAAAGAAAGCATCAGCATGTCCATGGCACCCCTGAATGTTCTACATCCAAACGTAAACTCACTCTACAAATTCATCTTCTAATGCAGATAGAAATACATTCAATGCATTGCTTCACGTAGAAGGTCATAACAGAAAAATGTAAAAATTCAGTACCGTAACTAGTGAAAATCAGGACAGCTCTGAACATGTATTTTTTCAATGTTGTTTTTATTACTCAGTCAGCCTCATTGGCGTTGCTGTTCCTTCACAGTACTAGATCATTGAAACACATCTATATTAAATGGTGGCAAACATCATGTTATACATCTAGAAGCTGCCCCCTCTTCTCCAGTACTGCCAACACCTCATGTAGCTGTTGCATGACAAAAGTTGTGGAGCACAATAAAGAATCGCTCTTCCCTTTCCATTTCCTCACTGACTCGTACCTCCTCATATTGCAGCCTGTACATCTTTAAACACAATGAAGATCGCTCTTCCCTTTCCATTTCCTCACTAACTCGTACTTCCTCATATAGTGGCCTGTACATCTTTAAACACAGTGAAGATCGCTCTTCCCTTTCCATTTCCTCATGGACTCGTACCTCCTCGTATTGTGGCCTGTACATCTTTAAACACAATGAAGATCGCTCTTCCCTTTCCATTTCCTCACTGACTTGTACCTCCTCATATTGCAGCCTGTACATCTTTAAACACAATGAAGATCGCTCTTCCCTTTCCATTTCTTCACTGACTCGTACTTCCTCATATAGTGGCCTGTACATCTTTAAACACAATGAAGATCGCTCTTCCCTTTCCATTTCCTCACTGACTCGTACCTCCTCATATTGTGGCCTGTACATCTTTAAACACAATGAAGATCGCTCTTCCCTTTCCATTTCCTCACTGACTCGTACCTGCTCATATTGTGGCCTGTACATCTTTAAACACAGATCGCTCTTCCCTTTCCATTTCTTCACTGACTCGTACTTCCTCATATAGTGGCCTGTACATCTTTAAACACAGTGAAGATCGCTCTTCCTTTTCCATTTCCTCATGGACTCGTACCGCCTCGTATTGTGGCCTGTACATCTTTAAACACAATGAAGATCGCTCTTCCCTTTCCATTTCCTCACTGACTCGTACCTCCTCATATTGTGGCCTGTACATCTTTAAACACAATGAAGATCACTCTTCCCTTTCCATTTTCTCACTGACTCGTACCTCCTCATATTGTGGCCTGTACATCTTTAAACACAGTGAAGATCGCTCTTCCCTTTCCATTTCCTCACTGACTCGTACCTCCTCATATTGTGGCCTGTACATCTTTAAACACAATGAAGATCGCTCTTCCCTTTCCATTTCGTCACTGACTCGTACCTCCTCATATTGTGGCCTGTACATCTTTAAACACAATGAAGATCGCTCTTCCCTTTCCATTTCCTCACTAACTCGTACATCCTCATATTGTGGCCTGTACATCTTTAAACACAATGAAGATTGCTCTTCCCTTTCCATTTCCTCACTGGCTCGTACCTCCTCATATTATGTCCTGTACATCTCTGAACACAATGAAGATCGATCTTCCCTTTCCATTTCCTCAATGACTCGTACTTACTCATATTGTGTCCTGTACATCTTTAACTACTGCTGCTGCTGTAGTCGTGTCCTCTAAGGCAAGTCAGCAATCAGCACTGACTTCTGCTTATTATAAGCATTAATACAGGAAAGTACTCAGTCTGTTTCTAGCACTTAAAATATAGCAATGCATTTTCTACAGCAAATATATGTAAGAACGTGATGGCGCTCAGAATAACAATTCTGCTGTGAACACTAGAGCACTGTATTTTTTTCTGAAGAACAAACCAGAGACAAGAGTACAATAACACCTCCTGAGATTTTATTTTGGCCATTCTTCCTACTAACCATTGTCCCCCTCTCATCTGGTCACTCCATGAACATGTTCATTCCCCTGGATAAGTGCCCTTTGACAAGTTCATTCTCCTAATATGAGAGTCAGACAAGATGGGAATTGGAACCATCTTCAACATGCTGTGAGGTGTTTTTTTTTTCTTTTAAACCTTCCTCTCCCCCTAGCAAATCCACGGCATCTAAGTGTCTGGCATGCAGTGGACCATTGCAATGTACAGCTACATGCCCATGTGTGATGTAATCAATTGTAGATAACCCCTTATGTCAGTGATGGCAAACATTTTGGGTTTGGTGTGTCAAAAGCTCCTGGCACAAAATAAATCAGTGCAGTTCACATGAGCAACGAATGCAAAAGCAACATCTTCGGTAACTCGGGTGTTGGTGATTGCTGGCATGTCACACAAAACGTTGTGACAGTTGTCACCTTTGACGTGTGTCATAGGTTTGCCATCACTGCCTTATGTGATCTATACTGGGGATTAAACTGAGGAAGTTTTGCCTAGAGACATCCGCTCCACTCATTTCCCAAAGAAAGGAGAGGAGGCTAAGCTTTACCATTCTTCTTTACCCTCACATAAGGTCTAGCAGGAGCCAGAGCTCTTAATCAAACCCAGATCTCCAGGAGCTGGCCCTTGAGATTTCTTTGGAACTAAGCCTTATTGCAGTGACAAGAAAGGATGATCTCACATTTCTTCACTACCTACCTCAGTGCACAAGCTGCTGTATTTCCCTAGATTTTGTAGCAACAAGTGACATTTACTTCTTGCAAAGGTATGCAGTTGGCTTTGACTCATAGGCAAAATGCCTTAATTTCAAACTGAAAAGATAAGATACTGTTAAAACCACAGTGTAAGTAGAGATATCTCACATAGCTTCAGAAGGTTAGAAGTCGCCTCAAGTTATTCCATGTGTCAATATTAAATTTAGATTCATCATTAATACTGAAATCATTTGTTAAGGCAGATTTGATGCTATTGAAAGACTAAAGTGTGCAAATGATGGCTATGAAGATAGTAAAAAGTAGAAAAGACATTATTCTGGAAGAAAAAATGGAGAGTAGCATGAGATACAATGAAAGACTGCGATGAAAGCAAGAATGTTTTGCTTTGTATGTGTTTGACAATAACTAGCTAAAATTCATTACTATGATCATTATTTAAGCATATATTCATTCAACTGATCACACTTAGACATATGAGGTATACACAGAAATAAAGTCACTGACATTTGTGGACACATCTATGTGATGGTTGTAATGGGTTACATACTATATGTTTAAGAGAAACATGCTGAAATACATTACTTGGACCATTGTATATGCATTTATTCGTTCATTTGATCACAGTCAATAAAATGTATGTAACTGATGTCATGAAGGCAGGCTGTCAGTACAACTGACTGACCTCTGCTGTTATCTGATCAAAGTTTAACAACCATTAATCTGACTTTGTGGGACTGATATGCACTTGAGGAAAACAGAAATACGTTACTATGATGACTGTTAATATAATCTTTTTTATTTCATCAGACTGTGACAGCTGAGATGTATAATATAAACAAAGTGACTAAAATTAGTGGGCAGTGAAGCAGCCTGTGAAAGAAAGCGACTGACCCATGCTGTAGTTTGGTCACAATAAAACAGCCACTGACCTGATGTCATAAAAATATGGCTGTACCACACCCACCCCACATTGAAGTTGCCAATCACCACTGGCCTAATTACTTAAGAGTCTCAGCAGTTAGAGCATCCACTAAATGTTTATGTAAACTCTACAGCTGAAACAGTACAATCAAAAGTTACGGGGATGTTTCAGATAAAATCATATTTTTACCCTCTGTATGTATAAGGCAATGCAAATTAATGTGTTTTATTCTCATTTGACTATGGTAAACATTAGTAGCTCTGTGTAAGTAATATATCTTGTATGAGAAATGCCATGTTTAATTTTAAAGGCAAAGTGTAATGCACTTTTTCATGTGTGACAGTTTTTGCAGTCTAATCTGAATTGTCTGGTCCAACATGGAGTCATTCTTTAACAAGCTTACCTACACTTGTGACAGGGTGTGTACTTGACAAACATTTTAATATGTTTAATTGCAGTTATTATGTTATTAGCTAGAGATGTACTAGGGAAGCCTGAACAGTACATATTTTGAGACTGGCATGTCATGTTCCAGAGACAGCTGAAAGCATAAATAAATATCTGAATGAGTTGAAGTCCTTCCAGAGTGTCACTAGAGAGAGAATTTTTATTTTGAAAGTGAGCGTACCTGGGTTTAAAGTGAAGATTGATGTGGTAGTCTAGATATGTTTGCACATTATAAGCATTCATGGTGGGGGACACTGATGGATCATTAGAATGACAAATGAGAATCGAATACTATGTATCTATGAGAATTGGATACTATGTATCTATGGCAAGATGTGCGCATATAAACAACATATGGAAATCTTGCTTTTAGTTGCCACTTATGCCTATTAACTTAATAGACCAAATATTACGAAGGGAAGCTGCCTTATATTATTTATTTAGTTATTTATTTATTTATTTATTTAACATTTGTTTATCAGGAAAGTCTGACTTGGAATGAGTCAATTTTCAGCAAAGGCACTGGGAAAAATGCTCCAAACCATTGTCTTTGTATGGGAAAAACATGCGTTTGGAGCATATGTATGAGAAATGAAGGAGTGAGTCTTCTAGAATGTGTAATGTTAAATATATTTGATGGTATATCCTGTCAGTTATGCTAATACTATAATTAGATCTGGGGAAACTTTGTCTTTCTTTTTATTGTGGAAATAGTGGCAGCCAATAATCTAGGAATCTCAGCATGGGCTATTTATAAAAGGGTGACTGCAGTGTGGCTATCTGAGATGATTATGTAAGCACGCCCAAGTATTATATACTCCTCAGATGGGTTAATCCAGGGACTGTTGTGACTTGGAGGATACCATATTATGCTAGTGGTTTATTATTCATTTTAAAGTGTGATAGATATACTCAGGATATAATAATTTGAGATATCCTGTGGGAGACAACAGAAAAGAATAAGGGAGGGATAAAACATGAAAACACAGCATAACTAAGGGAAAGCTCTTCTAATGAATTCATTTGTTTATGATTACAAACAAGACTTTGCTTTTTATGTATAAAAATGTTTTTCTATTCCATCATCTACTTAATCATTCCAATAGCTCGTCTACAGTCACACAACTGACCTATTAATTTCACTTCCTGTGAGACAGGAAGTGGGGCTGAAGGGCTCTCTCATGTTTCCTGGGCCAGTCTCTCATAATGGATTGGTTTATGCCTTCCTTATTGTTACAGATGTATGACCAATTCATTATATGGATCCGATCCCATCAGCCCCCTGCCTCCATTAGAGTTGAGAGTCAGGTGGTAGGGAGTAGGTCAATTAGTTGATCAAGCTGACCAACCTAACCCAGGCCCCTTGGGCAGCATAGCAAGTTTTGTAAAAGCTGCCATTCAGAAAGTTCATGCACCCTATAGTACATGACATCTTTGTACAGTAGCGCATATATACTACTGTACATGATATCTTTGTATAGTAGTGCATGCACACTACTGGACATTACATGTTTGTAGTGAATGCACACTACTGTGCATGACATCTTTGTATAGTAGTGCATGCACACTACTGGACATTACATCTTTGTAGTGAATGCACACTACTGTGCATGATATCTTTGTATAGTAGTGCATGCACACTATTGTACATTACATCTTTGTAGTGAATGCACACTACTGTGCTTGACATCTTTGTATAGTAGTGCATGCACACTACTGTACATTACATGTTTGTAGTGAATGCACACTATTGTGCATGACATCTTTGTATAGTAGCACATGCACACTATTGTACATTACATCTTTGTAGTGAATGCACACTACTGTGCATGACATCTTTGTATAGTAGCGCATGCACACTACTGTACATTACATCTTTGTAGTGAATGCACACTATTGTGCATGACATCTTTGTATAGTAGCACATGCACAGTACTGCACATTACATCTTTGTAGTGAATGCACACTACTGTACATTACATCTTTGTAGTAAATCCACACTACTGTGCTTGACAATGTTTTATAGTAGCGCATGCACACTACTGGACATTACATCTTTGTAGTGAATGCACACTACTGTGCATGACATCTTTGTATAGTAGTGCATGCACACTACTGGACATTACATATTTTTAGTGAATGCATACTACTGTGCATGACATCTTTGTATAGTAGTGCATGCACACTATTGTACATTACATCTTTGTAGTGAATGCACACTACTGTGCATGACATCTTTGTATAGTAGTGCATGCACACTACTGGACAGTACATCTTTGTAGTGAATGCACACTACTGTGCTTGACATCTTTGTATAGTAGTGCATGCACACTACTGGACATTACATCTTTGTAGTGAATGCACACTACTGTGCATGACATCTTTGTATAGTAGTGCATGCACACTACTGGACATTACATATTTTAGTGAATGCACACTACTGTGCATGACATCTTTGTATAGTAGTGCATGCACACTACTGGACATTACATATTTTTAGTGAATGCACACTACTGTGCATGACATCTTTGTATAGTAGCACATGCACACTACTGGACATTACATCTTTGTAGTGAATGCACACTACTGTGCATGACATCTTTGTATAGTAGTGCATTCACACTACTGGACATTACATATTTTTAGTGAATGCACACTACTGTGCATGACATCTTTGTATAGTAGTGCATGCACACTACTGGACATTACATCTTTGTAGTGAATGCACACTACTGTGCTTGACATCTTTGTATAGTAGTGCATGCACACTACTGGACATTACATGTTTGTAGTGAATGCACACTACTGTGCTTGACATCTTTGTATAGTAGTGCATGCACACTACTGGACATTACATGTTTGTAGTGAATGCACACTACTGTGCTTGACATCTTTGTATAGTAGTGCATGCACACTACTGGACATTACATCTTTGTAGTGAATGCACACTACTGTGCTTGACATCTTTGTATAGTAGCGCATGCACACTACTGGACATTACATATTTTTAGTGAATGCACACTACTGTGCTTGACATCTTTGTATAGTAGTGCATGCACACTACTGGACATTACATGTTTGTAGTGAATGCACACTACTGTGCATGACATCTTTGTATAGTAGTGCATGCACAGTACTGTACATTACATGTTTGCAGCAAATGCACACTGCTTTGTATGACATCTTTTATAGCACAGCTCCCCTTTACAGTTTGTATATCACTAGGTCCACTGCAGCAGGTCATATATCTGCTGTTCAGTTGACATTGCCAATGGAGAAGGCTAATGCCATCTCCCTCCCCCAGGATGGGTGTACTGGTGGCAGTCCATCATTCCTGTCTACCCTGCCCACTTCCTCTAGTGCCTGTACTGTGGGTCAAACACATGTCATGTGCATCCCAGTCAGGGCTCCATTCTTGTATGCCATAGGGTAATGATCTTTCATGATATTAGCTTGTGGGTATAACTAAGTCACACAATCGCAATGACTCCTAAGCTTTCATTGCAAAATCTGTGCCCCATGAAGTGTTGTCATCACAAAACAGCCATCAATTTTTATTCAAAGCACATATTAAATTTAATATTAGAGTTGCAACCATTAAGACACACCAAACTATTGGTTAAAAAACTAGGATTCATGTCAATAGAGCTACACAAATTTTCCCAACAGAAAAACTAACAAAATAAATTTGCTGAAACTACTTCAAGTGACCATCAAAAATAGTCTGTTTTGCAAGACAGATAAGACTCCTGCAACCCTGATGTGGGGGGCAAACCCCTCAAACCTCCTGAACTTAAGTATACCAACTTTGGGGTCAGACACCAATGGAAAAAGTTGAATAATCCACTAGGGGTGAAGTAGTTTTGGTGAATTTGCTTCAAAATTTGCTGTTAACATTTTCACATGTTCCCAAAAACTTTTAGTATTTCCGGATGTTAGTCAGCGATGCAATCTGACAAAATACTATATCATGCTGGTAAGCTGCCAGTAAACCACATCTTCTCATGGGTTACAGCTTAATTCGCTTTCGCAGAAGTGACCTTGAGATCTATATGTCTGTCTGTCTGTCTGTGCATGCAGAGTTGTGCGTGTATATGTATGTATGTGAGTATGTGAGTATATCTGCTGTACATGAATCTACATGAATGTTTGTGTGTGTGTGTGTGTGTGTGTGTGTGTGTGTGTGTGTGTGTGTGTGTGTGTGTGTGTGTGTGTGTGTTCATTACTACTGGAGTGCATTAGTGTTTTCCACAAAACACTCCCATCACTGATATCTTGCATTAAAAAATATTAAGCTGTTTGGAAGCCTTGCAGTAGATTTAATAGCATAACATCTGTTTTTCTGCAGACCACAAACTTAAGATGAGCTCACAGCCTTTGGCTATAACAATCTAGGCAAAAAAAGTCTTACAAGAAATCCATGAAGCAAACGTGCACTCCCATAAAACAGTTTTATCAGATACGTCATATTCCATATCTACTTTGCCAACTCTGAGTGGGTGGATTTAGGCTCTTATCTGCCAACCACCAGCATGTCTCCTGTTCTTCTCTGATATTTTCTTAATTTTTGTAGACACAAATCTGAGGAAGGAGAAGGTAAATTCAGAGGGAGATGTCAGCTGCATAAGCAGGTAGGGGGAGTGGGGAGAGATGGCAGACATGGCCTATTAGTGTTTTTCTGTTGTCAGAGCCTGCATTTACACACACACACACACACACACATACACACACACACACACACACACACACACACACACACACACACACACACACACACACACACACACACACACACACACACACACACACACACACACACACACACACACACACACGCACACACACGCACACACACACACACACACACACACATGCACACACGCACACATGCACACATGCACACACGCACACACACACACACATGCACACACACACACACACACACACACACACACACACACACACACACACACACACACACACACACACACACACACACACACACACACACACACACACACACACACACACACACACACACACACACACACACACACACAGACATGCACTGCTTATTTAGTGCATGAATTTGTGCTGACCATTAAGGTTGCAGACTTTACAATGAGCTGTACTGCTTCCTGCATGTTTATGCCAGGGTTTGATTCTATCACAGTTCATTTACACAATGTGTGACTGTGAGGTAGTCATTTAACCACAACTAAAGTGGAACACACATTGTTGTCTCCATTTTTCAAAATAAAGACCCATACCCCAATTTCCCAGTCCAGGACTACCACCCATCCATCCATGCAATACTGATAAAGCACAACCATGATACCCCAATAATGTTGGGTGCCTTTAGTATTTCGAGGCAAGCCTCATTCATGTCTTGCAGCCCTGTACAACAGAACTATTTAATCAATTTAGTGGCGTCATCCGAAGAAATTGGTCCAGTCCCACCAATTATTTCTGGAACTTCCTTGTTGGATATTGCATATCCACGAGATTCAAGAGTTCCATAGGGTATGCCTTCTCTCTCTCATCAATAGACCAAGTTTAGGTCAACATTTCTTCACCAGTTTTGAGAATAGCTTTGGTAAAGGCCTACCTCCTACTGCTGAGTCATCAAATAGCTTGTTAAAACCTCTGTGAAGTCATCCAAAAATCATTCTCCTTGACCTCACTAAAAGTCTCACATACCCGGGCCATTAAGTTAGAAACTGTTGCAACTGCTGACATTTAAATTTCCTGGGATCTATTTGGCAAATCTGGAGACCCTCCACCCAGCATGTCACAAAAAGAAACAGCTGTTTAATTTGACAGCTTCGCTGACTGTTAGTGAACTCCAACACATGATAAGGTTCCTGCAGAGGCAAGCACAGGTAACCTTTTCTTCGCAGCTCTTCGCCTCCATGTCATCTGCTGAGGTCCTCAGCAGGGTCCTTTCAGAGGCTCTCACCTTAACTTCCTCAGGCATATGTGAGAAGCTTTTCTGAGGTAGATGTTGACTTCACTCTGGCATCTTAGGCAGAAACATCAGCTCATATTTTTAAGAATACCTTCACTACACATTTGGGCTTACTGGGTTCTGTTCTGCTGCTGCTCTGGTTATTTAGCCCTAGCTCACTCAATGATTATCTGACAACTCAGCATCTCTTGTGACCTGACTCTTCTGAACATTCTGTTTCAAACCTGATAACACAAAGGTATTGTATGTAATAAATGAGAGAATACAGAGCAACGGAGTGCCATATGGTCAAATCTAGCATAATGAACAGACAGAATAACAAACCAGCACGTGACTGGATGAAGCTTTTGTGATGATAAGTTATATATGGCTTCTTGAAACTGTGTATCTTGTGAATATGTGCAATAGCCATTGCCACTTTAAGACCATTGTATAGCATAGCTGTTTAAAAATGAATGTGTCCCACAATGCACTCTGTCTAATTCCTAGTGCAAGTGTATTTTTGATAAATGAACTGTTAACCTCATTCTTAACAAGCCACCATTTCATAGAGTATCCTGACATAATGACATTGCTATTCAACATTATTGGGTAACCACAGGTGTGCGTCATGACATGTTGTCAGAACCAGTATTTTCCTTAAAAAATAAAAACAAAAATGCCATTCCAGTCAAAAAACCATGCCAACAAGCTGAGTTGTGTCTGACAATCTCAGAGTAAACTGTTCTACCTTACAAATTAGTCATTTTGCCAGTTGTAAGCTGTTCAATCCTAGAAAACTGAATTTTGTGAAGGCCGTTTCAATTTAACCCACCTGCACCATTTAACACCTCAAAACTGTTTGGCTGACCTGCCTGGAGGCCAGGGTATGCATGTTTTAGAGAAGCAATGAAGAGTGTTAGAGAAACAGAATAAATCCTGGCAAACACTTTGTTTGACTCCATGGGAAAGGAGGTAGAGGTAATATACAGTTTATTTTAATTCTTAGATGGCAAATGTCACAAATGAGTTGGCAATTAATGCATTTTTATGCCAAAAATAAATATTGCACAAAAAAGAAAATGATTCTACAGATGTTTACAAGCCAAGGAGAATGTGTTGAAACTATTGCAAGGTGCTTGTATGAAATGGCTGAACATTGTGAGTTTAATGGAACAAAAGAACAGATTAGAGACAGATTGTTTTCAGCCACTTGATAATGAAGTGTCTCAAAAGTTATAGCTTGAAGTAAATCTACCTTTAGAAAATGCTATAGAAAATACCAGCTAGTTAGGATTAGTAAAGAAACAAAATGCTAACTTAATACCAGCTAGTTAGGATTAGTAAATAAACAAAATGCTAACTTAATACCAGCTAGTTAGGATTAGTAAAGAAACAAAAGGTTAACTTAATACCAGCTAGTTAGGGTTAGTAAAGAAACAAAAGGCTAACTTAATACCAGCTAGTTAGGATTAGTAAAGAAACAAAATGCTAACTTAATACCAGCTAGTTAGGATTAGTAAAGAAACAAAATGCTAATTTAAATATGGCAAATGATGTTTGTGACATAAAACACATACAATTACCAAGTCAATACCGGTCGACATAAACATGCACGAAAAGCAGAGTATAAACATGGCAAATGCAGCAGGTACAAACATTATCAAGGTGAGTCAATCGACATAAACGTGCAAGAAAAGCAGAGTGAGTATAAACGTTGGCAAATGCAGCAGGTACAAACATTATCAAGGTGAGTCAGTCGACATAAACCTGCATGAAAAGCAGAGTATAAACATGGCAAATGCAGCAGGTACAAACATTATCAAGGTGAGTCAGTCGACATAAATGTGCATGAAAAGCAGAGTGAGTATAAACGTGGCAAATGCAGCAGGTACAAACATTATCAAGGTGAGTCAGTCGACATAAACGTGCATGAAAAGCAGAGTATAAACGTGGCAAATGCAGCAGGTACAAACATCATCAAGGTGAGTCAGTCGACATAAATGTGCATGAAAAGCAGAGTGAGTATAAATGTGGTAAATGCAGCAGGTACAAACATTATCAAGGTGAGTCAGTCAGCATAAATGTGCATGAAAAGCAGAGTATAAACATGGTAAATGCAGCAGGTACAAACATTATCAAGGTGAGTCAGTCGACATAAACATGCATGAAAAGCAGAGCGAGTATAAACATTGTAAATGCAGCAGGTACAAACATTATCAAGGTGAGTCAGTCGACATAAACATGCATGAAAAGCAGAGTATAAATGTGGTAAATGCAGCAGGTACAAACATTATCAAGGTGAGTCAGTCGACATAAACATGCATGAAAAGCAGAGTGAGTATAAACGTGGTAAATGCAGCAGGTACAAACATTATCAAGGTGAGTCAGTCGACATAAACATGCATGAAAAGCAGAGTGAGTATAAATGTGGTAAATGCAGCAGGTACAAACATTATGAAGGTGAGTCAGTCGGCATAAACATGCATGAAAAGCAGAGTGAGTATAAACTAATTAAATGGAGCAGGTACAAACATTATCAAGGTGAGTCAGTCGACATAAACATGCATGAAAAGCAGAGTGAGTAAAACGTGGTAAATGCAGCGGGTACAAACATTATCAAGGTGAGTCAGTCGACATAAACGTACATGAAAAGCAGAGTATAAATGTGGCAAATGCAGCAGGTACAAACATTATCAAGGTGAGTCACTTGACATAAATGTGCATGAAAAGCAGAGTGAGTATAAACATGGCAAATGCAGCAGGTACAAACATTATCAAGGTGAGTCAGTCGACATAAATGTGCATGAAAAGCAGAGTGAGTATAAACGTGGTAAATGCAGCAGGTACAAACATTATCAAGGTGAGTCCGTCGACATAAACATGCATGAAAAGCAGTGTGAGTATAAACCTGGTAAAAGCAGCAGGTTAAACATTATCAAGGTGAATCAGTCGACATAAACGTGCATGAAAAGCAGAGTGAGTATAAACGTGGTAAATGCAGCAGGTACAAACATTATCAAGGTGAGTCAGTCGGCATAAATGTGCATGAAAAGCAGAGTGAGTATAAACGTGGTAAATGCAGCAGGTACAAACATTATCAAGGTGAGTCAGTCGGCATAAATTTGCATGAAAAGCAGAGTGAGTATAAACGTGGCAAATGCAGCAGGTACAAACATTATCAAGGTGAGTCAGTCGACATAAACGTGCATGAAAAGCAGAGTATCAATGTGGTAAATACAGCAGGTACAAACATTATCAAGGTGAGTCAGTCGACATAAACGTGCATGAAAAGCAGAGTGAGTATAAACGTGGCAAATGCAGCAGGTACAAACATTATCAAGGTCAGTCAGTCGACATAAACGTGCATGAAAAGCAGAGTATAAATGTGGTAAATGCAGCAGGTACAAACATTATCAAGGTGAGTCAGTCGACATAAACGTGCATGAAAAGCAGAGTATAAATGTGGTAAATGCAGCAGGTACAAACATTATCAAGGTGAGTCAGTCAGCATAAACGTGCATGAAAAGCAGAGTATAAACATGGCAAATGCAGCAGGTACAAACATTATCAAGGTGAGTCAGTCGACATAAACATGCATGAAAAGCAGAGTACAAATGTGGTAAATGCAGCAGGTACAAACATTATCAAGGTGAGTCAGTTGACATAAACATGCATGAAAAGCAGAGTGAGTATAAACGTTGTAAATGCAGCAGGTACAAACATTATCAAGGTGAGTCAGTCGACATAAACGTGCATGAAAAGCAGAGTGAGTATAAACGTGGCAAATGCAGCAGGTACAAACATTATCAAGGTGAGTCAGTCGACATAAACATGCATGAAAAGCAGAGCGAGTATAAACATTGTAAATGCAGCAGGTACAAACATTATCAAGGTGAGTCAGTCGGCATAAACATGCATGAAAAGCAGAGTGAGTATAAACGAATTAAATGCAGCAGGTACAAACATTATCAAGGTGAGTCAGTCGACATAAACATGCATGAAAAGCAGAGTGAGTAAAACGTGGTAAATGCAGCGGGTACAAACATTATCAAGGTGAGTCAGTCAACATAAACGTGCATGAAAAGCAGAGTATAAACGTGGTAAATGCAGCGGGTACAAACATTATCAAGGTGAGTCAGTCGGCATAAACTTGCATGAAAACCAGAGTATAAACATGGTAAATGCAGCAGGTACAAACATTATCAAGGTGAGTCAGTCGACATAAATGTGCAAGAAAAGCAGAGTATAAACCTGGTAAATGCAGCAGGTACAAACATTATCAAGGTGAGTCAGTTGACATAAATGTGCATGAAAAGCAGTGTGAGTATAAACGTGGTAAATGCAGCAGGTACAAACGTTATCAAGGTGAGTCAGTCGAAATAAACATGCCTGAAAAGCAGAGTGAGTATAAACGTGGCAAATGCAGCATGTACAAACATTATCAAGGTGAGTCAGTCGACATAAACATGCATGAAAAGCAGAGTGAGTATAAACATGGTAAATGCAGCAGGTACAAACATTATCAAGGTGAGTCAATTGACATAAACGTGCATGAAAAGCAAATTATAAATGTGGTAAATACAGCAGGTACAAACATTATCAAGGTGAGTCAGTCGACATAAACGTGCATGAAAAGCAGAGTATAAATGTGGTAAATGCAGCAGGTACAAACATTATCAAGGTGAGTCAGTCGACATAAACATGCATGAAAAGCAGAGTGAGTATAAACGTGGCAAATGCAGCAGGTACAAACATTATCAAGGTGAATCAGTCGACATAAACGTGCATGAAAAGCAGAGTATAAATGTGGTAAATGCAGCAGGTACAAACATTATCAAGGTGAGTCAATTGACATAAACGTGCATGAAAAACAGAGTGAGTATAAACGTGGCAAATGCAGCAGGTACAAACATTATCAAGGTGAGTCAGTCGACATAAACATGCATGAAAAGCAGAGTATAAACCTGGTAAATGCAGCAGGTACAAACATTAGCAAGGTGAGTCAGTCGACATAAATGTGCATGAAAAGCAGTGTGAGTATAAACATGGTAAATGCAGCAGGTACAAACATTATCAAGGTGAGTCAGTTGACATAAATGTGCATGAAAAGCATTGTGAGTATAAATGTGGTAAATGCAGCAGGTACAAACGTTATCAAGGTGAGTCAGTCGAAATAAACATGCATGAAAAGCAGAGTGAGTATAAACGTGGTAAATGCAGCAGGTACAAACATTATCAAGGTGAGTCAGTTGACATAAACATGCATGAAAAGCAGAGTATAAACGTGGTAAATACAGCAGGTACAAACATTATCAAGATTAGTCAGTCGACATAAACGTGCATGAAAAGCAGAGTATAAACGTGGCAAATGCAGCATGTACAAACATTATCAAGGTGAGTCAGTCGACATAAACGTGCATTAAAAGCAGAGTGAGTATAAACGTGGTAAATGCAGCAGGTACAAACATTATCAAGGTGAGTCAATTGACATAAACGTGCATGAAAAGCAGAGTATAAACATGGCAAATGCAGCAGGTACAAACATTATCAAGGTGAGTCAGTCGACATAAACGTGCATGAAAAGCAGAGTGAGTATAAACGTGGCAAATGCAGCAGGTACAAACATTATCAAGGTGAATCAGTCGACATAAACGTGCATGAAAAGCAGAGTATAAATGTGGTAAATGCAGCAGGTACAAACATTATCAAGGTGAGTCAATTGACATAAACGTGCATGAAAAACAGAGTGAGTATAAACGTGGCAAATGCAGCAGGTACAAACATTATCAAGGTGAGTCAGTCGACATAAACATGCATGAAAAGCAGAGTATAAACCTGGTAAATGGAGCAGGTACAAACATTATCAAGGTGAGTCAGTTGACATAAATGTGCATGAAAAGCATTGTGAGTATAAACGTGGTAAATGCAGCAGGTACAAACATTATCAAGGTGAGTCAGTTGACATAAACGTGCATGAAAAGCAGAGTATAAACGTGGTAAATACAGCAGGTACAAACATTATCAAGGTTAGTCAGTCGACATAAACGTGCATGAAAAGCAGAGTATAAACGTGGCAAATGCAGCGGGTACAAACATTATCAAGGTGAATCAGTCGACATAAACGTGCATGAAAAGCAGAGTGAGTATAAACGTGGCAAATGCAGCAGGTACAAACATTATCAAGGTGAGTCAGTCGACATAAACGTGCATGAAAAGCAGAGTGAGTATAAACGTGGCAAATGCAGCAGGTACAAACATTATCAAGGTGAGTCAGTCGACATAAACGTGCATGAAAAGCAGAGTATAAACGTGGTAAATACAGCAGGTACAAACATTATCAAGGTTAGTCAGTCGACATAAACGTGCATGAAAAGCAGAGTATAAACGTGGCAGATGCAGCAGGTACAAACATTATCAAGGTGAGTCAGGCAGTGTGTAGCAAGAAGCAGAAGGCGCATGGGATGCAGAACCAAAACTAGCTCACCTGGTTATCTGTTTATTTGGTTGTCTGGCAGCCTGTGCTGTTCCCTGACCTGGCACCCCCAAAACTCTAAGTTGGGCAGAAAGGAATGGGAGTGCAATCATTCATTCATTCATTCATTCATTCATTCATTCATTCATTCATTCATTCTTTGTGTAATATTCTGCATTACTGCACCATCAGCATATTCTGATAGTGTCCCCTATGTACATATGGGGCAGCCTTCCCCTTTGTCTCACCCTAGATACTCATCTGAACAGATGCAAAAGGCTGGACCATTCTCCTGTCATTTGTAAGATGGAGGGTGAGATTCAGAGAGGTATGGCTGCCTGCACTATCCAGGCAATGCCACTGTGCCCAGCAACTTGACACCTGTATGCTGCATTTTGGAGGCATGATAAAGCCACCTGCAGAAGCATTTCATTAGCATGTCCTCATTAAACTTAGACTCGTAGACAGGCCACAAAGTTTTCAATTCAGACTTTATGGAGTCAATGTGCTACTGTGCCCTTTAGGCCTATATACTGTTTCTGCAACTTACGAGTTTAAAAACTCACCTATCATAAATTTCTCATATAGAGGCACCCTTCTATATCCCTCTCTAAGCATGGTGATTATCTAAACCAGATCAAAACTCTCTCTGTCAAACCTAATAGGTTCATAGGAGGTTACTAGGCTAATGGTCCCAGGGCCTATACAAGTCTAGCCATGTAATATACTTATTACAAGTGGCTTCAGCTAACCCACTGTGAAATGGTGTCCTAGTCAAACATCCATTAGTTTCAATAATGATAATTTTCTTGATCAATTTGCTCGCCTCCACATTGGAGGAGATAATTTTCTTGACTTTGTCCTTACCAATTTCTCCTCTACCTGAGCTCTCCATAATGTCACTTCCTCTTCAGCAAAATCCAGCCACCAAGCGGTAACCTTTTCCCTTAAAACACACTTTGAAACCACCTAAAATCCCCACAGAATGTCATGATTAGACCGAAACAAACCCACTCCTCCTATTTACAGACCTTCTAAACAATAAAAATAAAAAAGGCCTTTGACTGGTCCCGATATCTCACAGTCCTACTTTTTTCATTAACATTCATAACATTTTAAACATGCTACATCCTTATAACCCAGAACCAAACGCTGTTGCATACTGCTCCTGATTCTATTCCCTTATGGATTAAGGCATCAGTAAGTCTGTTCCCACCAACCATAAGGATGCTGTAATAAGCTAGCATTGTGGAATTCCTCTGTAAAAAAGCTTCACAACAAAAATAAACATCTATCTACTTACTTTTTTATATATCTATCTCTAACAGAGTCTCACTCTCCCAATATAAAAGGAATTTAAAGCTGACCTGAAGCAATTGCTAAAATCCTCAGAGATAAATTCAGTGCTTTTATCATGCTGTCTACCTAGCCAGATGACCCCATCATCAACAATCATCCCATCTCTTCCATAACCACCTTGGAGAAGGTTATATCTGACCTATTCAAAACCAAAATACTAGCTCTGTGGCATGTGTTAATATCACCAGCTGCTTTCTAGTAAGTGTTAAGCAGCATTTAGCCATGCCCCTTTTAAATCTCATTTTTTATTTATTTAATTTATTTTATTTATTTATCCTTTGTAGGTTGGGTTAGTCACATTAAGCTAGCAGCCTCTCTTCGGGGGAGACTGGAAATTATATTTATACCATTTGGGGAAATTTGGCCAAAGCATCTGGGAACTTCCTCTACTCATTTCCATACAGGGATTCTTTTCATTGCGGCACTTCCTGTCTTCCAGTCAGGGTTCATTTGCATACAGGGATTCTTTTCATTGCGGCACTTCCTGTCTACCAGTCAGGGTGCATTTGCATACAGGGATTCTTTTCATTGCGGCACTTCCTGTCTACCAGTCAGGGTGCATAGCCAGCTCAGAGAAACAGAAAGACGGTCAGAGCAAATATGGAGGTTAAAGAAGATAATGGCAAGGGTTTTTCAAATTATGGTGCTGTCATTTGCATAACGGATATGTTGCATTTGTGAGAGAAGGAATTGGAGGTGAAGGAGAAGTCGAGAGGAGAGTACAGTGTAACGGAGATGGACTCTAAGGATTTGTTTCAGCAGGGTTTGTTTGAGTCTCAAGATGCAACACAAGACTGTGTTATAACAACCCTCCAGTAGGGAGGCTTGCAGGATGCTTACCTAAAGGAAATAATTAATCAGAGCGAACCAGACAGCAAAATGGCAGCTTCATGGGGTGAGATTATGGAAAAAATACAAGAGGAGGTTGTTGAGGACACGATAAAAAAGAAATCCTATGCACAAACAGTGAAAGAAGGAGAAGGAAGAGTCTAAGAAGTGGAGGAAGTAAAGAAGAAATCCATTATAAGGTGAAGCAGCAATTAAGAGAAAGTACTTAAAAGGTACGAAGTGTGGGACACAGTAATTGCACCACTGGGTGTTCCACCTAAGGAGGCATGAGCATTTATTCTTATTAATAAAGAAACATACAGTGGTATGTTTTTTTGAGACAGGATAGTATATGGAGAACTTTTTAGAATGATCATCATCATCTTCTTTCTGCTGTTCCCATTCGGGGTCACCACAGCGGATCATCTTTTTCCGTTTCTTCCTGCCCTGTGCATCTTCCTCTGTCACACCAACCACCTGCATGTCCTCTCTCACCACATCCATAAACCTTATCTTAGGCCTTCCTCTTTTCCTGTTACCTGGTAGCTTCATCCTTAGCATCTTTTTCCCAATATACTCAGCATCCCTCCTCAGCACATGTCCAAACCAACGTAATCGTGCCTCTCTGGCTTTGTCTCCAAACCTTCCAATCTGGGCTGACCCTCTAATATACTTATTCCTAATCCTGTCCACCCTCATCACGCCCAGTGCAAATCTTAACATCTTTAATTCTGCCACATCCAGATCAAACTCCTGCCTTTTTGTCAGTGCCACTATCTCCAACCCATATAACATAGCTGGTCTCACTACCCTCTTGTAGACCTTCCCTTTCACTCTTACTGGTACTTGTCTCTCACAAATCATTCCTGACACTCTTCTCCACCCACTCCATCCTGCCTATACTCTCTGCTTCACCTCTCTTCCACACTCACCATTACTCTGAACTATTGATCCTAAGTATCTAAACTCATCCACCTTCGCCACCTCTACTCCTTGCATCCTCACCATTCCTCTATCCTCCCTCTCATTCACACACATATATTCTGTCTTAGTCCTGCTGACCTTCATTCCTCTTCTCTCTAGAGCATATCTCCATCTCTCCAGGGTCTCCTCCACCAGTTCCCTACTCTCACTACAGATCACAATGTCATCTGCAAACATCATAGTCCACTGGGACTCCTGTCTGATCTCGTCTGTCAACCTGTCCATCACCATTGCAAATAAGAAAGGGCTCACAGCTGATCCTTGATGTAATCCCACCTCCACCTTAAATGCATCCGTCACTCCCACCGCAGACCTCACCGATGTCACACTACCCTCGTACATATCCTGTACCACTCTTACATACTTCTCTGACACTCCCATCTTCCTCATACAATACCATAACTCCTCTCTAGGCACCCTGTCATATGCTTTCTCTAAGTCTACAAAAACACAATGCAACTCCTTCTGACCTTCTCTGTACTTCTCCATCAACACTCTCAGAGCAAACATCGCATCTGTAGTGCTCTTTCCCGGCATGAAACCATACTGCTGATTACTAATCATCACATCCCTTCTTAACCTAGCTTCCACTACTCTTTCCAATAACTTCATGCTGTGACTGATCAATTTAATCTCTCTGTAGATACTACAGCTCTGCACATCACCCTTATTCTTAAAAATCAGTACCAAACAATTTTTCTCCATTCCTCGGGCATCCTCTCACTTTCCAAGATTTCATTAAACAATCTGGTTAAAAACTCCACTGCCATTTCACCTAAACACCTCCATGCTTCCACAGGTATGTCATATGGACCAACAGCCTTTCCATTCTTCATAGCTATCCTTACTTCCTCCTTGCTAATCCATTGCACTTCATGATTCACTATCCCTGCATCATCCAACCTTCTCTCCCTCTCATTCTCTTCAATCAACCCCTCAAAGTACTCTCTCCATCTGCTCAACACACTCTCCTCACTTGTAAGTATGTTTCCCTCATTATCCTTTATCACCTTTACCTGCTGTACATCTTTCCTAGCTCGGTCCCTCTGTCTAGCCTGTCTAGACAGGTCCTTTTCTCCCTCCTTAGTGTCCAACCTTTCATATAACTCTTTATATGCCTTATCCTTAGCCTTCGCCACCTCTCTCTTTACCATGCTCCTCATCTCCTTATACTCCTGTCTACTTTCTTCATCTCTCTGACAATCCCACTTCTTCTTCTTTGCCAACCTCTTTCTCTCTATACTGTCCTGTCCTTCCTCATTCCACCACCATGTCTCCTTATCGTCCTTCCTCTGTCCAGATGTCATACCAAGCACCTTTCTAGCCGTCTCCCTTACTAGCTCTGCTGTAGTTACCCAGCTATTTGGTAACTCTTCACTGCCTCCCAGTGCCTGTCTTAACTCTTCCCTGAACTCCACCTCACAATTACCCTTTTTCAATTTCCACCATTTGATCGTTGGTGCTGCCCTCACACCTCCTCCTCCTCCTCTTTATCACCAACGTCATCTTATAAACCACCATCCTATGCTGCCTAACTACACTTTTCCTGGTCCCCACTTTACATAGAATGATATGAACAAAAAAAGAACTGTAATCCTCGGAATGAGTATGTGGTGCAGGTATTTCATAGAAAAATGAAAAAGAGAATCTTTATACAAATTAGAATAGAAATTGAAAAAGAGAAATTGAAAGAATATTTTATTTTATTATTATCATTTATTTAACATTTGTTTACCAGGATAGTCCAGCTGGACAGCTATTGTCCACTTTCAGTGGAGTCCTGGGGAGAAAAGTTCCAGACAGTTACAGAGTTATGAACAATTTATAATAACAATCAAGGTGATAAAGTTTAGGAAACACATGTAGAAAGGTTAACAGGCTATTTACAGAGATAATGTACTGGCATGTGATCGTACACTTTACAGACAAGTGTAGGTGGAGTGTTTTTACATTACAGAGCATTAGTATAGTATAGGCATATAGACAATATTTACAGTATGTACAAAGAGAGCGTGTAACACAGTATTATATGTTTATCTAAAGATTGGAAGTAACTTCCTTTGGCAGGGTGGGAATTCAGGGAAGTACATTGCAGTTACATAAATGGTTGGTGTATAGATAAGATTTTAGTAGGTTTTTTGAAAGTGGATGTACATTTTTGTAGTCTGAGGTCAGGAGGCAGGGTGTTCATATTTTTGCAACTTCATGAAGAAAGTGAGATTCCCCAGAGCTCTTTTTCCACTGGATATTTTCTATCAGAGCTTTGTTACTGAATCATAAGTGTCTATTTGAATTGTAGAAGTTTAGGAGGCCAGTCAGGGCAGGATTTCTTTTCAGGATAATATAAGATCTGTTGTGCCTGGTTGAGTTGGTGGTATTGTAGTAAATTTGGGAATTCTAACCAGTGTAGTGTATGTAGGGATTGGCAGTGGTGGGAGCATGATCTGGCGTTGTTAGTGAACCTGGCGATTTTGTTATAGCATGTGGAGAGTTTACTAAGATCAGTTGTATTTAGGTTGTTAACACTGGGCAAGCATACATTAGTGTTGCTAGCAGATGGGTTCTGGCTATGACCATTCTAGCTTCGGAAGTTTGGTATCTTTTACAGAGATAGAGGGTCCCTAGCTGGACCTTGGAGACAGTTAGGGATATATGTCTGTTGTATTTTAGTTCTTGGTCAATTGTAAATCCTAGCAACTTAGCTTCTGGGTCTGGGGTGATGAGGGTCTTGTTAGCTGAGGATATAGAAAAGGTAGTATCATAGGTCTTTGTTGGGTGGAACAACATAAGTTGTGTTTTCTTTGGGTTTAATATTAATTGGGATTTCTTTAGCTAATTTTCTATTTCAGTGAAGGATTGCTGGGTTTTATTTTGGAGAAGTTGAATATTGGATGCGGAGCAGATCAGAGTTGTATCATTGGTGTATTGGACTATTTTGGCATTTATAGTTGCTGAGCCGGGTTAGTTTGTAAAGATGTTGAGCAGGAGGGGGCTGAGGATGGAACTCTGGGGTATGCTGACCATGACTGGGAGTGGGGGGGGGGGGTTAAGCCATTTGACAGATTGGTGGCAGTTGTTTAGATAGCTATTAAACCAGAGCAGGGTGGGGCTGTCAAGGTTGAGATCTGAGAGGCAGGTTAGGAGTTTATTGTGGGAAACTGTATCAAATGCTTTGGATAAGTCTAGAAAGGTGGCAGAGACAAGTTTACCTTGGTTCCTGTATGTGTTTATGGTGTTGGTGAAGTTAATTAGGGCTGTGGTAGTGCGTGGGATTGGCGGAGGACATGTTGTGAGTTGGATAGAAGGTTGCTAGAGAGAAGGTGGGTGAGGAGTTGATGAATGTACCTTTCTAGAATTTTGTATGGTGGTGAGAGGACTGTGATGGGTCAGTAGTTAGAGAGATTGGTAGGGAGACTGCCCTTGTGAAGGGGAATGATGAAAGATTTAAAGACTATATGTGAAGACGTTATGGACACAACAAAAATATATGATGACCGAAGTTTATGGACTGAGGACTGGGACTGTAGAATTATTCTGAAAATGGAAAAAGAAAATGTAGATATTCTGAATGTAATCAATGTGAATGGTAACAGAGGATTTGTTAAATACAGAAAGCAGCCAAAAACATGTTTTTTTTCTGTGGGAAAAATAATCACTCGATTAATGAATGTGATAAACAAAAATCTTTTATTTGTGGAAAAAAAACAGGTCATGAAGCAAAAAATGTGATATGAAATGTAAAAAATGTGAAAAAACTGGACATACATGGGTGGATTGTGAAGAAAAAAGCTATAGTGGTGATAGTTTAGCTGTATCCTGTAATATTATGATATTATTTATCTCAACTTGTTCTATCAGTATTCATGCTTGTATTAGAGAGTATTCCCTCTGTTTATCATATGTGTGTTTGCTTATTTTGTTTATAAGAAACTGTGCTCTACTAATTATTGCTATAGCTGTGTTAGTTTAATCTCGTGTTTACAAGTGGGCACTGTTGTTAAAACCTCTTCTTTTATTTCTCTCACAGCATAACGCACTTGTACAGTTTATTTCTGTTATTGTCTCTATTCACCTGTCCTGTAATATTGTAGGATTGGTATTACAAGTGTCTTTTTATTGCTGTTACTGGAAATGCATGATAGAATCATTTTTAAACACTGTAATGCTTATCTGTTTTTTTTGCCTCTCTTTTATTTCAGGTAATTTGTCTCTCCCTCACTGCTTAACTCCAAGGTGCCACTAACACACTGTTTAGCTTGATGCCATTAGTACCTTCATGAAATAGCATCTACAGTGCCTTACACCCGACGGAGCTTCAGACAGCTCATTTTACTTCAGTGTTTATGGCCTTCTTTAATGACTCACTAGAAAGCCGTTTACAGTGTACGGATTTGTTTTTCCCTTGTATTTAACTGGGCTCTTACACTTTTTACTTGCAGGGAAAGCATGCTACTGGAACCCTCCCCCCTCCACTCAGTCCTTCCCTAGTGATACTCGTTTGTCCATTTTAAGTTATATCTGAAAA
The DNA here is from genome assembly GCF_019279795.1 of Protopterus annectens. Classification (NCBI taxonomy): domain Eukaryota; kingdom Metazoa; phylum Chordata; order Ceratodontiformes; family Protopteridae; genus Protopterus; species Protopterus annectens. Next base: position 1,931,511,109 of record NC_056743.1, on the reverse strand, counting down.
TATAACTTGTATACAAGTTCATAGGTTCATACTAGGCCATCTGCCCTAGGGCATTTATAAGCCTAGCCAGAGTGTGTTTGGCTTTCGCCACCCATTTTAAATTAATTTTGCTATGCCCTTTTTCGAGGTTAGTATACTGTGCCTCTGTCTAACAATGACACAGAAGTGATACCCGGGGTAAACCTACGATCTCCCATCCACTCATCAAGATTCCTCTTGAAGAGAGTCACTGAGGGACTCTGCTAACCTGGACTGGGATTTTATTCCAGAGTGAAGGGAGCCTCTGGGTTATGAATCTGTCCCTCCAGCATGTCCTATTTATTTCAGTGCTGAGGTTCAAGTCTCTCGAGCTCGTAGCTCGATGGGATTTGGATTTTCTGAGGTGCAACATGTCCATTAATTCCGGGTTGGACATGGCTTTATACGTCAGGCACAGATCGCCTCTGAGCAGGCGGCATGCCACTGAGTAGAGCTGGAGTTTCTTTAACCAGGCAGCATATGGCATCTGTTTGAGCCCTTTGATCCTCTTGGTGAGGTACTTTTGGGGTCTTTCCAGTTGCTGCAGGTGTCTGGTAAGGTACATCCCAAAAGGGGCATTGTACTCAATTATGGGCCTGATGAGGGATGAGTAAAGAGGCACGATGACCTCCCCTGATCTAGATGTGAATCCCTTCATGATTAGGTGGGCTATATAAAATGTTTTTCTAACCACTTTGGCCACGTGGTTGTCAAATGAGAGATTGCTATCAACTTGGGTCCCCAGGTCCCGAATTACTTCTTCTGCACTTAATGGATTACCACCTATGTGGTAATTTTTGGGCACTTTGTTTTTGCCAAAGGGGATGACTATACACTTTTTGGTGTTTAGCTTGAGGCCATGGCTCTGGCACCAGTTGTCTGTTTCTAGGAGGCCCTTTTGGAGGATGCTTGTGTTGGCTGGAGAGTCGATTATAGCACCCAGTTTGCAGTCATCTGTGAACTTGGTCAGCCACAGTCCTTCCGTGTTGGCCTGTACCTCCGGGAAATATATACCGAACAAGAGAGGTCCCAGGACTGAGCCTTGTGGGACGCCACTTGTAACTGGTTTGGAGTCTGACATGGCTCCAGCAATTCTAACCATGTGGGTTCTGTCCTTGAGCCAGTTTGCAACCCATCTAGTGACATAGGGGTTTATATTTAAGCTGGTGAGCTTATCTATAATGCCCGAGTGGGGTATTGTATCGAAGGCTCTTGCGAGGTCCAGGTAGGCTGTGTGGACCACCTTCCCCTCGTCAATGGCCTTGGTGACTGTTTCAAAGAAATCGACCAGGTTTAAGAGGCAAGATCTGCCCTTAACAAAGCCGAACTGGGTAGGATCCAGTGTCTGTAGGTCCCCAATATCTTTATTTATGAGGCCCATGATGATCCGTTCCATAGCTTTGCAGACCAAGCTAGTCAGGCTTATGGGGCGATAGTTTCCAGGATGCGTTGAGGCACCACCTTTGTGGAGAGGGACCACTGTTGCTGTACGCCACTCTTTGGGTACATATCCTGTAGTAAGGCTGAGATTGAACAGTAGTTTTATGTTTGGGTTTAGCTCTTCTTGGAGTTCATGTAGGACGCAGCCCGGGACACCGTCTGGTCCCATTGATGCTGTGTTTTTTGCTTTGGAGAGGGGGCTCTTACCTGAGCATCTGAGATGTCAGGGGGGCAGCACTCTGCTGGGATAGATATTTGCCCTTTTGGTGGGGGGGGGAGAAGTTTGCGCTGAACCTGTCAGCTAGGATGTTGGCAATGTCTGTGGGTTCGATGTATTTTTTTGTCATTTTGGAGTAATTCTGAGCATATCTGGGAATTCCCATCCAGGTTCCTAACATAACTAAAGAAAGCCTTGTGATTATCCTTAGTGTCCTGTGCAATTTTTCTCTTGAAGCTGGCCTTAGACGATTTTATGAGTGCCCGTAGTTTTTTGCTAATACTGATCAGAGATGCCTTCCCTTTTTGGGATTTTGCTCTATCATGTAGTAGCTTCCTCCATCTATTGTATAGTTTGTTTATGGCTGGGGTCCACCAGACAGGACGTCTGCCTTTGGAGGATTGGGTCTTGGTTTTATTTGGGATTGCATGATCCATGCATTCCTGAAGGTGTTCATGGAATGCGTTTATAAAGGATTCTGCGGTCTGGGCCGTATTTTCCACAGGCTCGGGGGCTTTGAAGGATTCCACCTCAGTTTTGAGGAGTGTGAAATTTGCTTTAGAGAAGTTTTTCACTGTGGTTTTCTGGGCAGGGAGTGGGGTCAGGATGTGAATATCCAGTGAGATTAGTTTATGGTCTGATCTTACCAGTGAGGGATACACTTCTGGTCTGGAGCATAGAGTCCCCATGTTGGTGATGATCAGGTCCAGTATGTTTTCCCCTCTTGTGGGAGTGGTAACAAGTTGTTCCATAGCATTTGAGTTTATAAACTCTAGGAACCTTTGGGCTAGGGTGTTGGAGCTAGAGTAATGCTCCCAGTCTATGTTTGGGTAGTTGAAGTCGCCCAATATAATGGTGTTTGGAGAGAGCTTCATATTTTCCAGTGTTCTCAGGAAGGCCGAGTGGGGTTCCTGGGTTTGTGAGTGTGGTCTGTAGCAGGCTATAAACTGGAAGGCAGTTTTACCCACTGTTAGTTGCACATGGATAGTCTCTGATGCTTCGTGCTGTGCCACCAACCTGGAGGCGTGGGTATCTTAGACAAATATTGATACTCCCCCTGATTTTGTGGTTTGGTCCAAGTTATGGGGCCGAAAAGCATGGTATGAGGTATAACTTGGTAGTGCTGGGGTGCTCTCAGGAGCCTTGAACCAGGTTTCTGTTACTGCACAGATATCGATGTTCTCCATGCTAAGGAGGGTTTTGAGTGCGTGCATCTTGAGATTTAGACTTCTGGCGTTGAGTAGCATTACTCTTAGTTTCTTATCCCTTGTGATAGCTATGGAGGTGGGTTTGTCTTTTGAGCCTTGCCTAAAAAAGGCACTATGGTGGAAGCAAGAGCCTTTGCCAATATCCGAAAGCCCAGGGGTGACAGATGCAAGCCGTCCCTAGTGAAGCATCGCGGCTTGTCGAGCATGTCATCCCAGGCTGACAGGCATTGGATCCCCTTTGAATGACACCAATACTTAAGTCAATTGTTAAAACAAGTAATTTATCAGTGTCAACAGACCTTTTTCTGTCACTGTTACCATACCATGCTGCTGTCTTTTAGTCCTCTGTAGTCGTCCTCGGCTTTTCCCCACTCTGTTCGCCCTCGCTATGCTCAGGCTCTCTCCGCAACCCTACCTTGCCCCCTATTCCCACCTGACCCCACTACCTCTACATTTATATCCAGCTAACCACTCCCACTACTTTTTCAACCAATCGCCACACTTAACTATTCTCTCTCCAAAACTCCAACTTCCAATCTCCTTACCCCTACTACACGCTGACCACTTATCCTACTTTAACAATGTATTCGACCACTAACTCACAACTCCTTCTATTCCATCAAACACTACTTTTACTCCTCCCCATCCTACTATGTGCATACTACCAAACCATCTATGAAGATCTATACCTCCTCAGGTATGACTACCCTAAAGCCCGTACCACAATTACCCTACCAAGTTGCATACTCCCATATAAATTAAACCTCAATAGTTCAATTTACAAGAAACCTTTTATCAGTCTCACAAATAAAACCAAATATTTACCTATCTCTGCCAAATCTAAACAGTATCTATACTTATTTCTTAAATTTACCAAACTAATTGCAAGTATCCAGGCTAAAATACTAAAGGATGGAGACATTCACCCTAACCCAGGCCCACTAATTAACACTTGCAGAACTAACTATTCCCCCATCCCCACCCACCTCCAGCATAGATCCTTATCAAATCTCTTAGTCATTCATATAAACATTAGAAGCATAAAAAATAAACTACAGGACTTACATGCTCTTATAGCTACATACAACCCAGACATTCTTGGTCTTTCTGAAACCTGGTTAAAACCTACCATAACAGACAATGAAATTCTCCCTCCAGGCTACAACATTCTAAGGTCGGATTGTTTACTGAAAAAGGATGGAGGGGTAGCGCTTATATATAAAAACATCCTGGACATGACCAACATAATCTATGATCTTCCCTCACACAATAATGCAGAGATCTTAACCGCCAAAATTAAAATGAATACCAGGAAACATATCAGTATTGTCTGTGGATATATTCCCCCAGGTAATAATATAGCTACCTTAGAAGCCATTCTCAATGGACAATCTTACTCTAATCTCCAATAAACTATTATTCTAGGGGATGTCAATATAGGTTGGAACCTGTGTTCTGCACAATCCCCATCCAATCACATTAACCTATATGGGTTCTCCCAACTAATAAAATCTCCCACTCGACTCAATAAAAATAAGAACAATGGAAGTGTCCTAGACTGTATACTCACTAACCAACAACCTCATAACTACATCTCCAGAACCCTCCCAGATGACTTAAGTGATCACCTCCCCATCTTTATCATAAAAACCAAAACTAATAAAATCCATCAGCCCATTTATCAGACAATCAGGAATAAAAAGAATTTCAACCCCTACAGCTTCCAATCTGATCTAATTAGTTGTAACTGGTCTATACACTCTGCCAGCTGCCACTAGATGAAGCTGTAAACCACTTTAATTTTACCTTTCTCTCCATCCTAAACTCACATGCTCCCCCATGTACATCCAGACCCAAACCTAAGCCAGCACCTTGGCTTACCAAAAATACCAAAATAAAAAATTCAGAAAGAAAGTCGGCCTGGTCCAAATGGAGAACCACCAAATCTGTTATAGACCAGGTCAACTACAGGCAACTTAGGAATGACACAAAGAGATCCATTCTAAAAGACAAAATATACTATTTCCATAACCTACTAATCAAGCATCAAAATCAACTACAAAAGTTTTGGGTAGGAATAAATAAAATACTAATACCTGGTAAAGTTACCAAACCTACCCCCTCCACTCCAGAATGAACGAAAACTGATGATCTACCAGTCACTTTCTATAAATACTTTACTGACACCATACTCACCCTTGCCAAACAACAGACAGACATCTCTACTGATGGTCTAGACCTAATAGTCACCAATGACAACATTACCTTTAGTTTACAACCAGTCCCCACCAGTTACATTAGAAAGCTCTTGACTAAACTTAAACCAACTACCCTGGCTGCTGACCGGCTCCCAGATGAACACTTACAACTGGTAGCTGATGTTATTGTTATCCCTATCTCCATCTTAATAAATAGGACAATCACAGAAGTCACCATTCCCCAGCATTTGGAAGGTATCATGTCATACCTCTCCATAAAGGTGGAAATTCTCTAAAGTTATCCAATTATAGGTCTGTAGCCATCCTCTCACCATTAGCCAAAATTATTCATAGCCAACTTATGCACTACTTAATTCAGAACAAATGTCTCACAAACTCACAACATGGCTTTAGACCCTATCATAGCACCACAATGGCATTGCTATCATTCACAAACTCCATCAACCAGGATAGGAATAATGGCAAAATCTCATCAGCGCTCTTTTTAGACCTTTCTAAAGCTTTCAATATGGTCAGCCATAACAAACTATTACTCACTCTTTGTAAACTTTCCCTTCATAACCAAACTATCAACTGGTTTCAAAATTACCTCCAAGGTAGACATCAGGCAGTGATCTGGAAAAACAAACTATCCACCCTTCTACCTATATCATTAGGAGTTCCACAAGGTTCTATATTAGGTCCTCTACTATTCTCAATCTTTGTTAATGATCTATAGTCAGCTACCCATGAAGCTACCTGTATACAATATACAGACGACTCTACATTGGTATGCGCAGCCAATTCCCTCCCAGAACTCCAATCCCTGACCCAGAAAACATTTAACTTAGTAGAAAACTGGTTTTCTAGCAGACATCTTCTACTAAATGCTAATAAAATCAAGCTATTGCTGTTCCCCCCAACCTGTCGTTCATCGCAGGTCACTTTCAGTGTCACATCCAACAACAGTACCATGATATCCCCTGATAGACACACCAAACTACTTGGGGTACTAATTGACAACAATCTGAAATTTGACCTACATGTTAACCAAATAATTAAAAACACCAATATAAAACTGAGCTCTCTCTCTACAGAAGCAAACTCTTCTTAACCCCTTTAGCCAGAACCAACACAGCACGCACCTACCTACTCCCCTCTCTCCTATATGCCTCCCCCATTCTCACTAACCTCTCAAAAACTGAACTAAATAAATGAACCATCTGCTACAATCATATCACTAGATTTGCTGTAGGATCTACCTATCATACACATCACTGCCAAAATCTGAAACTACTAAAATGTCTCAAGTTCCCCAATCTACTTCTCTATAATCAGCTTACTTTAGCCCATAGAATACTTTACCAACCAGACAGAGTAACAAGAATACAACCCTTAATTATCTCTCACACCAGTACCAGACCACCGAGATCTAATGACAAATTAATGTTAAAGACCTCTAAATCCTGCAATCATGCCGGTGATCCACTATTCTCTAACTACATAGCGAAAACTTGGAACTCGCTCCCTCCTGCCTTAACCCTAGAACCCTCTCTAACAAAGTTTAAAACTGCAGCAAAACATTATTTCACCAACCACTGGTTATGTAGCTGCACTTGCCCAGGTTATTCTCCCTCAGCATACCTCTCTAAGCAGCTCCTTGCTTATATATATATATATATATATATATATATATATATATATATATATATATATATATATATATATATATATATATTCTTTTTCTTTTCTCTCCTCATTTCTACTGACATCTCTACCCACATAGTTTACTACTTCTTTTTCCTTACTTCCTAACTTAATGCAATTTTTTTCTCTTGTTATCTTTGTATATATTCTTTATTATTTGAGCTGTTAGCATTACACTTATTAATTGTTTTTGTTTAATATATACTGTATTTCTGGAGCTTTTCTCCCCGGGCCTCCACTGAAAATGGATATGGATCCATTTGGACTTTCCCGGTTAACAAATGTAAAATAAATAAAAATAAATAAAAAATAAAATAAATATACAGGATCCGGTAAATGAAATAGAAATATAAAAAAGGAAAAAGGAAGACAGGTTAGTACATAGGAAAGAAATAAAGATATAATAGATGGAAAAGATGGGGAAAAGAAAGGGGAAGAAGAGGTGCTTGATATGAGCAAAGAGGAATATGTAAACTGGCAACACAAGAGGGGAAGGAAAAATTACATAGGAAAAAGGGTGAGAGAGAGGAAAAGAAAGTTTAAAAGTGTAGTTGTGAAAGAAAACAAAAGATATAAAGGATGAGAGAGGGGATAATAATAATTTTATTTTAAAGGCTGAAGATCTTAGCTTTAAAGGTTAAGAGTATGAAGAATATTAAAAGAAGATTAGGTATTTTAGAATGGTGTGCCTCACTTCATACGCACATAACTCTATTGGAAGATACTAGAATTTTGACAGAAGAAGAAAGGTTTCAAACTGAAGCGTTATGGGGTGGAAACATTGTATGGAATATGGGAAATTATACATGCTTAGGAATAGATGTATTATGTCAAGAAAATATTAAAATCTTAGATTTTACAATAGTAGAATTGGGAATAATAACAGTAATAGATTTAAGGTAGAAAACAAATGTTTATAGAATTATTGCAGTATATGCATATGTTACAATGAAAAAGAGAAATAATGTTTAAAAAATTCTAAGTTATGTAGGTGTTAATATGGATATAATATAATGGGGGATTTTAATTATAATTTAAGAACAGGAAAGAAAAAAAGTAGTGATGTTAAAATTATACATGAGATGATGAAAAGTGGAAAGCTATTCATATGGAATAATAAACACTACACTTACAGAAGTAAAATTAAAACTGAAATTGACATTTTTTTAGTATCTGATAGTTTAAAAATATTGCAAAAAAGGGATAAAAAGGACAGGCTTTTCAGATCATGCAGCCATATGGATAGAGATGCATGAGAAAGAATGACACATAAGAATAAGTAAAGAGATTAGTAAACTATGGAAGGATCATAAAGGTATGAGAATATTTTATGAAAATTGGCAAGTTGGTGGATAAGCTTCAAAGAAAAATATAAAAGTGTTTTTGGAGTATCAAAATGAAAAGTGAATGATAAAGAAATTAAAATAGCAGTTGAGTAAATATGTTTTTAAAGAAATATTGAGTGGTAAGACAGTTTTGTATGAGAAAGAAAAGGAAATGTATCCTATAAATCAGGAGAAGATTAGGAGATTCTTATATAAACAACAATGTTTTTTCAAGGAAGAAAAGAAGAGGTGGCACTTTACTTGAATAAATTAGTAAAGGAGAATAAAAAATAATAAGGGAATTAAAGAATAATGAAGGAGAAAAAATAACTACAAAATACAGAATATTTGAAGTGATTAAAAAGTATATAGAGCATACTTTTGCAAAGAAAGAGGCAAAAGTGAAACATAAATTAATGGTTAAAAACCATGTAAAGAAGATAATAAGAATTTGGAGAAAAATATAAATGTGAAAGAGTTAAATGAAATATTGAAAGATCATAATCTGGATAAAGCTACAGGATTGGAAGGTATTGAATACCATATGTACATTGTTATGGAAAACTGGCAAAAAGTATTTTGTGGCATATTAAATTAATGGCTAAAGATAGGCATACCAGATAAAGAGATATGTGTGGGAATCATGTAATGTATATGGAAAAGGAGAGAAAGATGATATAAAAAGTGGTGACCAATAGTATTGAGTAATACAGATTATAATATATTTATGAGAATAATAACTAAATGATTAACAATTAACAAATAAAGTAGATAAGTTGCTTGATTATACAGTCTTTGGGAGAAAGGGGAAAGGAAGTCAGTATTTAATTAGAGTAGTAAAAGAAGAACAAATAGATGAGATTATAAATAAAAAGGTAGAAGCTAAAGCCTTGGTAGGAGACTTAAATAAGACATTCGATAAACTACAAAATTAATCTTTATGGGATATTTTAGAAGTTTATAATATCAGTGAAAAGATATAAAAATATTTAAGTCAGCGTATGAAAAGAAATGTAAGAATAATTCAAAATGGATGGTTAAGTGAGGAAATTAAAATAGGGTGTGGAATAAGGCAAGGATGCCCAATGGGTAGTATCATATTTGCTTTAGTTATGAATGCGACTGTCAATAAAATGAAAAAAATATTAAATAGAGCAGGTTATAAGATAATGGATGAAATGCAATTACCTATAATATATACATATGCAGATGATATAATAGTAATTACTACGGCATAGATGATATAGTATTAATTACTAAAAACAAAGAATTGATCAAAGAAACAATCAGAAAATGAATTCAGTTCTTAAAGATATAAGGAAAGAGGAAGACAGGTTAGTACACAGGAAAGAAATAAAGATATAATAGATGGAAAAGATGGGGAAAGGAAAGGGGAAGACGAGGTGCTTGATATGAGCAAAGAGGAATATGTAAACTGGCAGCACAAGAGGGGAAGGAAAAATTACATAGGAAAAAGGGTGAGAGAGAGGAAAAGAAAGTTTAAAAGTGTAGTTGTGAAAGAAAACAAAAGATATAAAGGATGAGAGAGGGGATAATAATAATTTTATTTTAAAGGCTGAAGATCTTAGCTTTAAAGGTTAAGAGTATGAAGAATATTAAAAGAAGATTAGGTATTTTAGAATGGTGTGCCTCACTTCATACGCACATAACTCTATTGGAAGATACTAGAATTTTGACAGAAGAAAAAATGTTTCAAACTGAAGCATTATGGGGTGGAAACATTGTATGGAATATGGGAAATGATACATGCTTAGGAATAGATGTATTGTGTCAAGAAAACCTTAAAATCTTAGATTTTACAATAGTAGAATTGGGAATAATAACAGTAATAGATTTAAGGTAGAAAACAAATGTTTACAGAATTATTGCAGTATATGCATATGTTACAATGAAAAAGAGAAATAATGTTTAAAAAATTCTAAGTTATGTAGGTGTTAATATGGATATAATATAGTGGGGGATTTTAATTATAATTTAAGAACAGGAAAGAAAAAAGTAGTGATGTTAAAATTATACATGAGATGATGAAAAGTGGAAAGCACTTCATATGGAATAATAAACACTACACTTACAGAAGTAAAATTAAAACTGAAATTCACAATTTTTTAGTATCTGATAGTTTAAAAATATTGCAAAAAAGGGATAAAAAGGACAGGCTTTTCAGATCATGTAGCCATATGGATAGAGATTCATGAGAAAGAATTGCGCATAAGAATAAGTAAAGAGATTAGTAAACTATGGAAGGATCATATAGGTATGAGAATATTTTATGAAGATTGGCAAGTTGGTGGATAAGCTTCAAAGAAAAATATAAGAGTGTTTTTGGAGTATCAAAATGAAAAGTGAATGATAAAGAAATTAAAATAGCAGTTGAGTAAAGATGTTTTTAAAGAAATATTGAGTGGTAAGACAGTTTTGTATGAGAAAGAAAAGGAAATGTATGCTATAAATCAGGAGAAGATTAGGAGATTCTTATATAAACAACAATGTTTTTTCAAGGAAGAAAAGAAGAGGTGGCACTTTACTTGAATAAATTAGTAAAGGAGAATAAAAAATAATAAGGGAATTAAAGAATAATGAAGGAGAAAAAATAACTACAAAATACAGAATATTTGAAGTGATTAAAAAGTATATAGAGCATACTTTTGCAAAGAAAGAGGCAAAAGTGAAACATAAAGTAACGGTTAAAAACCATGTAAAGAAGATAGTAAGAATTTGGAGAAAAATATAAATGTGAAAGAGTTAAATGAAATATTGAAAGATCATAATCTGGATAAAGCTACAGGACTGGAAGGTATTGAATACCATATGTACATTGTTATGGAAAACTGGCAAAAAGTATTTTGTAGCATATTAAATTAATGGCTAAAGATAGGCATACCAGATAAAGAGATATGTGTGGGAATCATGTAATTTATATGGAAAAGAAGGAGAGAAAGATGATATAAAAAGTGGTGACCAATAGTATTGAGTATTACAGATTATAATATATTTATGAGAATAATAACTAAATGATTAACACTTGACAAATAAAGTAGATAAGTTGCTTGATTATACAATCTTTGGGAGAAAGGGTAAAGGAAGTCAGTATTTAATTAGAGTAGTAAAAGAAGAACAAATAGATGAGATTATAAATAAAAAGGTAGAAGCTAAAGCCTTGGTAGGAGATTTAAATAAGACATTCGATAAACTACAAAATGAATTTTTATGGGATATTTTAGAAGTTTATAATATCAGTGAAAAGATATAAAACTATTTAAGTCAGCGTATGAAAAGAAATGTAAGAATAATTCAAAATGGATGGTTACGTGAGGAAATTAAAATAGGGTGTGGAATAAGGCAAGGATGCCCAATGAGTAGTATCATATTTCTTTTAGTTATGAATGCGACTGTCAATAAAATGAATAAAATATTAAATAGACCAGGTTATAAGATAATGGATGAAATGCAATTACCTATAATATATACATATGCAGATGATATAGTAGTAATTACTACAGCATAGATGATATAGTATTAATTACTAAGAACAAAGAATTGATCGAAGAAACAATCAGAAAATGATTTCAGTTCTTAAAGATATATGGTTTATGTGTAAACAAGGACAAAAGTAAAGGTTTGGGATTCATGGGAAATATAGAAGATATACAGTTTAATGTTGAGGTTATCAATATACTAGGAATAGTATTTGGGTCAAATGACCATAAGAAAAAACAATGGGAGAAAAAATTTCAGGAATTAATAGATTACATGCACATTTTGGAAGTCATATATATTGTCATACAAGAAAAAAGTGTATTTGATAAAAAGAAAGTGTAGCTGATAAATTATATCTCTTAGGCAAGTTACCTTATGTAGTAAGTATTTATATGATTCCATCTAATTATGAAAAATAAATTATGTCTATTGTATTTTTATTCATATGGGAATTGAGAAGGGAGATTCTGTATATAAAGGAAGAAGGAGGAGGATTAGGTTGAATTAATCAATTGTTCATGTGGCTTTTTTGAATTTCTGTAGGGCATTAGTAAGTTACAAAAAAAGAGAATAGGAATTTAACAGAATTCATTTTGTATGCTAAATACAAGTGTTTTGGGAAAAATGGAGACAGGGAAAAGGTGGAAAAGTTATATAAATGAGGATATAAAGGAGTATCAAAACAAAATCCTTTTATAGAAACTGAATGTAAACATTGTTGGAAAAAATAGGATAAAATTATATTTGAATGTTATGAAAGAACATTATTTTATTTTTCCTTGGAAACATTTAGAGATGGAGAAAGAGAATGCTACTGAAATTTATGTGATGTAAGAAAATATATGAATGTAAAAATTTCTTGTGGCGATCACTAGGTAAACTACCTGTTAAAGCTAGCATGACTTATAAAAGAAAGCAAAACAGGATTTGTATTCATTGTGGGGAACTTGAAACAATAGAACATGTGTTTCTGAAATGTTCTAGAGTTATAAAGTTATGGGAGGAAATATGTAAAAAAATGAGGAAAAGAACTGAAAAGGTTAAACATTTAAACATGAACATGTTTGAAGATGGATAATATAGTAACAAAAAAGAAGACGAAAAAAATGATAAAATAATGTTTTTCATTCTATGGACTTTATGGATTGAGAAACTCGATGAAGTAAAGTTCAATGGAAAATCGATTTTATCAGAAATTTTGAAGAAAATATGTTTTTGGCTTTGGAAAAAAGGGTGGGGGGTGTTTAGTAATATGAAATTGTTTGTACTGTATAAAGGTGTAAATGTATATAATGTAAATAATGTAAGTAATATATACTTTGTAAATAATGTATATAATGTAAATAATGTAAGTAATATATACTTTGTAAATAATCTATATAAGCAATGATCATCAATAAAGAACCCCTACTCTTTTGTGTTACTGCTTTACATCACAGCCACTAGGCCTACTCTTTTGTGCTGTTGTTTTACATCACAACCACTAGGCCTACTCTTTTGTGTTGCTGCTTTACATTACAACCACTAGGCCTGCTCTTTTGTGTTGTTGTTGTTTTACATCACAACCACAAGGTTTCACCACAGGGCTGCTGACTTCAGAAATCCAAGATGGAAGACGCCATGAGAAATCAAGCCGTGTAAATGTTTTGGAAGAAGAAGATTGAGAGTTGACTAAAAATTATTGGAATTGAGGAAATTATTGTAACAGAGTTAGAAGGAGCTGGATTACCTACACAAGATTTTATTGAATTTGGTGGAACAAAGAGTTCTAGAAAATAGAGCAGAGGCAATCTGGAGTGAAGTAGCTGACCATGTTATGGAAGAAGAAGAAATTATAGTTTCAACAGAAAAGGCAGTGCATTTTGGAGGAGTTGAAAACCATGATGTTTGTTTGGGTAGTGGCATAACTAGTTTTTTAATGGCAAGCATCAGCAACAGGGTATGATAAAATCTTATGTTGATGCTGTAAGAATGGGAAGACAAGCAGCTGTGGTAACAGAAAGAAGCATACAGCAACAGACTGTAAGCAAAAAACACAGAACAAAGAAGCCTGTGGAAGAATCAAATCAGAGACTGACTTTTGTTTAAATAGATATGATGTTTTGGACAATATAACTTTACCTTTAGGATTTAGTATAAAAGACATAAGAACATTAATACATTTGGGCACTGAGGACTTGGAACTGACTTTTGAAATGATTGGTTTATTAGAAAAATAAATGTCTGAAGTAGGAAGAAGATGAGTGACTGCACCATGGAAGGACTTCGTGGCCAGATCCATTAACACCTGCACTGTGTACACGATCTGGATTCAAGAACATCCATACCATTTTATTTGTGCTTTCCAGTCACTCAGATTACACTAAGTGTACATGTAGTCTACACTTTGTGGTAACCTTTATGAAACTCCCTCTTTATTAAAGGCTGCAAGAAAATAAGTAGAAATATTTGGAGGAAGAAGGTATGAGTTATGCTCATGTTGTCTGTTTACTCAGAATGGTGTACACTTATGCAATTAGTGTACACGGGTCTATATTATAACAGCAAACACTTAAAATAGCCAACGCTGTATAATCGACCCAAAAAAAAAAAAAAACACAAAATTCTGAACAAACAAAATAGCAATTTTTTTACAGGGAAAAAAATTGCTGGTCCACACAAAAAAACACAAAATAAAGTGGGGGGCTTTGGTCCCCACACCCCCGGATGTGGGGGGCTGTGCCCCTCACACCCCTACTTAAATATACCAACTCCAAGATCGCACCACATTGGAGGAAATAGCAAAATCCCAAAAACGGCCCAGTGATTTTTTTTCCCCTGGGAAACAAATCGCTGTTCTGTGTCTTCAGAATTTTGCTGTTTCAACATTTAGCTGTCAATTAAACAGCATTCACCATATTAAGCATTTGCTTACTTAATAAGGAACCACGTACACTTGGTGTAGGCATTAATGAATCCCGGGGTGTGTGTGTGTGTGTGTGTGTGTGTGTGTGTGTGTGTGTGTGTGTGTGTGTGTGTGTGTGTGTGTGTGTGTGTGTATATATATATATATATATATATATCTTCTTCTTCTTCTTCTTTCAGCTTTTTCTCGGTTAGGGGTCACCACAGCGGATCATCTGTCCGCTCATGATTGGCAGTGGAGTTTTACTGTGTCGAGTTGTCAGCCCGGCGCCCAACCTTCCAGAGAAGGCACACACACGCACACACTCACACCTGTGTGTGTGTGTGTGTGTGTGTGTGTGTGTGTGTGTGTGTGTGTGTGTGTGTGTGTGTGTGTGTGTGTGTGTGTGTGTGTGTGTGTGTGTGTGTGTGTGTGTGTCTGTGTGTGTGTGTGTGTGTGTGTGTGTGTGTGTGTATATATATATATATATATATATATATATATATATATATATATATATATATATATATACAAACACACACACACACGTTTTTATTCATTTTTTATTATTATTATTTTGGACTGTTCAGAACTGCTGACATTGATATTGTTGAAATTATTTTTTTTCTTCTATGTTTGTAATGAAGTATATAGTATAAAAAGTATTTGATGATAGGAATGTGCAGACTGGAGGGTGGGATGTGTTAGTAACATTAATTGTGATCAAAGGAAGAATGCAACATAAATGTAATAAACGTTAATGAAAAGAGAAGAACTGTGAGATATTGGGGCCACCCAAAGACCTTTTTATGTGAAAATAAAAGGCATTTACTAGAGAGCTATGAAAAAACAAGATGCAGGAAATGTGAAGAGAAGACATGTAGCTAAAAATTGTGAACTAAAGTGTAGTAAAGGTAATGCCCAAGAGCATTTTTCATTGGCTTCTCCTATGTTACAGGACAAAGGAATATAACATTTAAGATAGCTTTGCAGCAATTGATAGAGAGAGTGTTGGGCACAAATCTTAATATTATTTATACACTCATGTTATTAGGATACGTTAATACACCTGAACATTGAAGGATGTCAGTAGTGATTTTCTATCTTCAATGTTTTTCTTTGGGTTACAAAGATTTCTTGTAGACAGATGACTAATAGAGTTGTGCCTTTTTCAGAGATATTTTAAAAGATTGCATCTTCAAACCATTTATATCATGAGCTATTGAATTTTTCACATTTAAAGTTTAAAAATACAGAGAAATACGGAAATAAATAAGAAATATGCTAAAGAAATACTCAGTGAAGTATAAGCAATATATTGCCATGTATATTTGCACATAGATATTCTAAAGTAATATGTTGGTGAATATTCATCTGATGAGAAAAAAATATAACATAGATATGTTATACAAATCTTGAATGAAAAAGTTGCATACATAGCCTTTATTTACTGGGTATCCCAGGTGTAACTAGTGAAGAGGTAACTTAACAGCTGTTTAATAACTGCTAGTATTCTGAGCTAAGTTTGTGCTCACCCTATACAGTCAAACATTAATGAGATAATTATAAAATAGTTAAGCCAAGCTTGGTGTATAAAGGAAGAACAAATATTCATAGCCTATAGCTGCCTTAGACTTACCAAAGTTTTGTACTTTGAGTGATTTCAGTATGCACATCTGCAGATACATAGGATACTCTTTACTTAACAGCTGTTGCAATTAATCCTTTCCTCTTCTAGGATCAGAGAAATCTGCCTGTTCTCGACCATGGTGGTAAATGAATTTCTCTGCTTTCAGAGCCTTAAAATTTCAAAACATTAACAAATGTGTGTTGGACTCAATAGCTTTTACCAGCTAAATATACATTTTCTGAAAGACAGAATTATGAAGTACACAAAGGCATTTGGCGATTCAGGAGTCCTGATCCTTCTAATTTTTTTGCATCTGGCCTCAGAGTTCTGGCTTTTTATTAGATTATTGGATTTATGTGGTTAAGAAATGAATAATAAAAATAAATAAATAAAAATATAAACCTGTTGAAATGTCTTTTCTGTATATTTTTTGTTTTAACCATCTTAGTCCACTAGGCTACTTGCTTCTTCTCAGGGGAGACCCAAGGTAGAATTTCTAATACTAGGAGGAAATTTGGCCATGGCATTGGGGAACTTAACCCTTCTCTTTTCGGAGAGTGCGAAGACACTGTTTTGCTGCTACACTTCTGGTTTCCATTGAGGGCATGAAGGCGGCTTGGAGAAACTGGAAGTTGGTGTGAGCAGGTATGGAGGCTCGAGAGAGAGCGATGTTAAGAGTGTTGCAGTGCTGAATGCTGATTGTCGGTCAGCAGAGGTAGCATTTGTTGTGGAGAAGGAGTCAGAAGTCAAAGAAGCATTCTGAAGAGAGGATGATATATAGGAAGCATTGTGAAAGGCGGTCAAGCCTGTCAAAAAGCAGGAGAAAAAGTAGGAAGGAGTTTTAGAAGATTCGGAAGAGTTATTTCACCATAACCTCTTTAAGTCAGAGGTTGATGCACAGGACCGTGTTATAGCAACTCTCCAGTCGGGAGGGTTGCGGGATGTTTATCTAAAGGAAATGATCAACCAGAGTGAACCAGAGCGTGAAGTGGCAGCTTCATGGGGTGAAATTATTGAGACGATACAAGAAGAAAAGGTTGTTGAGGACACGGCAAGAAAGCAAGCTTATACACAGATGGTGAAAGAAGGAGAAAAAAGAAACAAAGAAGTGAAGGAAGTGAAGAAGGAATTCATTGTAATGTTAAGCAGTAAGAAAAGGAAAGGACCTGAAAGGGACGATGGATGGGACACTGTAATTGCACCACTAGGTGTTTCACCCAAGGAGGTAAGAGCCTTTATCCTTATTAATAAAGAAACATACTGGGATATATTCTCTGAAACAGTATATGGAGAATTTTTTAGAACGATATTAACAAAAAAGAACTGTAATCCTTGGAGTAAGTATGTGGTGCAGGTGTCTCATAGAAAAATGAAAAAGAGAATCTTGATACAATTTAGAACGGAAGTAAAAAAAGAGGAATTGAAAGGATATTTAAAGACTATATGTAAAGATGTTATGGACACTGCAACAAATATATGATGAACAAGGTTTATGGACTGGGGGCTGGGAATGTGGGATTATTTTGAAAATGGAAAATGAAAATGTTGTACATATTCCGAGTGTGATTAATGTGAGTGGCAACAGAGAATTTAAGTATAGAGGGCATCCAAAAACATGTTTTTTCTGTGGAAAATATAATCACTTGATAAGTGACTCTGATAAAAATGTTTTATTTGTGGCAAAACAGGGCATGAAGTAGGAAAATGTGACATGAAATGTAAAAAATGTGGAAAAACTGGACATACATGGGTGGATTATGAAGAAAATGAAGAAGTTACAGGAAAAGAATGTACAAAGGATTCTGTACATGACAGAGATAATAAAGAAACGGAACAAGAAACACAGA
The DNA here is from genome assembly GCF_019279795.1 of Protopterus annectens. Taxonomy (NCBI): domain Eukaryota; kingdom Metazoa; phylum Chordata; order Ceratodontiformes; family Protopteridae; genus Protopterus; species Protopterus annectens. Next base: position 1,931,493,137 of record NC_056743.1, on the reverse strand, counting down.
TTAGTACACAGGAAAGATATAAAGTTATAACAATGGAGGGAAAAGGTGGGGAAAGGGAAAGTGAAGAAGAGGTGCTTGATACGAGTGAAGAGGGATGAGTAAACTGGCAAGTAGTGAGAGGAAGGAAAATTCGGTACTTATGTATTAACACAACCACACTGCGAGCCTGGGGAAATTCGCAATGTTTTCAAGATACGATTAGTGTTAAACCTCAGAAGGGGTGCGTAAACTCCTAACTACTTTTCAGTGACATTGCTTGTGAGGCTGGAAGAGGGAAAATGGAAAAATGCCTCTCCCTGGTTAGCATCCTTTACCGACGATTTTCAACTGTCACGGAAGGTAATACTCGGTCAGGAATGACTAAGCACAGCGTTTTAGTAAAGGAAACCTTATTTCTAGCCCTACTGTTTTAATAATTCCCCCAAATCAGGCACTAAGTATGAATGCTTGTCTCCCTAAAATATTTCAGTAGCTGCTGGTAACCAAGGAGGGACAATGGGACACAAACCACCACGGGTACTCACATGTGCAGACCCATTGTAAACACACGAGTGCTCTTTCTAAAATGAACTGCGGTTCCCAAGTATACCAAAAAAAAAAATGTAGCATTTAACATTAACGGCGGCCAACATCAGCAGGTCTTGCAGTTTTTGCTGCTTTGCAATTGTGTGTCGTACAGTAGCAGATGAATGAAGGGCTGGTGTCATTGTACCACATGCGGACATCTTCCACTATCATACCTTGTATGCATACTTTTTACAATGCAGTCTTACACAGGGAAGTAAATATGTACTTCACTTTTATAAAGGAGTCTGTGCCACAGTTCCCAAGTAACTTTGACAAAAGTATTCGGCAGGAGAAGGGCTTGCAAATTAGCCGCTTTTCCTGCTCCGAATGTGGTTGCGATAATACGTAAGTACCGAAAATTCTATAGGACACGGGTGGAAGAGAGGAAAAGAAAGTTTAAAGTATAATTGTGAAAGAGAACAAACAATATAAAGGATGAGAGGGGGATAATGATAATAATTTTATTTTAAAGGCTGAAGATCTTAGTTTTAAATGTTAAGAATATGAAGAATATTAAAAGGAGATTAGGTATTTTAGAATGGTGTGCCTCATTTCATACGCACATAACTCTATTGGAAGATACAAGAATTTTGACATAAGAAAGGCTTCAAACTGAAGCATTATGGGGTGGAAACATTGTATGGAATATGGGAAAAGATACATGCTCAGGAATAGATTTATTATCTCAAGAAAACATTAAAATCTTAGATTTTACAATAGTAAAAATGGGAATAATAACAGTAATAGATTTAAGGTAGAAAACAAATGTTTACAGAATTATTGCAGTATATGCATATGTTACAATGAGAAAAAGAAACAATGTTTAAAAAATTCTAAATTATGTAGGTTTTTATATGGATATAATATAGTGGGGGATTTTAATTGTAATTTAAGAACAGAAAAGAAAAAAGTAGTGATGTTAAAATTATACATGAGATGATGAAAAGTGGAAAGCTAAACATATGGGATAATAAACTTTGGACTTACAGAAGAAGAGAAATTAAAACCAAAACTGATTACTTTTTACTATCTGACAGTTTAAACATTTTGCAAAAAGTGATAAAAAGGACAGGCTTTTCAGATCATGTAGCCATATTGGTAGATGTACAGGAGAAATAAGGATACGTAAGAACAGGTAAAGGTGTCAAGAGGCTTAATGACAAATACCTAAATAAAGAAACATAAGAAAGAGATTAATAAAGGGAGGACATGCAGACGCCACACAGAAGGCACCCCCGTTGAGAATCAAACCAGAGAACCTCTTGCTTTGACATGGCAATGCTAACCACTGCACCACCACAGCCACCTAAGTTTCAAAGAAAAATCTAAAAGTGTTTTTTGGAGTGTCAAGATGAAAAAAGAAGAATAGAGAAATTAAAATATAAGCAGTTAAATAAAGAAGTGTTTAAGGAATACTCAGGGATAGGGCAGTTTTTTATGAGCAAGAAAAGGAAATATATGATAGAAATCAGGAGAATATTAGGAGATTGTTATACAAATAAAAATATTGTTTACAAGGAAGAAAAGAAGGGGTGGCGCCTTACTTGACTAAATTAGTATAACAGAATAAAAGAATAATGAAGGAGAAAAAATAATTACACAAGATTGAATATTTGAAGTAATTAAAAAGTATATACAGCATAGGTTTGTAAAGAAAGAGGCAAAAGTGACAGGTGCAGTTAACCATTGACAAGACCCATATTCAAATTATAGCTAGCTACAGGCCCCCAAATTTGACTCAAGTTGCCCACTTCACCTATCTGGACCTCTTCAAATCTATCAAGATTCAACCCTTTACTCTGATCCTAGGTGACTTTAATTACCCAACCATAGACTGGAAAAAACTAGTCATGCCAGAAAACAAATGCCCAGAGATTACTTGATTTTATCAATGCAAATGCATTGGAATAGCTAGTCATAACCCCCACAAGAGGTGATAATATCTTGGACTTGGTATTAACCAACACGAGTAACCACTGTAGTACCCCTGCAGTATCATCCTCCCTAGTAAGATCAGACCATAAAGCGGTCACTTCCAAAGCCAGCATTTCCCCAACCCCCCTCCAGCTAGGGTCAAACAAAAAAACTTCTCCAAAGCTGACTACAACCTCCTGAGAGATGGTATAAACAGCTTCACAGCCCCCTCCCCCACTGTAGGAACTGGCACCAATGTCCAGATCTACACCAAAGTACTTTACAAGCATTTATATAGATGCATGGAATTAGGAATACCTGACAGGACAAAATCGTCCTCTGCAAGGAAGAGTAAACCTGTCTGGTGGACATGTGCAATAAATAAACTATATAATGAAAGGATAAAATTGCTGTCCAGGACCAAGAAGGAGCAGGTGCCCAATTGGAAGCAATCTCTCCTTAGCCTGAACAAGCAAAAAAGAGCACTAGTGAAATCCTCTAAAGTTAACTTTGAATCCAAACTGGCCACATCTACTAGAGACAATCATAAGACCTTCTTCACATATGTCCACAATCTCAAAGGAAGCACCCAGATCTGTTCAGAACTGGTGGTCAAGAACACCGCTTACACAAATGCTATAGATATAGCCAATCTACTGGCTGACAGATTCAGTGAAAACTTTTCCCCTCTGTTCCCCCATCAGTAAATCAGGACATCCCCAGTACTTGCCCCCCACCTCTTATCTCTAGTGAACAGGTCATCACTGCCCTTTCAAAGGCAAAAAATACAGCCTCCATAGGACCCGATAACATCCCAGGCTGCATCCTACATGAACTCAGGCATGAACTTGTAGCACCATTAGGCACCCTATTCTACCAAAGCCTAAGTTCTGGCTTTGTCCCAGCCAAGTGGAGGACAGCCACTGTCATCCCTTTACACAAAGGTGTAGCTTCCACTGATACAGAAAATTATAGACCTATCAGCCTAATCAGCCTGATCTGCATGGCCATGGAACAAATTATCATGGACCTCATTAACAGGGACATTGACAACCTCCAAACACTCGACCCTACACAGTTTGGCGTTGTCAAGGAGAGGTCATGTCTGTTAAATCTGGTCAACTTCTTTGAGACGGTCACCAAAGCCATGGATGAGGGGAAGACTGTGCACACTGCCTACCTTGAAATGACCAAAGCCTTCGACACTATTCCCCACTAGAACATAATAGATCAACTCTCTCAAGTAGGCATCAATCCATATGCTACCAGATGGCTAGCAAACCCATCTAATCAAAATAGGGGAAGCCACCTCAAGCAGTATACCCGTAATGAGCAGAGCACCCTGGGATCGGTCATGGGGCCTCGGTTATTCGGGATATACTTCTCTGAGGTGCAGGCCAAATCAGTGGGCTATGGCTGACCAAGTTTGCAGATGACTACACGCTGGGCATTGTCATCAAATCCCCAAGTGATGTGGATGTCCTCCAAGAGGGTCTCAGCCAAATAAATGACTGGTGCCAGAAACATTGCCACAAGCTGAATGCCAAAAATGCATCATCATCATCCCCTTTGGGGAGTGTGACATCCCCACATATTATCACATTAATAACAATGTCCTAACTACACAATCAGTCGTGAGGGATCTGGGCACCCAGGTTGATAGCAACCTGACCTTTGGCCACCATGTTGCTTCTGTTGTACAGAAAGCTTTCCACATAGCCCACCTCATTAGTAAGGATATCTCATCCAGGGACAAAGAGGTCATAACATCCCTGTATTCTTCCCTTATAAGGCCAATTATTGAGTACAATGCTCCCACTGGCATGTACCTCACAAAGCACATGCAGCAACTGGAGAGACCACAGAGGTTCCACACCAGGAGAATCCAGTGCCTCAAACATCTACCCTACACAGATAGGCTAAAAGCCCTGTCCCTCTACTCAGTTTCATACAGACTCCTCAGAGGTGACCTCTGTCTGGCATATAAAGCAAACTCAGACCCCACCTTGATGGGACTGCAGCATATCCGCAAGTCAAGCTCCACTAAAGCAATCCATACATGCGACCTCAACCTGGTCTGTGATGTCAATAAGAGTTGTTGGTGGTGCAGATTTGTGTCCCAGAGACTCCCCCGTCTGTGGAATAGACTCCCTCTCCACGTCAGGCAGAGCACCTCATAATTCTTTTTTTAAGTGCAACCTGGATAACTGGATGGGAAACAGAAAATACACCCCTGGGATTCCACCTGTGTCCCTGCTGGACTGGGGCTTTGGGTGCTGACTTGTCTAAACATGGGCTCAATTCTTGGCTAGGCTTATAAGGGCCTCAGGGCCAATACCCTAGTAACCTCCTATGATCCTATGAAGAAATGGATAGTTAAAAACTAAGTAAAGAAGTTAATAAGAATTTGGAGAAAAATATAAATGTGAAAGAGCTAAATTAAATATTGAAAGATCTCAATCTAGGTACATTCTACAGCATTGGATCGTACTGAATATCATATGTACAATGATAGGGAAAATTGACAAAAAGTGTTTTTGTGGAGGTTGTGACGACCGTGCCCTGGCCCAGCAATCAAGGAGCCTCAATCCTCACCACTAACACCAGGGAGGTCATCTCCTAGAAGAGGAAAGGATAACTAATACACACAGTAAAGTAAAATTTCCCTTAAGTGCACACAGAGATCACATCAGTCTGGGGCTTGTTGCTCCCTTGCTCACCAGGTCCCCAATAAGACTCCCCACTGGCACAGCTATAGGGTCCAGGTCTCAGCCTAACTGGGCAACCTAAAACCTCCAGTACCTTCTCTGTCCAACCAGTGCTTTGTGTCCCTGCCAAGTAGCTAACAGAACACACACATACTTTGAGATAAGTATTTATACAACTTCACAGACACTCCTGGGAAAGGCTGACACAGATTCTCCATCTGAGCCCCTTTACCCAGACTATACAGTAGTAATTACTGCCACCATCCAGTTAATAATATCAGCTACTAAAAGGCCCTTAAAAGGGTGTCCAGTTATTACTGTGCAATATTAATATCCAATGGTAATAAGACTAACAGTCAAGGCTTACTTTACAGTGGCCTATTACAATAACCTCTATAAATATGCAATGTATTCTAGAGCTTATCTCTACACAAAGCAGCCACAGGTAGAAGGTTTTAAAAAATATTTAATAATAAATAATTAAAGCACAAGACAAAACTACTACACCACAGAGATATCTAAGAGTTCAGAGATCACACAGAAATTTAAAATAATACAGTAGGACAGGTCTGATTTCAAAGAAAAATACCTAATTAATCTTTACTAGCTTTAACTATTCCTACAACAAATCACAGTGCTAAAAACATACATGTGAGTATAAGCAGAGTGCTGGTAAGTTGGATATCAAGATCAAAATGCTTTCTAGTCTCTTGTGAGAAATAGTATTTAAACATTACTAACAAACATGTCTCTAAGGCCCTCCCAAAATTACATCATTTTTGACACTTAGGTTTTTCCAGTATTCATATCGCATCTTAACACCTTGTCTGAGTTCTCAGGCCACAAACTGCATTATTTAGCAATCTAACACCTCCTCAGAAACTTACAAAAATACAAGGCATTTCACATGTATATGCTAGCAGAAACCAGAGCAATAAAGCACCTTCCACATCTAAATTCTAGTCATAAACTTTAGCCTTAAAACAATGGGCATGAAATCTTCATCCAGCTGCCCTAGAGCCGAATTCTAACATCAAAGAGATTCATAAGATCTTTTCAACTTAAAAAGACACATTTGAAATACTTGGCTTGGTTTTCCTAACAACAGGTGGCAATGTTGCAACAATCTTGAAATTCACATTTTACAGTGTTTTCTTACATTTAAAAACACAAGCCTGTATTTTACATTTATTTATACAGTTGATAGAATTATGTATCAAATTCTATTTGACTAGGCTGGCAGCCTTCGCCCATCTCTCCCCAGTTGTCACAGAGGTATTAAATGAATGGCTAAAGATAAGTATGTGATAAAGAGTTATGTATTGGGATCATGAAATTTGTACGGAAAAAAGGAGAGAACGATGATATGAAAAACTGGAGACCAATAGTATTGAATAATACAGTTTATAATATATTTATGAGAGTAATAACTAAAAGATTAAATAAATTAAATAAGCTGCTTGATCGTGCAATATTTGGTAGAAAGTCAGGATTTGTTATGAAATTTTTGAAGAAAATAAAAATCATTACAGTGGAAGCTGACAGTATTTTGGTAACTATTGATGTGGAATCCTTGTACACAGTGCTCCCTCACAATTACTGTATAACAGCGGCTATGGAGTCTTTTAAGAAACATAATCAGGGTACACAGGCACAACTGCAAAAGTTAAGCAAGCTCATTAATCTTGTACTGGACTTCAATTTCTTTACTTTCAATGGCAAACACTACAAACAAAAAACTAGTATAGCAATGGGGGGCTGCCATGGCTCCCAGCATAGCTAACATAGCCCTGGGCAAATGGGAGGAGGACTTTGTGTTAAACAACACAGATTACATGCAGCATATCACATACTATTTACGTTTTATTGACAATGTCTTTATTGTGTGGGAAGGTGACACCTTGCAGCTTGGAGATTTTATCACTTACCTCAATCAAACAACCCCCTTCCTGAAGTTTACCTCTTCCCATAGCTGTACTTCAACCACTTTCTTAGATATGCAGATTTCCAAGGACACCAACAATAACAGAATCACCACTGATTTATTCAGAAAACCAACGAGGGTTAACTTATTACTCCACAGTAAAAGTCTGCATCCTGCAAAAAACAAGTATAATGTGGTGTTTAGTCCCAGGGCTATAGAATAGCTAGAACTACCACATAGATGGAACCATTTTTGAGAAACCTGAGCAATTTAGAGAATGATTTTCTAGTGAGAGGCTATGAAAGTCAGATGTTAAAAAACATCCTGGAACCCATTATAGAACTGAAAAGGACTGAAGCACCTTCACTCAACCTCCTCAGTAGAAAAATGTTAAGTAATTCCACAGAGAATAACAAATGCAAAAATAGCTGCATCCTCACATACACTTTGGATTATCACAGTATCAAAAATATTATTGAAGAAAACTGGGACATTGTCACAGGAAACCCTTTTCTGATTAACATCTTAGGTGAAGCCCCATCATTTGTTTATAGGAAGGCCAGGAATATTAGAAGTTTTGTTGAATTTAAACCTAGACCATGTCAGAAAAGCACTAAAAGATGTGAAACTAATTGTACATTTTGTATATTTATACAGCAAGATTATAGTTTTTATTGCCCTTATTTAAAGAAGATCATTAAAACCAGTGCAGGGGGTGACTGTAACACTAAAAATGTAATTTACAGGGCACAGTGCAATGAATGTGATGCATTCTATGTGGGCAAGACTGTAAATAAACTCAAGCGAAGGATTTCTTGTCATCTGTCAGAAATCCGCTCTGGATGTAAAAATAATGCACTAGCCAAACACATTTCTCTTCATAAAAGACACACAGGTTTTAAGTTCCAGATCCTGGATCACATAGATATGGACGATCTTGAAGGAGACATCCCGGATATTCTGGAGAAACATGAACTCATGTGGCAATTAAAGCTGAACTCTTTTAGAAAGCCTGGACTAAACTACTACTGTTCAATTAAAAGTGCACTGGAACTTAGAAAATTGCCACATTGTTTACATCACTAATTGTATTTTATTTTATTTTTTTTTCTACAAATTGGTTTTAAATACCATTTTAAATCATTTGAAATTTAAGTGTATATTTTGTTTCCATCATCATACATACATTTTGTCTTATTTTTATTTTTTTCTGGTTCTCTTTTTTCCACTTTATTCAAAATGATGGTAATACAATACTAACTAATTATACAATTATATAGGTTTTTAGGGTTCTTGTACACAGACCTGAAGAAGTCTAGAAGGACGAAAGTGATCTTTGTTAACAATAGGTTATGAAAATAGAAACTGATTTTTACATGCAAAATGTACATGTATATACTTATATATATATTTTTGATCGCAAAATGAACTAAGGTTGATATATTTCCAGCCATATAGTATATTGCCTTGGATAAAATCACAGACTTAATAATCCACTTAATAATTTGGCTAAATAAGATGTACCATTATAGTACATTATAGGTTCATAGGTTCATAGGTTCATACTAGGCTATCTGCCCAACGGCATTTACAAGCCTAGCCCATAGTTTTGTGGCTTAAGCCACCCCTTTAGTATGGGGAACTATACCCATTATTTTGCTGTGCCTCTGTTGAGCAGCGACATTAAGGTAATCCCTGGGGTATATCTGCGATCTCCCATCCATTGGTCAAGATTTCTCTTGAACAAGGCCAGCGAGGTGCTCTGCCTCACATATACCGGGATTTTATTCCACAGCATAGGGAGTCTTTGGGTGATGAATCTATCCCTCCAGCACGTCCTATTAATAGCTGTGTCGAGGTTTAAGTCTCCCGCCCTTGTGGCTCTGACGGATCTAGATTTTTTGAGGTGAAGCATATTCATCAAATCTGGGTTTGACATGGCCTTGTATGTTAGGCAAAGGTCACCTCTGAGCAAGCGGTAAGCGACTGAATAGAGCTGGAGTTCTTTCAGTCGGGCAGCATAGGACAGATGTTTGAGACCCTTTATCCTTTTGGTGAGGGCTATATATTATTATGACAGCTACTAGGTAGGGCAGGACCAGCTTGAATGTCACACTGATGGGGGAAGGGATGTGAATTTAACATGTGTACCAATAACACTTTGTTTTACAGCACAATAAAGCACTCCCATGCCTGATAAAAAGTATATATATATATATATATATATTTAGAAAGTTTGTGAGGAAATTATTACTCTATTTTTGTTTTACTTGGATCGCTTGTCTGTGTACTTAATAAAGGATTTTCGACTGGAAACAGATGGCCTGCCTTGCTTGGATTACTTTCGAATACTTAGTAATGCTGTAGAATTATATATTTTCTATTATTACTTTTCGACTTGACGAGTTTACATTCGCTACTTCTACTACTATTGTCTGATCTGATTAATATACAGTGATTAACTAGAAATATATGGACTGAAAATCTTCCACACAGAGAAGTTTCTTACACTGTTTTGATTTGTTATGGATAGCAACAGATGTAATACATTATATAAATAAAAAGGTGGAAGCTAAAGTCAAGGTAGGAGATTTAAGTAAGGCATTTGATAAAATACAATATGAATCTTTATGGGATATATTAGGGGCTTATAACATAAGTGAAAGAATAGCAAAAGTAATTGTCAGCATATGAGAAAAATAATATAAGATAATTATAAATGGATGGTTAAGTGCAGAAATGAAAATAGGTGTGCAATAAGGCAAGGATGCCCAATGAGTAGTATTATATTTGCTTTAATTAAAAATATGATTGTTAATAAAATGAATAGAATATTAAATATGGCAGATTATAGCAGAGAAAATATGGTTACCAATAATATATACATATGCAGATGATATAGTGTTAATTACTAAGAACAAAGAATAGATGGAAGAAACAATCTGAAAGTTAATTAAATTCTTAAAGATACTTGGTTTATGTATAAATAAGGACAAAGGTAAAGGTTTTGGATTCATGAGAAATAAAGAAGATATACAGTTTAATGTAGAGGTTATAGATATACTAGAAATAATATTTGGATCAAATGACCATAAGAAAAAAACAATGTGAAAAAATTTTTCAGGAATTAACAGATATATGCATATTTTGGAAGTCATATAAACTGTCATACAAGAAAAAAGTATATTTGATAAATTGTATTATCTTAGGCAAGTTAGCTTATGTAGCAAGTATTTATATGATTCTGACTAATTATGAAAAAGAGATTGTGTCTATTGTATTTTCATTCATATGTTGGTCTAGATTAAATCCAGTTAGAAGGGGTATTATGTATGTAAAGGAAGAAGAAGGGGATAAAGGTTAATTAACCCGATTGTTCATGCGGCTTCCTTGAATTTGTTAGTAAGTTATAAAACAGAGAATAGGAATTTGACAAAATACGTTTTGTATGTTAAATATAAGTGTTTTGGGGAAATGATGGGGATAGGGAAATGGTGGAAAAGCTATATGAATGAAGATATAAAGGAATATCGAAACAAAATCTTCTTATGTAAATTTAGCATAAACATTGTTGGAAAAAATAGGAAAGAATGTTATTTGAATATTATGAAAGAACATTACTTTATTTTTCCTTGGAAACATTTAGAGATGGAGAAAAAGAATACTATTAAAATGAGATTAATGTGGTCTAAGAAAATATATAAATGTAATGATTTTTAGTGGGGATTACCAGTAAGTAAACTACTCATTAAAGCTAACATGCCTTATAAAAGAAAGCAAGAAAGGATTTGTATTTATTGTGCCGAACCTGAAGCAACAGAGCATGTGTGTTCTAGAGTAAAGAACTTATGTGAAGAAATATGTAAAAATAAAATGTTGAAAGGAATTGAAAGGCTGAACACTTAAACATGGACATGATTTAATATGGGTATTATGGCAACAAAAAATAAAAATAAGTTGAAAAAATTGATAAAATAATATTTTTATTCTATGAACATTATAGATTGAGAAATGAAGTAAAGTTTAATGGAAAATAGATTTTATTAGAAATCTTGAAGAAAATATGTTTTGGGCTTTGGAAAAAAGGGAGGGGTAAGTGTTTAATAATATGAAATTGTTTTGCACTGTACAAATGTGTAAATAATTGTAAATAATATATATTATGCAAATAATGTAAATAGTATATATTATGTAAATAATGTATATAAGTGGAGATTGTCAATAAAGAACCCCTTCTCGTTTCAGTATGTACCCTGGGATCTTGCAGTCACCTGAGCTACCACTAAACTCAAGCAGAAGGGATTTGGTTTAACATCTAGTCCACAGGATGGCACACACAGGAGTGCAGCACAATTCCAATGCTACACTGCAATGTGAGCAATTCAGTCACCTGGAGTGGGGATAGAACTCACAGCTTTCTGGTCTTCATACTCCAAAGGCAAGTGAGTTCCCTGTTGTACCACTGACAATGACATTAGGAAGATCAGAAATCTTGCCAGTGAGTCTTTCTCAGAGGCTGCACTACCTTAGAAAAATGACATCCCCTTTTGTATGTGGGTGGGCAACATTACAATTTAGTAGTAAGGGAGCTGAAGGGGCTTATTTTTTCTGTTTTTTTCTTTGCTTTGCATTTGCCATAATTTTAATCTTATTTTTTAAATGTTTAGGAAAGTTCATGTTTTGTTTGTCAACTGCCCTGATGGAATCCAATGAAACCGTTATATTTTAGAGGTAATGTTCTTTAAAATCGTTCTAAGCCTCCATTTTGTACTTGTCCATTTCAGTATAAAAAAAATTAATGTCACTTTTTGCAATGATTCAGTAAAGCTTTCAGTGATGTAGAAGTTTTGTGTCAAAACAACATTACCCACTTAACACAAACTTCAGCTGTATCAGAGGAAAACAAGGTTGTTGCCATGACAACATATCACTCAGAACTGCTAAAGAGAAAGGTATGTCTGAAGACTTAACTGTTTATGTCAGCGACAACAGGGCCTGCTTTGTTTAACAGATACCTTGTCTGCACTTTCTTGCAACAAGTCCCAAAAGTATTTTTTTCTTCCTTGTGAACCACCAAATGCCTTGTAGGTATTGTTTCCCACATCAAAATTTAATTTATTGTTGATTTTGACAGTGAGCCTGCTGTTTTAGACAATGGCATGTTATTCAGTGTAATGTCAATCACTGGATGCTAGTTTTTTCCCTTCAGCAATATTTGCGGTGTAAAAACAGTCACACAATTAAGGTACAAAGATTCAGCAAAAGACATACTTTTTCAATCAGAAGAATCAAAGTTTGTGCCAAACAATATAAAAGGTGTGGTGGAGTAATATGTGTAAATTCTAGTGGCTGCGACATGCACAACAATTTAGACAAGTCAGCATCTGGCAGTGTTATATCAGAGTAGAATTTTGATTCACGCCTTTTTTATTTTTCAGACAATGTGAAACCCAGATTTCATTGTCAAAGCACTGTGCCAGAGTCTGCGATTTTCAGGGGGTCACCGAGGTTTTTTTGGGAGCATCTGTTCTCTCAAATGCCAGAGTCAGTTTAGTTTTTTTCTGCATTCCCCAGCATACTGCATGGATCTTTTGTCTACAAATAATCTAAATGTATGGGGGGAAAAATGGGTACTCCACAAAATGAAAATGGATGGACAAATGAATGGATGTAGTCCAACACTACAGGTTAAGCAAAACACTACTTTGTCTGAATTTGAGGCTAATCTTGACAATTGGACAGGTAAACACCAATGTCATGTACAGCCTGCTTGGTGGGAGAAGTGGGCCACCAATGTCATGTACAGCCCGCTTGGTGGGAGAAGTGGGCCACCAATGTCATGTACAGCCTGCTTGGTGGGAGAAGTGGGCCACCAATGTCATGTACAGCCTGCTTGGTGTGAGAAGTGGGCCACCAATGTTATGTACAGCCTGCTTGATCTGAGAAGTGGGCACTATTAAGTACTTGTAAAGGGCAGTAAGACCTTTTAAGTATGTCTACTTAAAAGTGACTATGGATAGGCCTCTTATGGTCCCTGTGATCACTTGCCTTGCATCATTACTATGTTCACATGTTGCGTTGACAGTTTAGTGTCATCTAGCAAGAAAATCAGTTCCCGATTTCAGAATTCAGTGTTGAGCATTCTGTGTTTCTGATCACAAATTATTGTTTTGCCCAGTGATACTTAAGTACCAGGACCTGTATGAACCTTACTGCCTGTAACCTAGGTCCTTGAGTTGTATCTATACAAACCTTGCTCATTGTTACTCAGGTCCCTGTGCCCACATAAACCTTATTTATTGTCACTTAGGGCCCTGGGTCTGTATGAACTGTACTCACCATTATTTAGACTTCTGCACTCAGATGACCTTTACTCCTGTGGCCACATGATCCACAGTCATGTGCTCCTCTGCCTGTATAAATCTACTCAATGTTAGAGTCCTTTGTCCATATGAATGTTACTCACTGTTACTAATGTTTCTGGGGCTGCATGACCCTTAATGTTACTTAGATTTGTGTATCCTTCTGAAACACACTTACTGTTATTTAGCTTCCTGTGTCTATATGAACCTTACCCTCTGTTAGTTACACTTCTGCATTCATACGAACTTTACTCCTGTGGCCATATGATCCATATTTCTGTGCTCCTCTACCTATCTGAATCTACTCAGTGTTAGGGTTCTTTGTCCATACGACTGTTACACTGTTACTCACTCTTAGTTTTCCATGGGCTTTACTCAGTGTTACTTAGGTTCCTTTGTCCAAATGAACCTGCACACCATTTCTTAGGTTCCTGTGGCTACAGGAACCTTACTTACTGTTACCTAAGTTCTTGTGATCACATGATCTATATTCATTGGCTCCTGTGTCCATATGAATCTACTCACTGTAATTCATGTTCCTGTATCCATATGAACCTTAAGTATGTGTATGAGTAGAAATTGTATTCATTATCAGTTACATTCCTGTCTTCAGATGAATTTTACTTGGGAAATTTTGTTTATGTTTTTCCATATGAATGAATCTTACTGATCCTTGCTTCATATGAACTCTGTTCACTGTTTCATATATTCCTATATCCATATGAATTGTTCACTTTTATTTAGATCCCTCTATTCATATAAACCTCATCCAGTGTTGTGTAGTTCCCTATGTCCATATGAATCTTGCTCATTGTTACTTGGGTACCTTTGTCAATATGATCCTCACTCAATGTTACTTATTGGTTTGTTTTTATTTTATTTGTATTGGTTTACCAAGGTAGAGCACTGATCTCCATGAACCTTTTTCACACTCAGCCTGGGAGCTGTGTCTGGATAAGCGACTTGCTCATAACACAGTTAGACAATGAAGGTGGGAGCTGTGTCTGGATAAGCGACTTGCTCATAACACAGTTAGACAATGAAGGTGGGAGCTGTGTCTGGATAAGCGACTTGCTCATAACAAAGTTAGACAATGAAGGTGGGAGCTGTGTCTGGATAAGTGACTTGCTCATAACACAGTTAGACAATGAAGGTGGGAGCTGTGTCTGGATAAGCGACTTGCTCATAACACAGTTAGACAATGAAGGTGGGAGCTGTGTCTGGATAAGCGACTTGCTCATAACACAGTTAGACAATGACGGCTGAGAGAATCAAACCCTGGACCACTGCAAACAGCTGAATACCACTTCCATAATCCTGTGCAACTTACATGGCCACAGATACCTAAGTAACAGTGAGTGTGTAGCATTCAGAGGGACACTGGATGTACATAACAGAGAGTGTGGTTCTTGTGTTAGTTTCTCATTGTTGATCAGGTTCTTGCACCCATATGAACTTTATACTTATTTTGGTTCCTGTGTCCACCTGAAAGTTACTCACTGTTACTTAGGTTCCTGTGACCATGTGAAGCATATTTACTCTTACTCGAGTTCCTACATCTATCTAAACCTACTCACTGTTAGGTAGGCTTCTGTTGCTCATATGAACCTTATATACTGTTACTGAGGTTTTTGGAGTCCACATAAGTCTTACTCACTCATTGTTGCTCAGGTTCACTGTCCATATTAGCCTTACTTACCATTACTAGGTTTCCTAATACCATATGATCTTTACTCATTATTACTTCAGTTGCTGGCTCCATATTAGCCGTACTTACCATTACTAGGTTTCCTAATACCATATGATCTTTACTCATTATTACTTCAGTTGCTGGCTCCATATTAGTCTTACTTACCATTACTAGGTTTCATAATACCATATGATCTTTACTCATTATTACTTCAGTTGCTGGCTCTGTATGAAAAATGTTCACTTTTTTTTTAAACTTTTTTGTCCATATTAATATTTCTCAGTGTTATACTTTAGTTTCATAACAATGTCACTCTCTATTATATACGCCCTGTATACATATAAACCCCACCCACTCAGTCTATACAAGCTTTACTCACCATTACTTAGGCAGCTGTGTCCATATGATTTTTGCTCACTGTTACTTAAGTTTCTGTATCCATGGGGACCTTACTCACTACTGCTTACATTATTGTCTCCACATGAACCTTGCACACTGTTCCTAAGCCATGGGACCACATGAACCTTCCACACTGTTCCTAGGCCATGGGTCCACATGAACCTTAGACACTGTTATTACGCCATAGGTCCACATGAACCTTACACATTGTTACTAGGCCAAATGTCCACATGAACCTTACACATTGTTACTAGGCCATAGGTCCACATGCACCTTACACATTGTTACTAGGCCATAGGTCCATATGAACCTTACACATTGTTACTAGGCCATAGGTCTACATGAACCTTCGACACTGTTACTAGGCCATGGGACCACATGAACCTTCCACACTGTTACTTAAGTTTCTTTGTCTATATGAATGTTACTCACTGTTGCTTTGGTTCGTTTGTTATGATCCTCACTCACTGTTACTTAAGTTTCTTTGTCTTTATGAACGTTACTCACTGTTGCTTTGGTTCATTTGTTGATATGATCCTCGCTCACTGTTAGTTAAGTTCCAGTGCTATGAAGATCTTACTCAATATTATTTAGGGTCCTGTGTCCATACACACTAGATTTCTTGTTACTACAGTTCCTGCATCCATATAAAGCTTAATCTCTGTCACTTATAGGTTCATAGGTGTGTACTAGGCTAATGGCCCTGGAGTCTTTACAAGCCTAGCCCATATAATTACCCTGGCATCATGCCACCCAACCTTAGTTCCCAGTGCCTCTGTCAAGTAGAGCCACTGGAGTGATCCCTGGGGTGAATTTTCTATTTTCCATCCACTCATCAAGATTTCTCTTGAAGAGGGCCAGTGAGGTGCTCTGTTTGACATGTATGGGAAGTCTATTCCATAGCATGGGCAGTCTCTGGGTTATGAACCTGTCCCTCCAGCATGTTCTGTTGATTGTGGTAATGAGGTTGATGTCTCTGGAGTGTGTGGTGCAGAGGGATTGGATTTCTTTAGATGCAGCATTTCTAACAGAGCTGGGTCAGACATGGCTTTGTAAATCAAGCAGAGATCGCCTCTAAGTAGGCGATATGAGACAGAGAATACTTGGAGTTTTTTGAGTCTGTCCATATAGGACAAGTGATTAAGGCCTAGGATCATCTTTCTAATGTACTTTTGCGGCCTCTCCAGTTGCTGCAGGTGTCTAGTGAGGTACATGCCAAATGGGGCATTGTACTCAATGATTGGCCTAATGAGGGAAGAGTAGAGGGAGACAATGACCTCTTTCTTCCTGGATGCAAAACCCTTAGTAATGAGATGTGCCACACAGAAGGACTTTCTGACCACAATGGCAGTGTGGTGGTCAAAAGAGAGGTTGCTGTCAACCTGTGTTCCCAGATCTCTTATAATGCCTTCTGTGTTCAGTGGACTATCATTGATGTGGTAATTCATGGGAACCAGGTTTTTCCCAAAGGGGATGATGACACAATTTTTGGCATTGAGCTTATGGCCATGGTTCTGACACCAGTCGTCAGTCTCAGTGAGGCCTTTCTGTAGGATGTCAGCATTACTTGGGGAGTTAATAATAGCTCCCAACTTGTAATCGTCTGTGAACATTGTCAGCCAGAGTCCCTTCATGTTGGCCTGGACTTCAGAGAAGTCGATACCTACCAGGAAAGGACTCAGGACTGAACCCTGTGGGACTCCACTCATGACTTGTCAGCAGTCTGACTTGGAGTCAGCTACTTTCACACTGTGGGTTCTATCTGTGAGCCAGTTTGCAACCCACCTAGTGATATAGTGGTTGATGCCTAGCTTAGTGAGTTTTTCTATGATTACTGAGTGGGGAATGGAATCAAAGGCCTTGGCCAGATCAAGCTACGTTGTATGTATTTTAATGCGTTCACATGAACCTTATTCACTGTTACTTAGATTCCTTATAAACCTTACTCACTGTTACTTAGATTCCTTATAAACCTTACTCACCTGTTACTTAGATTCCTTATAAACCTTATTCACTGTTATTTAGATTCCTTATAAACCTTATTCAGTGTTACTTAGATTCCTTATAACCCTTACTCACTGTTACTTAGATTCCTTATAACCCTTACTCACTGTTACTTAGATTCCTTATAACCCTTACTCACTGTTACTTAGATTCCTTATAACCCTTACTCACTGTTACTTAGATTCCTAATAAACCTTACTCACTGTTACTTAGGTTTTTGTGTCTATATATAGGTTGATCACCGTTACTTAATTTCTTTGTTTATGTGAACTTTACTTACTATTTATGGTCTTGTATACATATGAGCTTTACTCATTTTTGCTTAGGTTCTTGTGTCCTTATAAACCTTACTCAGTGTTACTTAGATTCCTTATAAACCTTATTCAGTGTTACTTAGATTCTTTATAACCCTTACTCACTGTTACTTAGATTCCTAATAAACCTTACTCACTGTTACTTAGGTTTTTGTGTCTATATATAGGTTGATCAGCATTACTTAATTTCTTTGTTTATGTGAACTTTGCTTACTATTTATGGTTTTGTATACATATGAGCTTTACTCATTTTTGCTTACGTTCTTGTGTCCTTATAAACCTTACTCAGTGTTACTTAGATTCCTTATAAACCTTATTCAGTGTTACTTAGATTCCCTATAACCCTTACTCACTGTTACTGAGGTTCCTTATAATCCTTACTCATTGTTACTTAGATTCCTTATAAACCTTGCTCAGTGTTACTTAGATTCCTTATAATCCTTACTCATTGTTACATAGACTCCTCATTTACTCAGTGTTACTTAGATTCCTTATAAACCTTACTCAATGCTACTTAGATTCCTTATAATCCTTATTCAGTGTTACTTAGATTCCTTATAATCCTTACTCGGTGTTACTTAGATTCCTTATAAACCTTGCTCAGTGTTACTTAGATTCCTTATAATCCTTACTCATTGTTACATAGACTCCTCACTTACTCAGTGTTACTTAGATTCCTTATAAACCTTACTCAATGCTACTTAGATTCCTTATAATCCTTATTCAGTGTTACTTAGATTCCTTATAATCCTTATTCAGTGTTACTTAGATTCCTTATAAACCTTACTCAGTGCTACTTATATTCCTAATAATCCTTACTCTTTCTTACTTAGACTCCTCACTTACTCAGTGTTACTTAGATTCCTTATAAACCTTACTCAGTGCTACTTATATTCCTTATAATCCTTACTCTTTATTACTTAGACTCTTCACTTACTCGGTGTTACTTAGATTCCTTATAAACCTTACTCAGTGCTACTTATATTCCTTATAATTCTTACTCTGTTACTTAGACTCTTCACTTATTCTGTGTTACTTAGACTCCTTATAAACCTTACTCAGTCTTACTTAGATTCCTTATAATCCTTACTCTTTATTACTTAGACTCTTCATTTACTCGGTGTTACTTAGATTCCTTATAAACCTTACTCAGTCTTACTTAGATTCCTTATAATCCTTACTCTTTATTACTTAGACTCTTCATTTACTCAGTGTTACTTAGATTCCTTATAAACCTTACTCAGTGCTACTTATATTCCTTATAATTCTTACTCTGTTACTTAGACTCTTCACTTATTCTGTGTTACTTAGACTCCTTATAAACCTTACTCAGTCTTACTTAGATTCCTTATAATCCTTACTCTTTATTACTTAGACTCTTCATTTACTCAGTGTTACTTAGATTCCTTATAAACCTTACTCAGTGCTACTTATATTCCTTATAATTCTTACTCTGTTACTTAGACTCTTCACTTATTCTGTGTTACTTAGACTCCTTATAAACCTTACTCAGTCTTACTTAGATTCCTTATAATCCTTACTCTTTATTACTTAGACTCTTCATTTACTCGGTGTTACTTAGACTCCTTATAAACCTTACTCAGTCTTACTTAGATTCCTTATAATCCTTACTCTTTATTACTTAGACTCTTCATTTACTCGGTGTTACTTAGATTCCTTATAAACCTTACTCAGTCTTACTTAGATTCCTTATAATCCTTTCCCATTGTTACTTATATTCCTCACTTACTCTGTATTACTTAGATTCCTTTGAGTATATGAACTTACTCAGTATTACTACTCATCTGTCTACATCCATATGAATATTATTCACTCTTGCTTAGGTTCATTTGGCATATGAATGCTACTCATTGTTACTTAGATTCCTGGCTGTTTATGAACTTTATTTACTCTTAGTTAGGTTCTTGTGTCCAAATGAACCATACTAGCTGTTACTTAGATTCCAATGTCTGTACCAACACTTGGTATGGACTTTGTTTTTTGAGTCCATATGAAAGTTGCTGAAAATTAATTCCTGTGTCCATTTAGACCTCACCTTTCAATCATATGAAACATTTTATATTAGTGACTGTTGAAGTCTCCCCTATTTATTTGGTTACATGTGAAATTATCCCTTCCTCTCAGTGGCCTGTCTATCAGTGGATCAATGTACACAAATACAATAATTGGCTTAAGACAACTTAGTTTGATCTGCAATATAAAACTTATACAACTTAGACAATGACAAGTTACATCTCAGTCATTATGGAGTTACTGTTCTAATGGGTAGTCTGCCCAATTATGTAAAGATGTTTTTAGGATGCCCAAAAAGCTTACTTTGTTCAGTTCCCAAAACAGGAGACTTAATTTAACTGTAAAATACTCTTACTATAATTTTCAAAGTCTGAGAACTAAAGAGGATAAACTAAATAGTATTGTTTTATTAGAAGATTATAAATTAATTGCAATAACAGAAACATGGAACTCTATCAAATTCTGGAATATAGTAAAATGAATGTCTTAGGAAAGACAAAAGAGGACATGATGTTACATTAAGGGTTCATAACTCTTTGGCATGTTGTTTATTAGAGGGCAGTGAAGAGCTTGAATGTGCTGTAGTCTGAAGACTACTGTAAAAATGAGAAAATTAGGCAAGAAAATAAGCTAGCAGTTGACACTAGCATTCTGAAAAAAATATATAAATATGTCAAATGTATTAAAATGATTACCCAACAGATAGGTACCATTGAGGTTAATAGCGAACTTACCAATTAGCCTAAGATGATAGATAATTCATTTAATAACTATTTTATTATCAGTAGATCAAATACTATTTATAATACCAATTTCTATACAGATATATAATTGAACGTAGGTAATAAATGTCTAGTAATAACTATGGATATGCTATCTGAAGCACTAAAAAAACTACAACAAGGGGTCCTGATAATATCATTGCAATTGTATTAGTTAAACTAAAATAGCTACTTGAACCTATATTATATTATATTATATTATATTATATGAAATTATATTATAATATGATATGCTGTGATATGATATGATATGATATGATAAAATATGATAAGATATGATATATTATATTATATTATATAATATATTATATTATGTTATATCAAATCAATTGTATTATATTATATTATATGATATTATATTGGTTTCACTTCATAATCTCGAATTACTGAAATCCCGAATTTCAGTAACCCAAGACTATAAAGTTGAACCATTCACAATAGTAAAACCCACAATCCCGAATTACACAATCATGAACATACATACACCATACACCACATAACGCACACACCATTCCTCCAACAGCAAACAAACCAGACAACCCTACACTACAAATAAGCAGGGGGGCAACCCACACCATCCTCTACTTATATATACCGACTCTGAGGTCGCACATAACATAAAAAAACTCTCACACCACGCCATCCTCCACTCTCTCGCACACAAATACACATCACACATACACAAACAGCAACAAATCCAACACTCGCACTTACACCTCCCTACCCTTACCCACACATTCAACGTACAAAAACACACACAAACACTCACTCACCTGCAATCTCAGGCACCATAACACCACATGCGACGTACATAATGCATAAGCGCAGATTTGAGATATTCGGATTCGCTCTTATGCACTTTCGGCATTCTGGTTTTCAGCTTTATGGTCTCGGGCTACTGAAATTCAGGATTTCAGTAATTCGAGATTATGAAATGTAACTATTTTATTATATTATATTATATTATATTATATTATATTATATTATATTATATTTTTACTAACTTATTACAATCTGGTTCTGTGCCAATTTCATGAAAAAAAATGTTTGGTCACACCCATTTATAAAAAAGTTAATAAACAGTCAGTTAGCAAGTCTAGACCAGTAAACCTTACACCTGTTTTATATAGGTGCTTTAAAAGGTATATTACTAAAATTATATCGAAAGATAAAGGTATGGACTCATGAACAGCTACACTAAGTGAAGCTATCATGGTCATGCCACAGCATGTTGCACACAAGATAGCTCACTATTTGGTATTCGTTAAACAGCTCTACATTTAGTGTAGGGATGCAAATCAAGTGTAACCAGAAAATTATGCTAATTATACCATAAGTAGCTGAATCACATGATAATTAAACAATCCAGTATGGAGGAGCTATGCAGGAACCTATAAAGCAATTGGTTACACTCATTGTAACCACTGCCCTTGTAAAGCTGAAAGATAGTTAAACAATGCATTTATGAACACTGTAGAGATATTAAGGAAAGAAATATAAAAAATGCATTACATAAACACACATTGTCTTGTAGGCATTTTAAGAGGATTTTATTTTTATTATTGAACAAGTAGTTATAGACCCTAGAGGTGGAGCATGGGAAAATAAGTTAAAATATCAGGAACTGGTATGGCAATTGAAATTAAATGTAACAGCCAACTCAGGACTATGGCAATTGACATTAAATGTAACAGCCAACTCAGGACTAAATGGCCATGTCTCAGTTTCTAGTGTTTTAAAACTTAGGTCAGCAAAGTTATAAACCATGCTGAATATAAATCATAAAAACAACAGATAATACAATATAAAATTAGAAAGGCCTTCCTAGCAGTTCATTCTCCCAATATATTATGTCTCACGGAAACCTGGCTAAAAGCTACAAATGCAGATAATGAAGTATTACCACCTGGGTACAATATAATTAGGTTAGACCGCACTACTAAGAGGGTGGTGGGGTAGCAGTACTTTACAAAAATATAGTAAATGTTAGTAGGGATTCCCTACAACCACCCCTATTTAATAATGCAGAACTTCTTATTACTAAACTACATATTAATAACAACAAATGCATAAATATTGTCTGTGCTTGCATTCCCCCAGGCAATAATACAAACACCCTAGAAGACATTCTCCACTGGTTATCTACTACCTACCCTCAATAAACCATTGTACTCGGAGACTTCAACATAGAATGGAACACCTGTTCTGCTGACTCCCCTACCACCCATATAAATTTTCATGGGTTCAAACAAATAATATCTTCCCCCACAAGGTTCAGTAAGCCCACTAACAAAGAAAGTATCCCAGATTGGATACTTATCAATAGTCATCCCCATATGTACAAGTCGGGGAACCTCCCCAGTGACCTAAGCGATCACTCTCTAACCTACATTATTAAGCATAAGACTGACATCCCCACCTGCACACATACAAAACAATTAGCAATAACAAGAACTTTAACCCTACCAATTTCCAAAAAGAACTTAAATCCTGCAACTGGTCAATCCTAAAACAACTGTCACTAGAAGATGCGGTTGCATACTTTAATACTAAATTCCTTACCAACCTTGACTCTCATGGTCCCACATGCACTATTAGAACTAATACAAAACTTGCACCATGGTTTATGAAAGATACCAGATTAAAAATCAAACTTAGACTAAAAGCTGGGACACTTGGCGAGCAACTAAAGCCCCTCTTGACCAACTGAGATATTGTCAGCTTAGGAATGACAAAAAAAAATCCATTTTGCTAGACAAAAGAAACTACTACTACAACCTTCAACAAAAACACCAAAACAAACCCCAAAAGTTCTGGGCAAGTATAAACAGACTTCTTCACCCAGGTCAATCCACCACTCGAATCCCTTCCACCACCACTCAAAAATCACCCAAGAACATTGCCAGCACCTTTAATAGTTGTTTCACTGACTGTACAGTCCCTACCTAGCCAACCAACTCCCACATGCTCTAATTCAACCACAGCCACACCCACTTCCCAACTCTCATTTAGTTTCCAACCAGTCTCTATGTGACTTATCTGATCCCTACTTAATAAATTAAAACCAACCACCCTATCTGCAGACCTCCTCCCTGAGGAGTACTTACAAAAAGCTGCAGATGCTATAGCATTCCCCATCTCCATCTTGATCAATAGAACCTTAATAGAATCTTCCATCCCCTCCATCTGGAAAACATATCATGTTATACCACTTCACAAAGGTGGTAGTTCCACAGAACTGTCAAATTATAGACCTATTGCCATCCTTTCACCACTGGCCAAAATAATGGAGAAGTGCATCCACAAACAGGTACTGCACTATCTCATTCAGAACAATCAGCTGGCAAACTCTCAGCACAGCTTTAGGCCATACCATAGCATCATCTCTGCCCTCTTCTCTTTCACCAACATTATAAACCATGACCATAATAACAGTAAGCTTTCCTCAGCCCTTTTTTCTTGACCTCTCAAAGGCTTTTGATATGGTTAACCACCAACTACTCATCCACACTATGAAAAACATTTCCCTGGATAGCCATGCTATTCACTGGTTCCAATCCTGTCTGAGTGGTAGACAACAGGCTGTACTCTGGCAGAATAAGCTGTCCACCCTATTACCTCTTACCCTTGGTGTCCCCCACGGCTCTATATTAGGTCCCCTACTTTTTTCAATTTTTATTAATGACCTTAAAACTGTCATCCCAGATGCAACTTGCATGCAATACGCTGATGATTCAACTTTGATCTGCTCTGCCTCCTCCTCGACAGACCTCCAGACCTTATCCTAGATAACCTTCAACACAGTCAAAAATTGACTCTCCAAACATCATCTGCTCTTGAACCCTAACAAAACTAAGCTACTACTTTTCTCCCCCACTCGTAGGTCCATTCCACTTTTCTTTACTATAAAATCCAACAATGGTACCATTATTTCCCCAGATGCCCATACTAAACTCTTAGGGGTAATAATAGACAATAACCTCAAATTTGATAAGCATGTCAATCAAACCATCAAAACCATTAATAAGAAACTCGGATCACTATATAAAAATAAACCTTTTCTAACCCCGTCAGCCAGGATAGCCATCACCTGCACTCATCTACTCTCTACCCTTCTATATGCCTCCCCTATACCCACTAACTTGAACAAATCTGATCTTAGCAAACTCTCAAGTGGCTATAACCACATTGCCCAATTTGCCACCGGCTCCACATATAAGACACACCACCGTCATAACCTTAATCTCCTAGGGTGGCTAGAATTGCCCAGCCTATTTCAGTTCAGTCAACTCATAGTAGCACACAAGGTTCTCAACCAACCTGAAAATACACCTGCACCTTAAAAACATTATCAATTCCTATACTAACTCTAGGCCACTGTGCTCTTCTAACAAACTGCTGGTTCACACACTCAAAACTAACAACTCAGCAGGTGACTCCCTTTTTGCCAAGTTTGTTGGCAAAATTTGGAATTCACTTCCAGCTGACCTTAACCTTAAACCCTTGTTAACTCAATTCAAAAAAAGTCAGAAAAAATCGGTATTTTACTACACACTGGCTATGTCCCTGTTCCAATCCTGACTAACTCCTTTTTCTAACGTGTTCTAAATTACATTGTATAAAATACCTAATTCCGCTCATAACTGATAGTGTGTAACCTTACTTGCTTTTAATTATGATAAACTGTAAATCTTTCTAGTCTTCTATGAGGGCAATACTGACACACCCTGTAAATCATGTCTTTCTTTCTTGTATTGTGTAAAGGTTTATCTTGTATTGTGTAAATGTTTATCTGTAGTATTGGAGCTTTTCTCCCCAGGCCTCCGCTGAAAATGGACATGTATTCAGTCAGACTATCCTGGTCAATAAATGTAAAATAAAGAAAATAAATAAATGTAATTGATTTAATAAAAGAATAGAATTTATTTTTAATGATGTATTTTTTAGGTTGTTTTTTAAAAGTTTCTTTGAAAAAATGTCAGAGTGAATCGAGATCTGTAAGGTTGGAACAATATTTCAGTTTTTTTAAATGATGGTTTTGTATTGAATGGATTTATATATATATATCATTAGTTCGATTTGAACACATGATAGAATGGGTTTTGTATTTAATAGGTGTATTTTCAATTTGCAACAGATTCTGATGAAGTTCTTTCAACAAAGGCGTTAAATCTTTCATGAAATTATGTCCATGAACTGAGATCTGAGTATTTTTTTTTTATGAATTAAAATGAAAATGTACACAGCATTTTGTTTCTTGAGTGTTTTTATTGAAGTAAAACATCTGGAAAAATGTGACATGGGCGTAAGCAGATATAAGAAACCACAACCGCATATAAGACTAGCCTGCCAGACAGTAATGTGTACATAATGTATATTCAAAAAACTGTCATGTAGAATATGCAAAAGAATAGCTTTTTATTAAAATGACTGCCTTATCACTTATATCATGGAATGTCAATGACATTTTAGGAATTGACAAAAAGTAAGTAGCACTGAATTATATTAAGAAGTGCAGGGTGCAAATAGCAGTGTTGCAGGAGACACATGGATAGAAATGAGCACTTAAGTTTGGCAAAGAAAGGATTTCATAATGGATATTCAACAGAGTATCAGGGGAAAAAGAAAAACGGGATAATAATATTGATTGTGAGATGGGCTCCAATAGAGATACGGGAATAGAAAAAATATAATAATGGTAGATTTGTAGTAATAAGGGATTATTTGCAGGGAAAGAGGATCACAATGGCATGTATTTATATTTCAGCTAAACTACCATTAAGGAGCTTAAAAGAATTATGGGAGAAGTAATTAGCTTTTGGCATGGAATATTTTTTCATGGGTGGGGACTGGAACTGGATGTGCAATAGTGAGGATGTATCTGTGGGATCTAGAATGGAAATATAACAAAAGAATATAGATTTATGAACAAATACATGAGAATATTTGAAATGAAATATGTGAATTTAGTAGCAGGAACCCAGACAGAATTTACACAGTATTCACCAGGTTACAATAGCTGGGTTAGACTGGATAGAAGTCATATAATCAAATAAAACAGGAGCAACCAAATACAGCAGAGTAAAATCAAGATGATTTATTAAAATGCATAAACAAAAGATAAGTGGTTTTACACCCACATACTAGGCACTTCATCAGATCTAAAAAGTAACAATTAGGCAGGCATTTAAATACAAAGTTATCTAGCAAGGGCATGTGACCTATGTAAAGGTTTTAAAGGGACCATTCCATTAAGTCCAATGCCACTGTCAGCTTATAATTCAATAATCCATTTAATCTCAAGACATTCCATTTTTGTAACAATTATCTTGATTTTTCTCTGCCGTGTTAGACTGGTTGCTCCTGTTTTATTTGATTTTGGTCATGTTTAACCAGTCCTTTCCCTACTTCTGTTTATTTTTTTTGCTTTTTGGATAGAAATCACATTTCTCAGAAACATGGCTATTTAATTGAAAGCTCTGAAGCACATCCAGTAATGGTTTCTGATCATGTACTGACAAAAAACCTACTGTACTGAAGTTGTGATTTTATGTTGTCATTTCTTAACTTGTTACCTAGCTTTATATACTCCTCTCTTACTATAATATGTGCATGAAGCGTACCTACCCTTGCAAACTGTATTTCTGTAACAATTGCACTGTTAAGTTAAATGTGCTTTTTAATGTTATTGTCTTTGCTGCAGACTAATAATTCTGTTGATATAGACACGGATTTAGTTCAAAAGTCACAGTTCTTTTTTTTTTACATGCATCTTGATAACATTGCATATAATTGAGTTATTGGTTTGCTTTTCTGCTAATACTGTGTCTACTAAGACAGATGCACTTTGTGAGTCCTAAGCCAGTACAAGGGATTCATAGGAATGGCAGTGGCATCGGTGGTGTATTTATTATTTAAACTGTGTATGGCTACCATAAGCTTTGCTTGTGTAACCAAGATTAATGCTTACTGAATTGTATTGCTAGGGTGCAACCTGAATCTATATATACCTTAAAATATGACTTCATTCTCTTAAGTATTATTTCTGCTTGAATGCCAGTTTATTCTACTATGTATCTGTCATATGTATCGTATGTATTCTCTGTACCTTTTACTGTATTGCCTCTTCCCTGCTCATAACCTTACTGTTTTGTCTTTTCTAGGTAATTGGAGGAAATTTTCGCTTTGAAGCCCCCCCACTTCCAGATCATAAACAAAAATAGATTTCGACCGCTCACTTGTTACGGGACAGGTCTCGGACTAAAAGAAAAGGAACAACAAAGCTACCATTTCAAGCTTTTCACATAGGTGAATACTGTTGTGTACATAATCGGAGATTAGAGCTTTTTTTTTCTCTAATTCTACGGTGCGCATGACAGTTAGGGCTCCCAAAATTGACCCCAATCTAAATTCTGGTTAATATCTGGTTAAAGTAAATTCCTCATAGTCACGACTACATGGCTCTGCCTGCCTATAGTTCAGCCTACTAATATTTTACAGTAACTTATTTATCCCAGTTAAATAATTGCTTCAAACTTTTAAAATACCTACCCAACCCTATTAATTAGGTTTAGTGCACAG
This sequence comes from Protopterus annectens, assembly GCF_019279795.1. Lineage (NCBI taxonomy): Eukaryota > Metazoa > Chordata > Ceratodontiformes > Protopteridae > Protopterus > Protopterus annectens. The sequence continues at coordinate 1,931,464,858 of NC_056743.1, read as the reverse complement.
TCACCCCCATAAGTCTATCGTTGATAACCCCACTCAATAAAGTTAAATGCTTGATTCCACATACCTTTCCTTAGTCCTCCACTGATAGTTTTCACTCTCAGCCCTGCAGGGGCAAGCAAGCCCACTCCGCTTACTCCGCTCCCCTACCCTACCCCCAATTCCCTCCCGCCCCCACTGTCTCTAACTTTATACATCACAGGCCACTCCTTCCAACCTCCTCATAGGCTCTATGCCCACCTAACTTCTTCACATCCCACACACATCCCACACCCAAAACAACTAAAAGCCTCCTACATCTCACATCATGTACTCTCGACTATTAATAACATCCCTAACCTTCTTTAACCTACTTACTCTCTACCACCTCACTTCTCACAACACCACAATACATCAACTAACCCCAACAAAAACTACAGCATACATATACCATAAATCCTCCCAAAATAGTTACTCTGATATTTCACCATCACTCTTCATTTACAGAGACACCACCACTTTCAAGACCAAACTGCATTTTAATATACCTAAAATCAAACAATTATACATCTCATATGCATACTTCATACTTAACTACATTTCATCCACAATCCAAACCACTATCTTCACATTATTATGCCAAAGTGGAGATATTCATTCAAACCCTGGACCCTCTCCCACCCAACATATTAACAACTCTACATCACTCTCAGTGGAAACACCAAAAGACCTTTGCATCGTGACATTAAACATCCATAGTATCTGCAACAAAGTAGCAGACTTCCATGCATGGCTTACACAGTATACACCTGATATAGTTGCTCTAACAGAAACCTGGCTCAAACCCCAGATATCTGACTCAGAAATATTTCCCCCTGGATATCAAATATTACAGAAAGATAGACTTCATAAGAAAGGGGGAGGCCAGGCATTAATATATCATAACCACTTAAACATAGTACCCCACCCAAAAATCATTCCCACTTTCAATAATATGGAAATCCTATTAGCATCACTTTTTTTCAACAACCATAAACAAATATCTATTGCCCCTATCTATATTCCTCCAGGTTCCAAAATCCCAATACTGGAAGACTTCCTATCATGGTGTAATCACTACATTGCAAATTAAACCATCATCCTCGGTGACACTAATATAAATTGGCTTAAACTAACACAAAGCAACTCCACAAACTCCATCAATCTGTTCAAATTTACACAAATTCTACAAACCCCAACACACACAACAATCACCCTGAATCCACCCTAGACTGGATATTAGTATTCTACCCACAATACTACTTCAATCCCAACACCCTTCCCAACATCCTAAGTGACCACTTACCAGCCCTGATACACAGGCTATCAACCTCCACTCCAAGCATTCATTCATACAAATATACCATAAATCTAGCCAATTTTAGCCAGTCTCACTTTTACAATCTATTACAAACACTAAACTGGAACCCATTGAAATATCTTCCCTTAGATGAAGCAGTACATTATTTCAATACTGTCTTCCTAGATACCCTTAACTCCATAGCCCGCATTAGAAAAAAGAGAGTTAAACATAACCATGCTCCTTGGCTATCTACATCAACCACACAACTACTGATTAATAGAGACCGAACATGGCGCAAATGGAGAAAAGATAAGACCCCACCCAATGGCCTTCAAAATACTTAGAAACAAAGAAAAACAGTCTATTAATCAGGACAAAAAGACTTACTTCTCTCAAAAAATAAACACCCATAGTAATAACCCCAGACTTTTCTAGAAATCTGTCAACTCATTACTAAATCCTGGCAGCACCCAAAACCCATCTCCATTTCCAGACAAAAGACCAGTTGAAATCAGTAAAATATTTAATAAAAACTTTATTGATATTATCCTTACATTAGTAATTGCAGGCAATACCCCAACCCCCATTAACCCATCCATCATACCTCAAGGCAATATCAGCTTCATACCATCTTTTAACTTCCAACCTGTAGCAACCTCTGAAATACAAACATTACTTGGAAAATTTAAGCCAGGCTTCTTATCCACTAATAATCTTCCCCTAGAATACATCAAAATTAGTGCTACGACAATATGTTTCCCAGTAAGTATCCTTATAAACCGATCACTTGCAGAACACACAGTCCCCCACCTCTAGAAAAAAATCAGTAATCACTCCACTTCATAAAGGAGGAAACCCTCACAACCAATATAATTTTAGATCCATTTCTATACTGTCCCCTGTATCTAAAACAATGGAAAAATGCATCCACAAACAACTGGTCGAATATCTAACCAGCAACAACCTACTATCCCCTTCACAACATGGTTTTTGACCATCCCACACTACCATTACTGCCTTTGTCTCCTTCACAAATTACATCTATAATGCCCTAGATAGTAACCTACTTACATCAGTCCTATTATTGGATCTCTCAAAAGTATTCAACACAGTCTCCCACATCAAACTTATCCAGCAACTCCACTCACTGGGATGCCCTGATGCCACTCTAACCTGGTTCACTAGTTACTTGGAAAACTCTAGCTTTCTCCCAAATAACAAAGGAGTGCCTCAGAGGTCAGTCTTGGGACCCCTACTATTCAACATTTTTATAAATTACCTAAATAAAGTTTCCACTGACTGTACTACCATACAATATGCAGACGATTCAATCATAATCTGTACCTCCAATAACTTCTCTGGCCTCCAAAAGTTAACACAAAAGGCCTTTACATCCATAAAACTCTGGCTAAACCAATCACAGCTATTACTTAACCCTAATAAATCTAAACTACTCATCTTTGCATCTAAACCTGTTCCCACAGACTTTACTATATTCTCTATAAACAAAACCCCAATAGAGTTAATAAATCAGGCCAAACTGCTAGGAATTACTATTGACAGCAAACTTAGCTTTGACTTGCATATTATTAACGCAATAAAAAAGACACTTCAAATTAGGCAAACTTTACAGAAACAAACAATACTTAGACAAATCCATCCGAATAAAACTTTCAAAGAGTCTTCTCCTTCCAACCTTACTCTATGGGTCTCCTATCTTCACCGATCTCCACAACTCTTTGCAACACAAACTACAGTCCTGTTATTATAAGATTGCAAAATTCGCATCAGCCCAACCAAATCGCACCCACCATTGCCAGGCCACTAGAGAACTAAACTGGCTAGAATTTGCACATTACCTACATTACACACAACTTGTCTTTGCCCATAAAGTCATTTATAAACCCGAGTGTTGCCCTTCCCTGAAAAATATCATTGTACTTTATGTCCCAACCAAAAATCTATGCTCTAACAACAAACACCTACTTAAAGTATCAAACCCTAGTAAAAGAGCAGGTAGCTGCCGCTATTCCCATTCCATAACTAAGCTGTGGAACCCCCTCCCATCATCAGTTACAGAATTAGACAACATAATCTCCTTTAAAAGAAAACTAAAACAACATCTCACTGATAACCCCAGCTGCACACACAACACATATCCAGAGCCTCCTTAATCTAGCAAAACTGTTTCACATGGCAAATATACTTATGTATATGTTATGCTGTTACACCATATGAGTTATTCTTAATCTTTAGTATCATAGTCCACACATTAATACAACCATCTTAACACATTTTCTCTTCTCTGTCACTCTCTACTTTTAATACTACCATTAAATATATGCCACCTACAATCTACTTATCCCCACTACCTACGTAGCTATAAGATTCGAACTATGTCTTTCCTTTAAGTTTAACTCTAACTCTATCTTTCCCTTTTCCTACCCCCCCAAAAAAAAGAAAAAAATGAGCTGTATTGTTAAATATTTCTAACTGTATAATTTTCCTACATGCTAATGTTCCATTGTTACTATATTGTGCCTTTTTACAACATATTTACTGTTTAGGTAGTTCTCTGTATTATTTCACTTGCTTTATAATTATAATGTTGTTTCCTTACAAATTCATGTAATGATTTTCATGTAACTTGGAGCTTTTCTCCCCAGGCCTGCAATGAAAATGGGTCTCAAGTCTAGTGGACTTTCCCGGTCAACAAATGTCAATAAATAAATAAATAAATGAAGAAGCAGCATTATAAAGTAAAATGAGAAACTGGCACTTTCCTACATTAAAAGGGAAGAGCTTAAGGAATGGGTAGTGGAAATGATTCACGGGGTATTAAAGCGGTGCACATTTCTCCAAAAGGGAAAGAATGTAAAAACATAGTAGCAATAAGAGATATGGGAAAGGACTAGTAAGAATTATTTACAAGGGTTATCTAAAATTTAAGTGTTGTAGATGAAATGGTGAAGCGGTAGCATTGTTGCCTCACAGCAAGAGGTTCTCCCGTTCGATTCTCAGCTGGAGCGCCTTCTGTGTGGAATCTGCATGTCCTCCCCGCAGTCGAGGGGTGTTCGAAAGACATGCGTGAATGGACGTGCCTTCGTTGAAGGTTGGACATCGAGCTGGCAACTCGGCACTGTAAAAAAAATCTACTGCCAATCATTAGCGGACCGGAGTTCCGCTGTGGCGACCCCTAACCGGGGAAAGCCAAAAGAAGAACAAGATGAAAGGGAATCTTACAGAAGAAAGAGAGGGGCTATTAATTAATGCTAAAGGGAAATAAGGGACTAATTGGGTAATATGCATTCGTTTAGAAAGGTTACAGTTCAGCAAGTATATCTGATAACAACTCCAGAGCACACAAACTATTAGCACAATGATATAGGCAACAGAAAAAAAGAAAGAGGTGTTGCCCAGCTTAGAAAGCCTTTATCAAGAAAAACAACCAGAGATCCTATAGAGACATTAGAGACATTCCAGAAATTCTATGAATATCTGTACAAAGCAGAGGAAAGTAGAAACCAAAGAAAGGCACAAATGTAAATGTTTATGGAAAAATGACTTTCAAGAATTAATAACTATGATAGGAAGAAATTAGCTAAAAATAGTGCTGTATAATCCACCGACAGGGAAGTCTCCAGGAACAGATGATATTCTTGTGGAAGTCCAGGCGTTAGGACGGAAAGTGATAAAGATCAGGACGGTTCTGTCAAACCATATTTTAAAAGAGGGACAGTACCAGCATTTTGAAAGAAAGTTGTGGTGATTGTAATACCCTAAGAAAGTACAGAATCTTCAGTCCCCTAAGAGAACAGTTAAGTTGTTGCCAAAACTGGTATATATGGATCAGTGTGGTTTTGTGCAGTGGAGGCAAACATTTGACAATATTAATAAAACAATGATGATCCAGAGGGAAGCAGAGTCTAAGAAAATGCCTCTGTTGTTGGTGGGTCTTGATGCAGAGAAAGCATTTGACAGAGTAAGCTAGGATTTTATGAGGAGGGCAAGGGAAGCATTTGTATTCCCTGAGAGAATAAATGGGTTAGTTGGGAAGATATATGAAGGATCAGAGGCAAGAATTAAGGTGTGAGAGTTCCACCCTTACAGGCTGTGTTTGAAGACAGGAATCAGGCAGGAGTGTCCTCTTTCCCCTTTGTTATTTGCTTAATACTCAGAACCGTTGCCAAAGAAAATAAGGTACTCACAAATTCAAGGATATAACTGGTATGGTAATCTAGAAAATTTACGTTTATTTGCAGATAATTCTATTTTGTATTTGAAAAGTCAAGAAAAGGACATTTCATTGTTGTGGAATATTCTGAATGAACTTCATTTTTTCCACATATAAAATAAATGAATATAAAGTAAAGGCTATAGCAGTAAACTATGTTCCCACACATGAATTGATTCAGCAATACCCATATTTATGGGGACAAATAAGATGGTGTACTTAAGTGTATGGATTAAAAAGGATTCTGTTATGGCAGCTAAGGATATGAGGGAAGATACTAAACAAAAGATAATACAAAAACTGAGAAACTGGAAGCTCTTCAGGAGGGATATGTATATATATATATATATATATATATATATATATATATATATATATATATATATATATACACATATGTGTGTGTGTCTATGTATATATGTATATATATATATATATATATATATATATATATATATATATATATATATATATATATATATATATATATATATATATATATATATATGGTTCTACTTTGACCCATTGAAATTACATTTCAATGAAACGTAATAAGGTGAGCTGTTTTTCGCAAAACTGCACTTTTGGTGAAATGCACTTTTGCAAAAAACAAATTAAATGAAAAAAATAAAAATAAAAAAACACAACACTAACCATATTGATACAGGGGGCAAGCCCCCTGCACCCCCCACGCCCCCACTACTTTTATATTTTTACTCCGAGATCACATTACAGTGGGGAAAAGGGAATCTTCCCTTATCCCCACAGTGCTACGATCTAAGCAACAGCCCCTGTTGCTGTTCACTTAAGTACCTTTTCGCGAAAGTGCATTTTGGCAAAAATGAACTTTCGTGAAATAGAGCTCTCGTAATTACGTTTTGCTGAAACATAATTTTGTTTGGTTGAGGTAGACACACACACACACACACACACACACATATATATATATATATATATATATATATATATATATATGTGTGTGTATGTATACACATAGTAAGGTACAAGCAGTGAAAATGTTTTAGTCTCTTTAGTTTTATATAGAGGTTAGGAATACATGTGTCAACCAGAGAAGAAGTTGTGGACTATAATTAATAAATTATTAAAGGAATTTAATTTTGGAGGGAAAGAGTGCAACAGTTAAGTGGAATATGTTGTTCTTCTTAATTGAACATGGTGGTTTTAATTACCCGATTTCAAAGTACGTGGTCATTGGTGCGTGTGTTTGAATATGTGTATTGTGTATGAGAGAGTGACTGAGGGAAGTGCATCTGCTTAAAAGATGTGGCCGTAGTCATTTTTTACTCCGTTTGTTTTAGTGTTCATGGCCGTCAATCTTGTTAACTACTACAAGAAGTACTGATCTGCACTCTGCAGTAGTCAACTGTGATTCGAAGATATGTAAATTAGCCAATAATGAGGTCTTTCCTCATTGCAGCTAATGTGTCTGTGAATCACAAATAACTACCTTATGGAAACAGGGCCTTTGATGTTTATGAATCCTTGGGATAGTAAGGTCTTACTAAGTTTAATGCTACTGGAAACCAAAAAAGCAATTACTAGAAAATGGAAATGAAAATTTAAAACAAACACAACAAAATGATCAAATGTTGTAAAGGAGATAAAAGAGCTGGAAGTAGGGTATTTAGAAAAGGAAAGGAAAGGAGCCAATCACACAGGCTCAAATCGAGATTATGGGAACAGTATGCACACAATAATATTCTGGCAGACAAGGAGGAGGAGTGAAAACTCAGGGAAGGGCAGGAATTGAGGAAATGTGTATAATATTGTAGTCTAAAATAATTGTTAAAAAAGAAAACATATGTCCAACCAGCACTAAACATTCTACAAGGAAATAGGTCCAGTACTTATTATTAATGCCCACCCCTCCAGGAATGTCTAAAGGTCAGTTTCCTGTGCTTTCTGCTGTTGACCTGGTGAACCTGGGCATCCCAAAGCAATGTAGTAACTGCCTCATGTACACAGACGACCCTCTCCTCTTACCTCCCAACACTCAGACTTGTGAGAGATGCACTTATATATATAAATTGGAAGCCAGGCACTCTCCAGCCAAGACCGGAATAGCTGGTCAAGAGGAGAAAGTCAACACTTGCACCACACCACATGGAACACATAGCCCTCCAGAACACACACCAGCACTGCCTTCACATAAAAACACAAACCACACACCCACCTTTGTGGAGGCTCTCAATAAAAATCTACCCAAACAGCAAAGTCCTCCAAAGCAGAAACGCCCTCAACCACCACAACACTAATCAAGAGATACATAACTCTCCTAAACAGTGTGCCACTCAATCAAAGCCCCTAAGGTAAAACGGCACACCCAGCACACTAGTCATAAGTGACTCGATAGTGAGGCACACTGATGTCTCACTCACTAGGTTGAATAAAGAGAAAGTAACAGTCAGCTGCCAGGATCTGCCATATAATGCATGCACTCAGGTCCCTCAACAACAGGTTTGTACATGTGGGTGTGAATGACCTGAGACGTACCTCCCTGGACTACATGAAAAGAGACATGGAGGAGCTCTTGGATTATGTAGTCCAGGCAGGTACGACCCTAGCCCTGAGCAGCATCCTACCATCACCCAGAATGATACGACAAGCAGAAAATGATTGATTTCATCAATTGGCTAAGTTTCTGGTGTCATTCTAAGGGGATCCAGTATCTGTCTGCCTGGGATGACATGATTGACAGACCTCGATGCTTTGCCAGAGATGGCCTGCATCTGTCACCTCTGAGCTTCCAGATACTGGCCAAGACTCCTGCCACCCCTATAGTGCCTTTTGTAGGTGGTGTTCCAAAGACCAAATTACCACTGTAACAGCTACAAACACTGCAATCTGAGGGTCATGTTGCTCAATGCTAGAAGTCTAAATCTCAAAATGCACTCACTCGAAGCACTCCTTAAAATGGAGAACATCAACATTTGTGTTGTAACAGAGACCTTGTTCAAGGCAGCAGAAAGCATCCCTGCACTACCAGGCTATAACTCATTCCAAATCTTTTGGCCCAAGAACTTCGACCGAAGCTCCAAAGGTGGTGTTGTTTACATATTCATAAAGGATGCACACACCTCCAGACTGGTAGCCCAACATAATGGATCAGAGATACTTCAGGTGCAGCTAACATTGGGTAAGACAACGATTCAGGTCGTAGCCTGTTATAGGTCCCCAACCATGTCCCAAGACACTCACGTCATGCTCCTAAGCACCCTGGAGAATATTAAGGTCCAACCTAACACACTCATACTGGGTGACTTCAACTACCCCTCCATTAAATGGGAAAACTACTCATGTACCAATACACTTGTCCAATGTTTCCTGGAATTCATTAATTTCAATGCCCTGGACCAGCTTGTTCTTATCCCCACTAGAGGTAGCAACATCCTAGACCTGGTCATTACTAACATATGCAACCATTGCTCTACACCAATAGTCAACTCCTCTCTGGTTAGATCTGACCACAAACTAATCACCTTGGAAATCCACATCCCTCCCACCCACCCACCCCCGCAAAGGTAACCACCATGAAAAACATCTCCAAAGCTAACTTTGAGCTCCTAAGAACAGAAGTGGCTAACTTCACGGCACCCATGCAAATGGAGAATAGTTGCATGACTGCCGAATCATACACCAATGCACTGTATGAGCATGTACACAATTGCATGGATCTCGCCATACCCAATAGAACCAAGACGCTCTCCTCCAAAAAAAAGGAAGCCAATCTGGTGGTACTCTGCCATAAACAAACTCTACAACAGAAGTAGGAAACTGATGCGGAATAAGCTAAAATCCCAAGACTGGAAAAACTTCCTTATCAGCCTCAACAAAAAGTTGAGATCCCTCATCAAATCCTCTAAAGCTAGCTATGAAAACAGAATTGCAGCAGATAATAAAGACAACCACAAGAACCTCCATGGCAATACCCATATTTGCTCTGACCTACTGCACAATGGTACCTCCTATATCAAGCCAACAGATTTTGCCAATATACTGGCTGACAGATTCAGTGTCAACTTTTCCCCTCCCCCCTTCAAAGGACCAATCACAATACCAGTAGATTGCCAGGCACCCAGTATTACTGCTGCACAGGTTAAAACAGCACTGTCCAAGGCCAAGAATACAGCTTCTATGGGACCTGACAATATCCCTGGCTGTATTCTACATGAACTACAGAGTGAACTGGCACCTCACCTGTGTGCCATGTTCAATCACAGCCTCACCTCAGGCTTTGTCCCTACTGAATGGTGCACTGCTATAGTCACCCTCTCCACAAAGGAGGTGCGACTACAGACCCTGGGAACTATTGCCCCATTAGCCTGACAAGTCTGATATGCAAAGCTATGGAACACATCATCATGGACCTAATAAACAAGGATATAGGGAATCTCCAAACTCTGGATCTCACACAGTTTGGTTTTGTGAAGGGTAGATTGAAGGGTAGATCATGCCTGCTCCACTTGGTCGACTTCTTTGAGTCAGTCACCAGAGCTGTGGATGAAGGCAAGGTGGTTCATACAGCCTACCTTGATCTGACAAGGCCTTTGATACCATTCCCCACTCAGGAATCATAGAAAAACTCACTAAGCTGGGCATCAACCCCTATATCACTAGGTGGGTTGCAAACTGGCTCACAGAACCCACAGTGTGAAAGTAGCTGACTCCAAGTCAGACTGCCGACCAGTCACAAGTGGAGTCCCACAGGGTTCGGTCCTGGGTCCTCTCCTGTTTGGTATCTACTTCTCTGACGTCCAGTCCAACATGAAGGGACTCTGGCTGACAAAGATGCAAACGATTGCAAGTTGGGAGCCATTATTAACTCCCCAAGTGATGTTGACATCCTACAGAAAGGCCTCACTGAGACCAGCGACTAGTGTCAGAACCATGGCCTTAAGCTCAGTGCCAAAAAATGTGTCATCATCCCCTTTGGGAAAAAACCCATTCCCATGAATTACCACACCGATGGAAGTCCACTGAACACAGAAGATGTTATAAGAGATCTGGGAACACAGGGTGACAGCAACCTCTCTTCTGACCACCACACTGCCACTGTGGTCAGAAAGTCCTTCTATGTGGCACATCTCATTACTTAGGGTTTTGCGTCCAGGAAGAAAGAGGTCATTGTCTCCCTCTACTCTTACCTCATTAGGCCAGTCATCGAGTACAATGCCCCATTTGGCATGTACCTCACTAGACACCTGCAACAACTGGAGAGGCCAAAAAGTACCTCACAAAGAGGATCCTAGGCCTTAAACACTTGTCCTACATGGATAGACTCAAAAAATTCCAACTATTCTCTGTCTCATATCGCCTACTTAGAGGCGATCTCTGCTTGACTTATAAAGTCATGTCTGACCCAGCTCTGTTAGAAATGCTACATCTAAAGAACTCCCAATCCCTCCGCATCACATGCTCCAGAGACCTCAACCTCATTACCACAATCAACAGAATGTGCTGGAGGGACAGGTTCATAACCCAGAGACTGCCCGTGCTATGGAATAGACTTCCCATACATGTCAAGTAGAGCACCTCACTGGCCCTCTTCAAGAGAAATCTTGATGAGTGGATGGGAAATAGAAAATTCACCCCGGGGATCACTCCAGTGGCTCTACTTGACAGAGGCACTGGAAACTAAGGTCAGGTGGCGTGATGCCAGGGTAATCCTATAGGCTAGGCTTGTAAAGGCTCCAGGGCCATTAGCCTAGTACACACCTAAGAACTTATGAACCTACGTATAATTCATGGAAATAGAAATATTTATAATGGTTTGTTTTCTTTACTTTTCATGTTAATGCACCTGTTTTGTGACTATATATGAATTTAATAAAGATGTTTAAAAATAATCTACTGTATGGCTGTACTTCTCTTAAGGAATGTTGGGACAGAACCGTACAAGAATTGTCTTTGGTTTTCTCAGTAATACATTTTGCTGATAAAATCAAAATGCATGAATATTATTATTGTGTGCTTATCAATTCACCATATGGTATAAATGTAAATCATGCTGGCCCTGTGACGGGGCTTAAACTAGTAATTCTAGAAATGAAGAAAGGGCTACAGTTTGAAGAGATATAGTATTCCTGCAAGTTCTTGCAAGAGATCTGAAATTAAGTGTGGTTTTCACTTTCAAAAATGTATTAATTTGGATATGTCAGAGAGGGTCGTTTTCTTTGCCCAAGTATCACTTTTGTATCTGCTTCAGATCAAATGTACCTTGATAACCTTGTTTGTTCTTGCAACTTGTTTCTTTCCTCTGCAAGTTTTGTCAGGCTTTTGCATATTTTAGTCTATGTCTTGAGGTGAGTCTATTTCACTGCAGATTTCTTTGATTTGGTACTGAAACTTTTCATTAAGAAATGAAATGTTGTGCCTTTACCCTTGATTTGTCTTGCTTCAAAACAGCTATAAGTCAACTGATTACTGGAGTGATAGATGTTTTAACAGACTGGCCAGATGAAGTTGCACCCTTGCAGCATGTCTATATGGCTATATACGGGGTCTACCGGTATATCAAGCTCTTCAGTGGTGACAAAATTCATAGAAGTCTGACCCTGACTGGGACTTACTACAAACAAGGCTGTGTGCCCACCAGCACGCCCCCAAATCATGTCAAAGGGTGATATTTGATTGGTGCCTTTACTCACTCCTCATCAGTAACCATCAAGTTCCAAACCCCCAAAACTCTGTCATGTTCTGCCAGAGGAAGTGATTTCTCACAAGTGAACAGACAGCTAGCTTTGCTCAGTAGGTACCATCTCTGCTTGTGTGTAGTATTGTCTTCTTGTTAATAACATCAGGAACCTCAAAACTAATGAACACTTGCAGAGGTTGTAAATGCGGACTAGTTCCTGTCATATGGCTGCTGTCCTTGATAAGATTAAGTGGCCAGAGATGTAGTATTATTTGAATGTAGCCAGTAATGTAGCACTCAGGGCTTATATTCATACAGCCAGGCTAAGATCTAGGATAATTTCCAGGTATAAGCCTGCTACAGACATCAGATCTCAGAAAAAGGTGTTTCCCAGACCTATGCTAAAAGTGGAAAAAAAGGGTCTTTAGCATTTCTGTCTCTTCTCTCTAAAATAAAATCCAAGGCATAG
>NC_056743.1:1931239682-1931447182 GCF_019279795.1 Protopterus annectens | reverse complement strand
TTTTAGGATTAAAGGAAGGCCACTGCACAATGCTAGCTGGGCCGTATAAAGTTTCTTTGTAGTTAAATACCTAAAATGTAGTGAAAAATCTAATCCTGTCACAAAGATTTTGTCAACAATGCTGTCAATTTCCATAAAAATGTGCTCACAGCTTTCTCAACCTGTTTCTGTCATGTCACTCCAGCATTATCCTATGCTTGCATTAAGTGGGATGCTAAAATTTGTCACATTCCCCAGTCCATTAAAACACTGATTTGATGGGTGAACATTTGAATACTTATTATTACTGTATATAAATCATACACCGTGGGATTTCCCTCACTTAAATATTACAATATATACAGGTAATACTTTTACAAGAGCAAACCAGTCAGCTGGGAGTCTTAACTCTACATTTCAAAAGATTTTGAATTAGTTTGGATCTGGTGCACCATTAACACGTTATCAATTAACTCTCAGAAATCGACCACTATGATATTCAGTACAGCTAAACAGCTGCTATTCCCCACTGGTGACACCCTTCCTTCTACTGCACAACAGAATTATTTAACATTATCATATGACAGAACTTTATCATTTCAGACCTGTACAGAAATAGTGACTGGTAATGTTTTACACCAACTTAAATTTACTTACAAAAATTTTAGTCTAATCACTGTTGAAGCCACAAAGACATTTACTATTAATGTACTTATCTGTGATTAAAGAGTGCTTCACTTATTATTGTTCATTAATCTACAGAAAATACTACTCCAAAATGGTGAGGACAAAGGTTCATTAACCTGACAAATATTAACAAACCCAATTTTTATATATTACAAAGATCCAAATGGATCTCAGTTTCAATAAACATGTTCATGCTCAAACTGCTTAATATTTGTTACCATCCACAAACTTCCAAGAAGTCTGAGACACAACCTACCCCTTGATAAACAGTGGTAGGATTACATTACATAAACCACAATTCACCTTAGCCACCAGTGAAAAGCCATGCATCGCACTTTGGATTACATTACATAAACCACAATTCACCTTAGCCACCAGTGAAAAGTCGTGCATCACACTTTAGATTACATTACATAAACCACAATTCACCATAGCTACCAGTGAAAAGTCAAGCATCACACTTCGGATTAAATTACATAAACCACAATTCACCTTAGCTACCAGCGAAAAGTCATGCATCACACCTTCGATTACATTACATAAACCACAATTCACCATAGCAACCAGTGAAAAGTTGTGAATCACACTTTGGATTACATTACATAAACCAGAGTTCACCTTAGCCACCAGTGAAAAGTCATGCATCTCACTTTGTACTACATTACATAAACCACAATTTACCTTAACCACCAGTGAAAAGTCATGCATCTCACTTTGTAATACATTACATAAACCACAATTCACCTTAACCACCAGTGAAAAGTCATGCATCTCACTTTGTAATACATTACATAAACCACAATTTACCTTAGCTACCAGTGAAAAGTCATGCATCACACTTTGAATTATATTACATAAACCACAATTTACCTTAGCTACCAGTGAAAAGTCATGCATCACACTTTGTACATTACATAAACCACAATTCACCTTAACCACCAGTGAAAAGTCATGCATCTCACTTTGTAATACATTACATAAACCACAATTTACCTTAACCACCAGTGAAAAGTCATGCATCTCACTTTGTACTACATTACATAAACCACAATTTACCTTAGCTACCAGTGAAAAGTCATGCATCACTCTTTGAATTATATTACATAAACCACAATTCACCTTAGCCACCAGTGAAAAGTCATGCATCACACTTTGTACTACATTACATAAACCACAATTCACCTTAGCCACCAGTGAAAAGTCATGCATCACACTTTGTACTACATTACATAAACCACAATTCACCTTAACCACCAGTGAAAAGTCATGCATCTCACTTTGTAATACATTACATAAACCACAATTTACCTTAGCTACCAGTGAAAAGTCATGCATCACACTTTGAATTATATTACATAAACCACAATTCACCTTAGCCACCAGTGAAAAGTCATGCATCACGCTTTGTACTACATTACATAAACCACAATTTACCTTAGCTACCAGTGAAAAGTCATGCATCACACTTTGAATTATATTACATAAACCACAATTCACCTTAGCCACCAGTGAAAAGTCATGCATCACACTTTCGATTACATTACATAAACTACAATTCACCTTAGCCACCAGTGAAAAGTCATGCATCACACTTTGTACTACATTACATAAACCACAATTCAGTTTAGCCACCAATGAAAAGTCGTGCATCACACTTTGGATTACATTACATAAACCACAATTTGCCATAGCCATCAGTGATAAGTCATGCATCACACTTTGGATTACATTCCATAAACCACAATTCACCTTAGCCACCAGTAAAAAGTCATGCATTACACTTTGGATTACATTACACAAACCACAATTCACCACAGCCACCAGTGAAAAGTCATGCATCACACTTTGGATTACATTATATAAACCACAATTCACCACAGCCACCAGTGAAAACTCATGCATCACACTTTAGATTACATTACATAAACCACAATTCACCATAGCTACCAGTGAAAAGTCAAGCATCACACTTCGGATTAAATTACATAAACCACAATTCACCTTAGCCACCAGTGAAAAGTCGTGCATCACACTTTAGATTACATTACATAAACCACAATTCACCATAGCTACCAGTGAAAAGTCAAGCATCACACTTCGGATTAAATTACATAAACCACAATTCACCTTAGCTACCAGCGAAAAGTCATGCATCACACCTTCGATTACATTACATAAACCACAATTCACCATAGCAACCAGTGAAAAGTTGTGAATCACACTTTGGATTACATTACATAAACCAGAGTTCACCTTAGCCACCAGTGAAAAGTCATGCATCTCACTTTGTACTACATTACATAAACCACAATTCACCTTAACCACCAGTGAAAAGTCATGCATCTCACTTTGTACTACATTACATAAACCACAATTTACCTTAACCACCAGTGAAAAGTCATGCATCTCACTTTGTAATACATTACATAAACCACAATTCACCTTAACCACCAGTGAAAAGTCATGCATCTCACTTTGTAATACATTACATAAACCACAATTTACCTTAGCTACCAGTGAAAAGTCATGCATCACACTTTGAATTATATTACATAAACCACAATTTACCTTAGCTACCAGTGAAAAGTCATGCATCACACTTTGTACTACATTACATAAACCACAATTCACCTTAACCACCAGTGAAAAGTCATGCATCTCACTTTGTAATACATTACATAAACCACAATTTACCTTAACCACCAGTGAAAAGTCATGCATCTCACTTTGTACTACATTACATAAACCACAATTTACCTTAGCTACCAGTGAAAAGTCATGCATCACTCTTTGAATTATATTACATAAACCACAATTCACCTTAGCCACCAGTGAAAAGTCATGCATCACACTTTGTACTACATTACATAAACCACAATTCACCTTAGCCACCAGTGAAAAGTCATGCATCACACTTTGTACTACATTACATAAACCACAATTCACCTTAACCACCAGTGAAAAGTCATGCATCTCACTTTGTAATACATTACATAAACCACAATTTACCTTAGCTACCAGTGAAAAGTCATGCATCACACTTTGAATTATATTACATAAACCACAATTCACCTTAGCCACCAGTGAAAAGTCATGCATCACGCTTTGTACTACATTACATAAACCACAATTTACCTTAGCTACCAGTGAAAAGTCATGCATCACACTTTGAATTATATTACATAAACCACAATTCACCTTAGCCACCAGTGAAAAGTCATGCATCACACTTTCGATTACATTACATAAACTACAATTCACCTTAGCCACCAGTGAAAAGTCATGCATCACACTTTGTACTACATTACATAAACCACAATTCAGTTTAGCCACCAATGAAAAGTCGTGCATCACACTTTGGATTACATTACATAAACCACAATTTGCCATAGCCATCAGTGATAAGTCATGCATCACACTTTGGATTACATTCCATAAACCACAATTCACCTTAGCCACCAGTAAAAAGTCATGCATTACACTTTGGATTACATTACACAAACCACAATTCACCACAGCCACCAGTGAAAAGTCATGCATCACACTTTGGATTACATTATATAAACCACAATTCACCACAGCCACCAGTGAAAACTCATGCATCACACTTTGGATTACATTACATAAACCACACTTCACCTTAGCCACCAGTGAAAAGTCATGCATCACACTTTTTGTTACTGCATATAACAATCTCCCTACAAAATAAATACATCATTAGTAACCTCATACTATTTAAGAAATAAATGACAGATCATTTAGTGCAAGAATATACATTTTTCTACTTCAGAGACTCCAGTTAAGCTGTCGTGCATATGCAATGGATATGTTTGTTTTGTGAGTCGTAAAATGGTGTACAAGCAAAACATTTTATTTCTTGTGCAAATTAACACATTTTTGTAAATACCTGTACAAGTTATCTTTGAAGATGGTGTGATGACCCACCACTGGACCAGTAATCAAGGAACCTCAGGACACCCCCTCCTCTTACCTTGCTCTGCTTGACTCCATTAAGGTACCCCCAACACCCTGATCCTTGGTGACTTCAACTACCCCACCATAGACTGGGTAAACTATTCCTGCACTAATGCACTCACTCAGCGATTCCTTGATTTCATCAATTCTAATGCACTAGACAGCTTGTCTCATCGCCCATAAGGGGAGATAACATTCTGGACTTGGTTCTCATCAACATGGGTGACCACTGTACCACTCCCATAGTATGTTCTTCCCTGCTGAGATTAAATCATCGGACTGTCTCATTCCAAGTTTCTATCCCAGCCAACCCCCTCCAGCCATAATCAAGCTAAAAAACTTCTCAAATGCTGACAACAACCTCCTAAGGGAGGGTATCTGCAGCTTCACGCCACCACCCCCATCAGAAGATGCAGATAACTATGCTGAACAGTATGCCAATGCAGTATACAAGCACCTGTACAACTGCATGGACTCAGCTATACCCAACAGAGCTAAAACCTGCTCCTCAAGGAAACACAAACCTGTCTGGTGGACATCCTGTATCAACAGGCTTTACAACAAAAGGAAGAAACTGTTATCCAATGGTAAAAAGTAACAAATTCCAAATTGGAAAAACTCCCTCCTTAGCCTCAATAAGCAAATTAGATCACTAATGAAAACCTCTAAAGCCAATTATGAATTGAAACTAACCTAAGAAACAAAGGAATACCACAAAGTCTTCTTCAGTTACATCAGGAACCTCCATGGCAAAGCCTAGGTTTATTCAGAATTAGTACTTAATGGTATCACTTACACTGATCCTGTTGACTTAGCCAACCTGTTAACAGATAGGTTTAGCACAAATGTTGACCCCTTATCCCCCCATAAAGGTCCTTTCGACATCCCTGATACTTGTTCCGCACCTCACATCTCCATAGATCATGTGCTAAAGATGCTATCCAAGTCAAAGAACACAGCTTCCATGGGACCTGATAGTATCCCAGGCTGCATTATGCACCATCTCCAGCAAGAATTATCTTCGCCACTGGGCACCCTATTCAACCACAGCCTAAGTACAGGCTTCATTCTAGCAGAATGGAGGACTGCAATTGTCGTCCCCTTGCACAAAGGTGGTGCCACTGCTAACTCTGGAAACTATCGCCCCATTAGATTGACAAGTCTGATCTGTAAAGCCATGCAGTGTATTATTATGGATCTCATAAACAAGGACATAGGCAATCTCCAAGCACTTGACCCCATCCAGTTCTGATTTATCAAGGGCAGATCTTGCCTGTTGAACCTGGTTGACTTCTTTGAGACTGTCACCAAGGCCCTGAATGAGGGAAAATCAGTACATACAGCTTACCTTGACTTGGCTAAGGCCTTTGACACAATCTGTCACTCGGACATCATCAAAAAACTAACACGACATGGCGTAAATCCCTATCCCATCAGGTGGGTAGCCAAATGGCTTACCAACAGGACCCTCAAGGTCAAAATAGGTGCCTCCATCTCTGATAGTAGAGCTGTCACTAGTAGAGTTCCCCAGGAATCTGTCCTGGTACCCCTACTGTTTGGCATCTACTTCTCCGAGGACCAGGCAAAGACCAAAGGCCTGTGGCTGACCATGTTTGCAGACGACTATAAGTTGGGTGCTGTCATTGACTACCCAAATGATGTTAACATACTGCAAGAATGTTTCATAGCAACTAATGACTGGTGCCAAAGTCATGGCCTCAAGCTAAATGCAAAAACATGTATCATCATAGAATGTGGCAAAAACACAGCCCCTACTGATTTTCACATCAAAGGTAACCCCCTAAACACACAAACTGTGGTGAGACATCAGGGTACTCAGGATGATAACAATCTCACATTTGACAGTCATGTAGCAGCAGCGGTCAGAAAAACCTTTTACTTGGTTCATCTCATAACTAAAGGGACTGCATCCAGAAAAAAAGGAGGTTATTATGTCTCTATACTCCTCCCTCATTAGACCAATAATTGAGTATAATTCCCCATTTGGTATGTACCTCTCCAAACATCTGCACCAACTGGAAAGGCCACAGAATTACCTCACAAAGAGAATCCATGGCCTCCAACACCTGTCCTATGAGGACAGGCTCAAATCACTATCACTCTACTTGGTATCATACAGATTACTCAGAGGTAATCTGTGTCTTGCCTACAGGGCAATCTTGGACCCTGCCTACTAGAGATGCTCCATATCCATACGTCTAACTCCTCACTCATTACCCGCTCAAAAGGCCTAAATCTAATATGAGACATCAACAAAACCTGCTGGAGAGACAGATTTGTCTCTCAGACTCTGGAATAGACTTCCCATACATGTCAAACACAGCACCTCGCTGACCCTGTTCAAGCACAACTTTGATGAGTGGATGGGAAGCCACAAATTTCTCCCAGGGGTTCCACATGTGTCTCTCATTGACAGGGGTGACAGGTGCTGACTGAGGTTTCTTTTTGGGGATAAACTCTTGGCTAGGCTTGTTAGGCCCCAGGGTCATTAGCCTAGTAAGCTCATATGATCCTCAATCCATACCACTGGTACCAACGGCGGACATACACTGAGAGGGTAACAAGTACACACACAATATTTCCAGATGCAGCTCTCTGCATCATGTGCAGTTTCCCTTAAGAGCACACAGAGACCACAGTCAGTCCAAGGCTGGTTTCTCACTCTTCCTCCACATCCCCATTAAGACTCCCCACTGGCACAGCTATAGAGTTCATATCTCAGTTGAGTGACCAAGCCAAGACCTCCAGCACCCTCTCTGCCCAACCAGTGCTTTGTGTCCCTGTCTGAGTAGCTCACACACACACACACACACACACACACACACACACACACACACACACACACACACACACACACACACACACTCCCTCAGGAGTCCACTCTCTGTATAGTAACCCTTTGTCCCAGTATACAGATTCTGCCTTTCCTTGAGAATCAGGTGCCTCTCTAGCTACCTGCCTCAGGCCTTGCAATGTAGGGTCTGAGAGCTGAGCCTGTCTCATCTCTCTCCTTGTACCCCTTCCCAGCTCCCCTTCCACAGGACATCTGGCATCCTCTGACAGTGGTGCCTCACTGTCAGCCTGGGTACTACTACTCACCTCACCCTTTGCAGTCACTCTGTCCAAGGAACCATCAGTACCCCCAAGCAGCTGTGGCTCACATTCAGTCTCACTGCTACAGAGTACCTCCCCCCTGAAGTAACCACCTCACCAGTCCTAGCTGCAAGTATGCAGTCTGTCTGGGCCTCCCCCAGGCTACCAGACCCACATGCTTGTTTCCTAGCCTGATTGTGTGTAACCGCATAAGCACATGGTACTGCCTCATCCAAATCCTTCACTCTCGGGACATCTGCAGGATGGTAGTTTAGTATCCCTGTTGTCTCAAGACAACCTATTATTAGCATTTTGTCTTTCCCCCTTACTGGCTCCCTCACCTTTTGTTCCCCACCTTGCCTCTGTGGACACCTGTATAATGCCACATGTCCCCACTGGTTGCATTCAAAACATTTAACCCTACCTCCTGGACGTGTACCTGGACTAGTGGCTTCCCCTGCTACTGGCGGATTCTGTTGGGGCAGTCTGTGCTGCCCACCATGGGTTCCTTTAGACCCATGAGCAGTACTGGAGGTCCCTTTCCTGTGTGGGGCTGCCCTGCTTGCCAGGTATAGGTCTCCTTTTTCCCCAACTCATCTGAAGTAGCACATTGTCTATCAGATAACCAGATCCTCATGTCTTCAGGCAAAGTGCTAAGGGCTTGTTCCCTCACCAAAAGGTCTGCCAGCCCTTCAAAAGTGGTGACCTGACACCCACTCACCCACCTATGGAAATAAGTGCTCAATTCAGCAACATATTCACACACACTTTCATCTGCCTTGCGTCTATGCTCACAAAACCTTTTCCTATACGTTTCAAATGTTTGCTTAAAAAACTCTAATAGGCAATCTTTACAACAGTATAATCAAAACATGCAATGTCAGATATTTTAGATAATATAGTTACAGCTTTACCATGGAGTAAGGGGGTCAGGAACCATACCCAGAGCCCTTGGTCAACTTCATACTGTTTACATACCCTCTCAAACATATGAATGAAACTATCAAAATTATCCCCCTCTTTAAACTGCAGAAGAAATTTACTGACCTTTTGTGCTTCTGGAATCCAGTTACTCCCTTCCCCATTACCTCCATGACTCTGGCAAAGAGTCAGCATCTCCTTTTCATGCTGCCTCTGCCTCTCCTTTTCCTCAGCTTCCAGGTGTAGCAGTTTCTCATTCTCCTCAGCCTGCAAACATCACAGTCACTCATTGTCCTCACTCTCTAGATGCCTCAGTCTCTCAGCTGCTTCTAATTCCACATGCCTGGCCTTCAACTCAAGTCTCTTTTGTTCCAGGTGGATTTTTAAGTCCACTGCAGAAAGGTTGAGCTGTCCATTCTCCGAGGGTATTATATCTCCACTGCCAGTCTGATCGTCCTCCTGGTTGCTATTTTCTGATGCAGCTGTTACCAAGGCTGCATTCAGGTCTGCCTTAGTCAGGTTTCCATGCACCAGTCTCTTAGCCTGGCACATCTCCGCCAGATGGCTCCTTGTCAGCTTTCCATACTCCTCTGCTGACATGCTGCCTGCTCACCCTGACTAACTAAGCTAATAAAAAAAATAAAACAATTGTGATCTGAACTCTGAGTATACACTGCGTGGCTGTTCTAGAGTACAAAACACCTTCAAAGCTCACTGTACACAAGCTACAGAATAAATCTACCCACAACACTACAAGCCAATTAGTATTTGCCAACTAATTAATATGTGATGTGGATATCCCACCACTGCCAAACAATTAATATTTGACTCCATTGCCCTGGCCCAGCAATCAAGGAGCCCCAATCCCCACTACTAACACCAGAGAGGGTGTCTCATATATGAGGAAAGGATAGCAAATACACACAGTAAAGTGCAATTTCCCTTAAGAGCACACAGAGATCACAGTCAGTCCAGGACTGGTTGCTCCCTTGCTATCCAGGTCCCCAATAAGACTCCCCACTGGCACAGCTATAAGGTCCAGATCTCAGCCTAGTGGGCAAGCTAAAACCTCTAGCACCCTATCTGTCCATCCAGTGCTTCATGTCCCTGACCAAGTAGCTGACACACACACACACACACACACACACACACACACACACACACACACACACACACACACACACACACATACACACACACATGCACTTTGAGATAAGAGTTTATACAACCACAAAGACACTCCTGGGGAGGGCTGGCACAGTTTCTCCAGCTGTGCCCCTTTTTTCCAGACTGTACGGTAGTTCCACTTGCCACCACCCACTAATACTTATCAGCTACTCAAAGGCCCTTAAAAGGGTGTCCAATTATTACTGTGCAATATTATTATCCAATTGATAGTTGTGACTAAACAGTCAAGACTTATTTTGAGTGACTTGGACAGTAAACTCTATAAATATGCACTGTACTCTAGAGCTTAAATTATCTCTGCACAAACCAGCCACAGTTAAAAGGTTTTAAAATATATAATAATAAATAATAAAAACACAAGACAATGCTTTCTACTATACAGCGCTAGTCAAGAGTTCAGAGATTACACAGAAATCTTCTTCTTTCAGCTGCTCCCGTTAGGGGTCGCCACAGCGGATCATCTGTTTCCATTTCTTCCTGTCCTCTACATCTTGCTCTGTCACACCAACCACCTACGTGTCCTCTCTCACCACATCCATAAACCTTATCTTAGTCCTTCCTGTTTTCCTGTTACCTGGCAGCTTCATCCTTAGCATCTTTTTCCCAATATACTCTGCATCCCTCCTCAGTGCATGTCCAAACCAACGTAATCTTGCCACTCTGGCTTTGTCTTCAAACCTTCCAACCTGGGCTGACCCTCTAATATACTTATTCCTAATCCTGTCCATCCTCATCACACCCAGTGCAAATCTTAACATCTTTAACTCTGCCACGTCCAGCTCTGACTCCTGCCTTTTTGTCAGTGCCACTGTATCCAACCCATATAATATAGCTGGTCTCATTACCTTCTTGTAGACCTTCCCTTTCACTCTTACTGGTACTTGTATGTCACAAATCACCCCTGACACTCTTCTCCACCTACTCCATCCTGCCTGTACTCTCTTCTTCACCTCTCTTCCACACTCACCATTACTCTAAACTGTTGATCCCAAGTATTTAAACTCATACACCTTTGCCACCTCTAGTCCCTGCATCCTCACTATTCCTCTATCCTCCCTCTCATTCACACACATATATTCTGTCTAAGTCCTGCTGACCTTCATTCCTCTTCTCTCTAGAGCATATCTCCACCTCTCCAGGGTCTCCTCCACCTTTTCCCTGCTCTCACTACAGATCACAATGTCATCTGCAAACATCATAGTTCACAGGGACTCCTGCCTGATCTCATCTGTCAACCTGTCCATCACCATTGCAAATAAGAAAGGGCTCAGAGCTGATCCTTGATGTAATCCCACCTCCACCTTAGACACATCCGTCACTCCCACCGCAGACCTCACCGTTGTCACACTACCCTCGTACATATCCTGTACCACTCTTACTTACTTCTCTGACACTCCCAGCTTCCTTATACAATACCACAACTCCTCTCTAGGCACCCTGTCATATGCTTTCTTTAAGTCCACAAAGACACAAAGACACAATGCAACTCCTTCTTACCTTCTCTGTCAAAATTCAAAGTTCCGAACCTCACTACCACAGTCCTAGCCTTTACCTGCCTTTGGGCATGCCTTCCCCCTCTTCTCCTCCTTCGGCCCACAGTAGCCCAATTTCCGCCAGCACCCTGTTGGCCAACAGTACTGGTGGCAGTCATTGTTAACCCGGGCCTTGACCGATCCGGTATGTATATCTGTACTGTTGTCCACATGTATGATTTGGCAAACTTTTATGCCAGATGACCTTCCTGACAAAACCCTCCCCATTTATCCGGGCTTGGGACAGGCACAAAGAAATGCACTGGCTTGTGCATATCATACAGAAATACTTAACATAAATCAGTACTACAGTTCTGACATCACAGAAAAACACTTAGTCTAATCTTTCTATTTCCTAGCTATTTCTAAAAGAAATCATAAGTCTAGGATTACTTAAATATGAGCAAGACAGTGCTGTGAGTTGGATGATCAAGACAAAAATGCTTAATGCTGTCTGATTCTCTCTGTTTAAATTGCTATTGCAGTCCTGATTCCCATTACAACATTTTTTACACTTTCCTGGTGTTCCCAGGCTGACAGAAACTGCATTTACATTCTTTTACACCTAGGCAGAATCCAGAGCAATAAAGGACATTCCACATGTAAATTCTGGTCATTAACTTTAGCCTTAAAACAATAGGCAGGAAGTCTTCATCTAGCCTGGCCAGAGCCGAATTGTAAACATCAAAGACAGTCATGAAATAAGTTTAATTTCAAAGGACAGACAAGAAATGCTTGAGTTAGCTTTCTTTACAGCAGAGGGCAATGTTGCTACATTGTTTTAAGTTCAACCTTTCACAGCATATTCTTTCATTTAAGAAAACAAGCCTGTATTTTAAAATTCATATTTACAAATGACAGAATTATGTACCAAATTCTATTTGACTAGGCTGTCAGCCTTCACCCATCTCTACCAGTCTTCACAGGTAGTTTGACCAAGAGCAAGGCTATTAGGAGTGGCCCACACAGTGTGACCAAATAAATAAGCAAGTACTCTCAAAACTTAAATCTATCTGCACCGATCAGCCATAATGAAAGGTTTAAATATATTTAATAATAAATAATAAAAGAACAAGACAATACTAAATATATATTCTCAGTGACATCAGAGTTCAAAACCACAAGAAATATTTAAAACAACATTGCAGGACAGTCTCAAATAAATAAAAAAAAATATCTAAACTAAGCTTTACTATATTCCTGACTGAATCTAAGAGAACTATACTGCTCCATAGAAAGTTACTTCATTAGAGCAAAGCAGATTTGTGGTGAATGGATCTTCTAGTTGTTGTCAGGTCCAAGACAGAATACAGAATGCTCTGTTTCACTAAGAGTCTTCTGAAACTAATATCTTAAATATCACTGCTGGGATAACTAACAGAATGACATCATTTCTTGTCATCTGACTGCTAGTTCTGAGGCCAAACAACCATTGAGGAAGCTGGCAGTATTTAGCATCTACCTGTAAAAATATACAGACAAGGGCATCTCCTTATAGCTCTGGCAGATGCTGGGAGTCATGAAACAATTGTATTCCTTCATGCTTTCAAGACTAGTAATTACTTCACCCTAAAGACAATACAGAAAGCTTCCTAGTACATACATCGTGTCTCTTGCTGTATTGAAAATGAAAGATACCATTTTTATGGCCTAGCCATAAAGTAATTTAATTTTGATTATTTTTCTAAAGTTAACCTCCTGTACTACAGTTTCCACTGTTAAAATACATGCATTTAAACAGTTACACTAGTGTATGTACATTTCTGTTGTCTTCCAGTAAAGCACACTGTGCAAACAGTACTCTGCCAATACCATTTTAAACACACACGTCTGTACAAGCAGTTTGATAAACACATGACATACAGTTCTAATACATTTGTAACATAGGCATCTTGTATAAATCATTTTGATATTCATTAATGGCATATTATATACAAAATTCCAGCTAGCTGGGCTGGTAATATCTCCTTTGTTCACAGATGTAATCAGTAAATGGGAAACTTACTAGGTCCACATGAATTTGTAAATAATTGTGTTTATTCATTCTGTAGAAGTATTCTAATAATCCCAACAGTGATTGCTTCTACAGTAGTTTTTCCCAAGAGATATTCAATTCTAATGAGTTACCTCAAATTCTCTTCTGTCAGGTTTATCATCTAGCTGTGGAATATTCATAAGGCATGCATACTTATTTATTTGCTTATATGTTACTACTTTCATCTATCACTCTATCACTACACTGCCTCATTTACTTGTCGTATGTTTATAATATCGGTTTGTTGATAACTTGCTGTACTTGTTTTATGGTGTGAGTAGTGGCTGAAAATGGTAATGTACCACCCTACCAACCTGGTTATCAAATGATAAAAAAGCAAAAAAAATGCAGAAACATAATAATATATATTCTAAATCACTAGACTTAAAAAGTGCAAAACTTCTTGATATCAAGATACAAATCACCATAGATTGTAAAACCATATTTGGCATAAATAGACTTGCTTCAGAATCTGTCTGACAATCAGGAAGTAGAAAGTCATAATAAACATAAACTGGTTTGTAGAAGGCAAGTTTATTTTACTTGTTAAGTTTCATTGAGTGGGAAAAGCTCATTAGTTGTGTATCTAGTGATATGCACAAAGGAAAATAGACCAGCCTTCACATATTTTTTTTTAAAAAATGCAGTTTTAAGCACATTACTTCATTTTCACTTAAAAGCTGAACAAGTAACTTATTCCACTTTAGAGCAATGACTCACCGCTGGTGTTGCAGTGGATTTCAGCACTAGGATGTGGTGTGTTTGTGCCTTTTAGGTTAATAATGTACAGAGTGGCTTGAATACAGGTTATTCCTCTAGGACTGGCATAAAGGTCTGCAAAATATCCTAATGTACCAGGCAGGCAATGAAAGATGAATGGGGACATAGTAATGTTTGTTTTGGAAACGGGAGGACATAAAGTATGATTGGGGTGCCAAACATTGGAAGACCGAATGACAAGATGGGATTGAAAGAGTAAATGACTTTGTGTTGGATAATATTAATGGTGGATCTGTAGGGCTTAATCCAGCCTTGATGAATTCAAACAGAAAACAGGAAGGTAATCCCCACATGGATGCATATGTGAGAACACAATATCTGTCTTGGAAAGCAAGGAAGATGGCAAAACAAGTAAAACGAATGTGTAATATAAGTGAAAAGGAGGGAAACTCTGTTGCACTGTCAGAGGTTCTATATATGTATCTATCAATAAAAAGGAAACGGGGATGGAATGCTGAAACGTAATGTGTATAGTTAGTAATGTGTATAGTTAGTAATGTATATAGCGCGTCGTGTAAATGTGTACTGCTTTAGTATCATAATGTAGTTCAATAAGGGTTTGAATCCTGCACTTGCCAACTGTATTGGTCTTTTTGAACTTGTTGGCTGTTGGTGAAGCACCCACCAAGAGGAGAAAACGCTGAGTGAAGAAAGGAGCCACTTTTGAGATTTGAAGTATTTTGCTTCAGATTATTTGTTGTTTTTCTGCATTGCCGCCTACTTTTGAGCATTTTCTGGCTTGTTAAACTTGATTTCTGTGTTGGTAACTGTATTTAGAACACAACCTAGAGCTGATTACTGAATTTCCTGCCTGCACTTATTTTTAAAATCGTTTTTTTTTCTTAAAACTTGCATTTTATCTGTCTCTGGCCTAGCACTCAAGTGTGGGGTCATTTACTGCACTGTTCTAACTTGTTGATACTTGTGAACCTCTGCTTTCCTAAAAAAAAAAAAAAAAAAATCTTGCTTTTTTCCCACTTTTCTGAGATTTAAAAAAGTTCAGTTACAGATTTGCTGTTCTGAACTGTTTGTAAGTTTCTTGGAGGCCATTGTTTGCTTGGGCTAAAGGGAAGTCTCTGTGTTCATCAGTGGCAGTGATAAACATTGAGCAGCCTGCCTGCCCCTGTGGGAGTGGTTACTGCCTTGGAACTGTAGTGTTATTGGCCATTTTGGGTCAATTCCAAACTCATTGATCTCCCTCTCTTAAAACCAAATTGCCTCTTGGTTTTGGCATCTTTTTGGACTTGTTGGCTATTGATGAAGCACCCACCAAGAGGAGAAAACGCTGAAAGAAGAAAGGAGCCACTTTTGAGATTTTAAGTATTTTGCTTCAGATTATTTGTTAAGTTTTTCTGCATTGCCGCCTACTTTTGAGCATTTTCTGGCTTGTTAAACTTGATTTCTGTGTTGGTAACTGTATTCAGAACACAACCTAGAGCTGATTACTGAATTTCCTGCCTGCAGTTATTTTTAAAATCATTTTTTTCATAAAACTTGCATTTTATCTGTCTCTGGCCTAGCACTCAAGTGTGGGGTCATTTACTGCACTGTTCTAACTTGTTGATATTTGTGAACCTCTGCTTTCCTTAAAAAAACAAAAAAACAAAAAAAATCTTGCTTTTTTCCCACTTTTCTAAGATTTAAAAAAGTTCAGTTACAGATTTGCTGTTCTGAACTGTTTGTAAGTTTCTTGGAGGCCATTGTTTGCTTGGGCTAAATGGAAGTCTCTGTGTTCATCAGTGGCAGTGATAAACATTGAGCAGCCTGCCTGCCCCTGTGGGAGTGGTTACTGCCTTGAAACTGTAGTTTTATTGGCCATTTTGGGTCAATTTCAAACTCCTTGATCTCCCTCTCTTAAAACCCAATTGCCTCGTGGTTTTGGCATCTTTTTGGACTTGTTGGCTGTTGGTGAAGCACCCACCAAGAGGAGAAAATGCTGAGAGAAGAAAGGAGCCACTTTTGAGATTTTAAGTATTTTGCTTCAGATTATTTGTTAAGTTTTTCTGCATTGCCGCCTACTTTTGAGCATTTTCTGGCTTGTTAAACTTGATTTCTGTGTTGGTAACTGTATTTAGAACACAACCTAGAGCTGATTACTGAATTTCCTGCCTGCACTTATTTTTAAAATCGTTTATTTTCTTAAAACTTGCATTTTATCTGTCTCTGGCCTAGCACTCAAGTGTAATGTCATTTACTGCACTGTTCTAACTTGTTGATACTTGTGAACCTCTGCTTTCCTTAAAAAAAAACAAAAAAAAAATCTTGCTTTTTTCCCCACTTTTCTGAGATTTAAAAAAGTTCAGTTACAGATTTGCTGTACTGAACTGTTTGTAAGTTTCTTGGAGGCCATTGTTTGCTTGGGCTAAAGGGAAGTCTCTGTGTTCATCAGTGGCAGTGATAAACATTGAGCAGCCTGCCTGCCCCTGTGGGAGTGGTTACTGCCTTGAAACTGTAGTTTTATTGGCCATTTTGGGTCAATTCCAAACTCCTTGATCTCCCTCTCTTAAAACGTGATTGCCTCATGGTTTTGGCATCTTTTTCGACTTGTTGGCTGTTGGTGAAGCACCCACCAAGAGGAGAAAATGCTGAGAAAAGAAAGGAGCCACTTTTGAGATTTTAAATATTTTGCTTCAGATTATTTGTTAAGTTTTTCTGCATTGCCGCCTACTTTCGAGCATTTTCTGGCTTGTTAAACTTGATTTCTGTGTTGGTAACTGTATTTAGAACACAACCTAGAGCTGATAACTGAATTTCCTGCCTGCACTTATTTTTAAAATCGTTTTTTTTCTTAAAGCTTGCATTTTATCTGTCTCTGGCCTAGCACGCAAGTGTGGGGTCATTTACTGCACTGTTCTAACTTGTTGATACTTGTGAACCTCTGCTTTCCTTAAAAAAAAAAAAAAAAAAATCTTGCTTTTTTCCCACTTTTCTGAGATTTAAAAAAGTTCAGTTACAGATTTTCTGTTCTGAACTGTTTGTAAGTTTCTTGGAGGCCAATGTTTGCTTGGGCTAAATGGAAGTCTCTGTGTTCATCAGTGGCAGTGATAAACATTGAGCAGCCTGCTTGCCCCTGTGGGAGTGGTTACTGCCTTGAAACTGTAGTTTTATTGGCCATTTTGGGTCAATTTCAAACTCCTTGATCTCCCTCTCTTAAAACCCTCTTTTGCACGGTTTTGCACGTTTTTGTGCATAGCGCAACATCGGGCAGTGCCATCTAATTGGGTTTAAACTATTCCTGGCTCCACAAAGTCTGCTCTTCACTTTTTCCCTTAGAACTGCTCTCTCTCAAATTAAACACCATATTCCCATTCTAAGGCCCCTCACTGGTCCAAATAAGTAATCTTACAAGTTAGCACTAATAAACCATAAGCACTACTTACTCTTATACTCTCTATGATTACCTTGTCCCCTATTGGTCCATTTTAATTCAGTTCCCTATATTACTCTAGCATGTCCAAAGGTCAGTCAATGGTTTCCTCTCCAGTCCAGCTGGTGAATCTGGGAATTTTGAGGCAATGTTACAACTGTCTCATGTACACGGACAACCCTCTCCTCCTCCAAACAGGTTCAAATATATGTGAGAGATGCAACCATATAGCCAAACTGGAGGCTGAGCTCTCTCATCTCAAAACTGGTGTAACCAGTCAGGAGGAGAAGGTAACCTCACACAACACAATTCCAGTATCACATAGTCCCACCACAACAGCGAACCAAACACATAAAACACAAAAACATACTCGAGGCTCTAAATAAAAATCTACCTAAGCAACAGAGACCTCCAAAGCAGACATCCAAGCAAACGCTACCCCAAAACAAAACATGTACAACACATAGCACACAAAGTCAGTGTGCCAAGCAGTCACAGCCCTTAAGGCTGAATAACACACCTGATACCCTTGTAATAGGTGACTCTATTGTCAGACACACTGACTTCCCGCTCACCAGGCTGAATAAAGAGAAGGTCACAGTGAGCTGCCTGTCGGGCGCTAGGATCCGCCACATAACGCAAGCACTCAGGTCACTCCAAAGCAAATACAAATATGACTCAGTCATTGTACATGCTGACGTGAATGACCTGAGACGACTCCCTCGACTACATGAAAAGAGACATAGAGGAGCTCTCTGATCATGTAGCCCAGGCCGGTATGACCCTGACCTTGAGCAGCATCTTACCCTCACCTAGAATGATGCCACAGTATAAAGACAAAATGATCGATTTTAACAATTGGCTAAAATTTTGGTGTCATTCAAAGGGGATCCAGTGTCTGTCAGCCTGGGATGACATGCTCGACAAGCCACGTTGCTTCACTAGGGACGGCTTGCACCTGTCACCCCTGGGCTTTCGGATATTGGCAAAGGCTCTTGCCACCCCCATAGTGCCTTTTTTAGGCAAGGCTCAAAAGTCAAACTCACCTCCATAGACAGCACAAGGAACAAGAAACTAAGGGTAATGCTGCTAAACGCCAGAAGTCTTAACCTCAAGATGCATGCACTCGAAGCTCTCCTCAGTATGGAGAACATCGATATCTGTGCAATGACAGAAACCTGGTTCAAGGCTCCAGAGAGCACCCCAGCACTACCGGGCTATACCTCATATCATGCTTTTCGGCCTCAAAACCCGGACCGAACCACAAAAGGAGGGGGAGTTTCCATATTTATCAAGGATATCCATACCTCCAGGTTAGTGGCAGTGCATGAAGTATCGGAGACCATCCATGTGCAACTGACAGTGGGCAAGACTGCTTTTCAGTTTATAGCATCCTACAGACCACCCTCTCAAAGTCAGGAATCCCACTCGGCTTTCCTGAAAAAATTGGAGAACACTAAGATCTCTCCAAACACCATTATATTGGGCGACTTCAACTACCCAAACATAGACTGGGAGCATTACTCAAGCCCCAGCACCTTAGCCCAAAGGTTCCTGGAATTTATAAACTCAAATGCTATGGAACAACTAGTCACCACTCCCACAAGAGGGGAAAACATACTAGACCTGATCATTACCAACATGGGGACTCTATGCTCCATACCAGAAGTATATCCCTCATTGGTAAGATCAGACCATAAATTAATTTCACTGGATATCCACATCCCGACCTCACCCCCAGCCCAGAAAACCACAGTGAAAAACTTCTCAAAAGCGAACTTCACACTTCTCAAAACTGAAGTGGAATCCTTCAAGGCCCCAGGGCCAGTGGAAACTACGGTCCAAACTGCAGAATCCTATATAAACACATTCTACGGACATCTCCAGGAATGCATGGATCATGCTATCCCAAACAAAATCAAGACCCAATCATCCAAAGGCAGGCGTCCAGTCTGGTGGACCCCAGCCATAAATAAACTGTACAACAGAAGGAGGAAGCTACTACATGATAGAGCAAAATCCCTAAAAGGGAAGGCATCTCTTATCAGTACTAGCAAAAAATTACGATCCCTCATAAAATCCTCCAAGGCCAGCTTTGAGAGAAAAATTGCACAGGACACTAAAGACAATCATAAGGCTTTTTCAGTTACGTTAGGAACCTGGGATGTAACTCCCAGACTTGTTCTGAGTTGATTCTAAATGACAAAAATACACTGAACCCACAGACATCGCCAATATCCTGGCAGACAGGTTCAGTGCAAACTTCTCCACCCCCCCCCCAAAGAGCAAGTATCTATCCTGGCAGAGTACAGCCTCCCAAACATCTCTGATGCTCAGGTGAAGGCCGCCTCTCCAAAGCAAAACACTGCTTCCATGAGACCAGATGGCGCCCGGTGCATCCTACATGAACTCCAAGAAGAACTAATCCCTCAAGTAAAACTGCTGTACAATCTCAGCCTCACTACAGGATATGTGCCCAAAGAATGGCGTGACAGCAACAGTGGTCCCACTCCACAAAGGTGGCGCCTCTGGACCCTGGAAACTATCGCCCCATAAGCCTGACTAGCCTAGTATGCAAGGCTATGGAGAGGATCATCATGGAACTCATAAACAAAGACATTGGGGACCTACAGACACTAGATCCTACCCAATTTGGCTTTGTCAAGGGCAGATCCTGCCTTTTGAACCTGGTCAACTTCTTCGAAACAGTCACCAAGGCCATAGATGAAGGGAAGGTAGTCCACACAGCCTATCTGGACCTCACAAAGGCATTTGACACAATACCCCACTCGGGCATCATAGATAAGCTATCCAGCCTAAATATAAACCCCTATGTCACAAGATGGGTCGCAAACTGGCTCAAAGACAGAACCCACAGAGTCAGAGTTGCTGGAGCCATGTCAGACTCGAAACCGGTCACAAGTGGCATCCCACAAGGTTCTGTCCTGGGACCTCTCTTGTTCGGTATTTACTTTTCTGAGGTACAGGCCAACGTGGGAGGACTATGGCTTGCCAAGTTCGCAGATGACTGCAAACTGGGCGCCATAATCGACTCTCCAGCTGACACAAACATCCTTCAAAAAGGTCTCGCAGAGACGGATAACTGGTGCCAGAGCCATGGTCTAAAGCTAAATGCCAAAAAGTGTATAGTCATACCCTTTGGCAAAAACAATGTGCCCACAAATTACCACATAGGTGGTAACCCATTAAGTACAGAGAAAGTAATTAGGGATCTGGGGACCCAAGTTGATAGCAATCTCCTTTGACAACCACATTGCCAAAGTGGTTAGAAAGACCTTCTACATAGCCCACCTCATCATGAAAGGATTCACATCTGGATCAAGAGAGGTAATCGTGCCCCTTTATTCATCCCTCATCAGGCCCATCATAGAATACAATGCCCCCTTTGGGATGTACCTTACCCGACACCTGCAGCAATTAGAAAGACCCCAAAAGTACCTCACCAGGAGGATCAAGGGACTCAAACAGATGCCATATGCTGCTCGGTTAAAAAAACTCCAGCTCTACTCAGTTGCATACCGCCTACTTCTAGGCGATCTATGACTGACATATAAAGCTATGTCCAACCCAGAATTAATGGACATGCTCCACCTCAGTAAATCTAAATCCCTTAGAGCCACGCGCTCGAGGGACTTGAACCTCAGCACAGAAATAAATAGAGCATGCTGGAGGGACAGACCTAAGATGCAGTGGTATCAGGATACAGATGAGACCTAAGATGCAGTGGTACCAGGATACAGATGAGACCTAAGATGCAGTGGTATCAGGATACAGATGAGACCTAAGATGCAGTGGTATCAGGATACAGATGAGACCTAAGATGCAGTGGTACCAGGATACAATGTACTTAGAAAGGAAAAGCTGGAGGAGGAGGAGGGGAAATAGGTAATGAAGGGATACAGCGTTCTCTATGAAATAAAGTTGAGGAAGAAGCAGAAGCCACTGATGATGGTGAGGGCAGAGAAATGCTGGTGGGTAACTACAAAAGACAGCATGATATCTGCAGGAAAGGACTGGAACAAGGCAGTTAATGAGAAGCAGGAGTTGATCAAAGAACATGACAGATATAATAAAGGCGAATAGCAGTCATCCACTTGCAGGTTAGGGAACTAGAGGAAACTATTAAATCTTCTGGTGGAGGTGTGTTTAAATAGAAAGTGACGCCAACAATTTGGGGACAACATGGAAAACCCAGCCGCCGTCATCAATGTGGAAGATATTAAAGGAAAGATATTAAAGTAGTCAGACCACAACATGATTTGCCATCCTTAATGGGCAGCAGAGAGATGAAGTTTTAGGAAGGTGGACTGTTATCTGGTGTGTCATAACCCAGAGGCTCCCTTCGCTCTGGAATAGAATTCCAATTCAGGTTAGGCAGAGCACCTCACTGACTTTCTTCAAGAAGAATCTTGATGAGTGGATGGGGGAAAGTAGGTTTGTCCCGGAGATTACTTCCGTGTCACTATTAGACAGAGGCACAGTAAACTAAACTTTAAAAAGGTCACAGTATACTCAAATCAAGGGGTGGCGTAAGCCAAACACAATTGGGCTAGGCTTATAAATGCCCCAGGGCAGATAGCCTAGTATGAACCTATGAACCTATGAACGTAAACATGGCTAAGTGAGTGTTTGTGGGAGGATGGGGAGGTGAAGGTTAGGTAAATCACGGGGAGATGAAACATACTGCCCCAAACAAATGTCAGGAACTGGAAAAACTAAAGGAAGTCTCAGGTCCCTTTCAGCTAAATGAGTCATTACAATTATATTACAGGGCAATGGACAAGAAGCACAAAACATAAAGGCAGAGACATAGGGGGGCATGAAAAAAAGAAAAGGTGAAGCAAATGGGCATCCATTCAATTCAGTGCTATATGCCTGCACAATAAGGTGAGCTAGCTACATGTGCTATTGAATAATCAAGTGGTTCCAGTGAAGATATAACAGAGATGTGGATCAAAGCAGATGAGACCTACGCTGTAGTGGTACCAAGATACAGATGAGACCTAAGATGCAGTGGTACCAGGATACAGATGAGACCTAAGATGCAGTGGTACCAGGATACAGATGAGACCTAAGATGTAGTGGCACCAGGATACAGATGAGACCTAAGATGTAGAGGTACCAGGATAGAGATGAGACCTAAGATGCAGTGGTACCAGGATACAGATGAGACCTAAGATGTAGTGGTACCAGGATAGAGATGAGACCTAAGATGCAGTGGTACCAGGATACAGATGAGACCTAAGATGTAGTGGTACCAGAATACAGATGAGACCTAAGATGTAGTGGCACCAGGATACAGATGACACCTAAGATGCAGTGGTACCAGGATACAGATGACACCTAAGATGCAGTGGTACCAGGATACAGATGAGACCTAAGATGCAGTGGTACCAGGATACAGATGAGACCTAAGATGCAGTGGTACCAGGATACAGATGAGAACTAAGATGCAGTGGTACCAGGATACAGATGAGACCTAAGATGTAGTGGTACCAGGATACAGATGAGACCTAAGATGCAGTGGCACCAGGATACAGATGAAACCTAAGATGCAGTGGTACCAGGATACAGATGAGACCTAAGATGCAGTGGTACCAGGATACAGATGAGACCTAAGATGCAGTGGTACCAGGATACAGATGAGACCTAAGATGCAGTGGTACCAGGATACAGATGAGACCTAAGATGTAGTGGCACCAGGATACAGATGAGACCTAAGATGCAGTGGTACCAGGATACAGATGAGACCTAAGATGCAATGGCACCAGGATACAGATGATACCTAAGATGCAGTGGTACCAGGATACAGATGAGACCTAAGATGCAGTGGTACCAGGATACATATGAGACCTAAGATGTAGTGATACCAGGATACAGATGAGACCTAAGATGCAAGTGGTACCAGGATACAGATGAGACCTAAGATGTAGTGGTACCAGGATACAGATGAGACCTAAGATGCAGTGGTACCAGGATACAGATGAGACCTAAGATGCAGTGGTACCAGGATACAGATGAGACCTAAGATGCAGTGTTACCAGGATACAGATGAGACCTAAGATGCAGTAGTATCAGGATACAGATGAGACCTAAGATGCAGTGGTACCAGGATACAGATGAGACCTAAGATGCAGTGGTACCAGGATACAGATGAGACCTAAGATGCAATGGTACCAGGATACAGATGAGACCTTAGATGCAGTGGTACCAGGATACAGATGAGACCTAAGATGCAGTGGTACCAGGATACAGATGAGACCTAAGATGCAGTGGTATCAGGATACAGCTGAGACCTAAGATGCAGTTGTACCAGGATACAGATGAGACCTAAGATGCAGTGGTACCAGGATACAGATGAGACCTAAGATGCAATGGCATCAGGATACAGATGAGACCTAAGATGCAGTGGTATCAGGATACAGATGAGACCTAAGATGCAGTGGTACCAGGATACAGATGAGACCTAAGATGCAGTGGTACCAGGATACAATGTACTTAGAAAGGAAAAGCTGGAGGAGGAGGAGGGGAAATAGGTAATGAAGGGATACAGCGTTCTCTATGAAATAAAGTTGAGGAAGAAGCAGAAGCCACTGATGATGGTGAGGGCAGAGAAATGCTGGTGGGTAACTACAAAAGACAGCATGATAGCTGCAGGAAAGGACTGGCACAAGGCAGTTAATGAGAAGCAGGAGATGATCAAAGAACATGACAGATATAATAAAGGCGAATAGCAGTCATCCACTTACAGGTTAAGGAACTAGAGGAAACTATTAAAGCTTCTGGTGGAGGTGTGTTTAAGTAGAAAGTGACGCCAACAATTTGGGGACAACATGGAAAACCCAGCCGCCATCATCAATGTGGAAGAGGTTAAAGGAAAGATATTAAAGTAGTCAGACCACAACATGATTTGCCATCCTTAATGGGCAGCAGAGAGATGAAGTTTTAGGAAGGTGGACTGTTATCTGGTGTGACAAAAAAAAAAAAGACGTACCCATAGAGCGTGGAATGGGGGGCTGATAGTGAAGGACCTGACAGACTGTATTAAAATGGGAATCCAGAAGGCAATGAGAGTGTCTCAAAATAAAAGGCAACTCACTTATATGAGTGAGCAAATGAAGGATGAAGATATTAAAGAGTAAATGAGTGCTCAGGAAAAGACCCCCCAAAAATAGATGAGAGATGAAAAGAAAAGTCTATAACGTAGCTGAAAATAGCTAGCACTTTAAGAAAAATCACAGCAAGTGTTAATGAAGCCTTATTTATTTATTAAGGTAGGTAAACTGACAATGACAGATTCTTTTCAGTTAAGCCTTTATTAGAAATTAGAATAAAAGAAGAAAAATACATTGATGCCAGCGAAACATGGAATGCAAAGGATTCTGTTCCTAAATATTGAAAGCTCATTTCAAACAAACAAATCATATTGTGCATTAAATTGAAAAAATATGCAAGTAATCAGAAAACAAGTCTAATCATAAAGTATATAACAAAAAGGGTCTTTTATTAATCTTTTTAGTTTTCAAACAGCAAGTTCATCTTTAGACATTAAAAAATGTCCCTAATGTGGAGCTTCAACCTCCACATCACACCCCCAACTTAAAAAAAAAAACCCTAACTTAAATGTACTATTTCCATGGTTGCACAGCTATGGCCGAAGGAAAACACACCATCAAATCTTATAGTCAACATTATGTGACTGGACTTTAGTATTAAACTATTATATCATCATTCATTTAATTGTGCTACAAAACCAAAGCAGATTCTCAGCTAACCTGCAACCATGCATAGATACATACATACTACTAATGCATGGCTATATAGCATGGGAAAGAAGGTAGTCATAGCTGGTTATTTAGATACATGGAGAATGCAGGAGGTCTTATCCTGACTTTGAGCTATTGTAAGCAACAACGAGTATGTGAAGAAACACAGTTTCTTACCTCTGTTTCCAGAAAATAGCTGAAAAACAAGGCATCAGCAATGGTGGAAGGAAGAATAAGTAGGAATATAAAATGGTGGGCTGATGGCAAAGTTACATGTGAGGATGTGATAGAGGAACTCTCAGTGCTGAGGAATGCCAAAGCACAAACGCCACCTGGTCCCCCCCTCATGTTCTTAGGGAGACTGCCAAAAGTGCTTCAAAAAGCTGTAGCAAGGCTAGTAAGTCTTTCCTTGTTCAGAGTGATGCCAAGGAACTACATGACAACTATGGTAGGGCTGTGCTGGGGTGAATAATGGTTAGGGCAGATAACTATAAGGTAGGTAATCTCCCCTTCATTTTTTGCAATCTTATCTATTTCCTGGAGGCCACTAATGTCACACATACACAACAGAATAGGGTCCTGCAACAGATAACTGACCAGTCTGGTCTGACACAATTCCTTTGACTGTGTCACAGCTGATGCAATTAGGGAAAATCCTGTCATGTGATATTTTTGGACTCTAACAAGACCTTTCATAAGGGTGATGCAAGAAGTCAATAGGAGAGATAAAGATATTAGAAGTGAATCCAAAATCAGCAAGGTGGAGAGAGACGTGGATGAGAAACTGAAAATACAGGGTGCCAATAAAAAAGTGATTTTTTTAGTCAGAATCTGTAAACCAGTATGAATTTACAAGGCTCATTGTTAAGACTGGTCCTGTTATGTGCACTTTTGTTCTATAACCAATGGACTGAGAGCAGAGTCAGTATGTCTCCTGCTGACCATAGAGCAGCCGGTATTCAGACCAGAGAAAGGTAGGGAGATAACCAATAGAAGTTAATGTAGTAGCAATTATTTATGAAGTGACCACAGCCTGAGGTCAGCAATGCAGTGACAATAAGCTAAAAAGACAGTAAGATGCCAAATTCCCTAGCAAAGGGGGTGAAGCCAAAGGAAATACATGTAATTTCCTTTTATAAAGGACATTTCTACTGCACATGTTGACAGGATACCATATGCAGTTCTGAAGGCCACATAAATAAAGGGCATCAAACTAGCAGGCAGCAGGCAAAAGCAAGAGAGGCTGATGCATGGTGAAAAAACACTGACTGAACTGACACTGAAAAGGAAGAAGGAATTTGAATTCACTGATAAGAGATATGGTAGAGAGAGGTTAGCATGAAGGACATATGAAGAAGGAGTAGAGATGGCAAAATTGAAGAGACAGATCTGAATTACAGAGAGATTTATTGGGTCCTGAAATGTGCTGCTGTTGTAAGAGGCGGTGAATCCGAGCTCATGTAAAGGGACAGAAAAGAGCCTGAGAGACTTATAAGAGGGAAAGGGACATCCTTAAGCGTTGGCTGCAGGAGACCGCGTATATCAGTCTGTGGTCTTCTTCCACTGACGTCAGAAGTAATGCAGTGCAAAGTAACATGTCTGAAAAACAGATGCCTTAAGGAACCGTGAGTGGAGAGGTATGCACTTCTTAAGATCATCATGGATCAGTGCCTAATAAGATTGCACCTATGAATTGAAAAGTATAGCATCTTACCTAGCAAATGAGTAAGCCTCACTGCTTCACATCACTCAGGGTAAATACTGGGTCTGAGCTCCATCACGTTTGTGATATCCCTGCAAAGCTGCAAATGGAAGCTTCTCAGCTTTTAAAGTACACTGCTTTGCCACTGTTGCTGTTGAGGTTTGGATTTTTTATAAACTGCTAAATCATTTTAAGGTGTATAGGTGTTGTATTCAATAGTACATTACATTACATTTGCTTGATGGTACAAGGAAAAAATAAACCTGCCTTGTTTGTCTTTTTAAGTGCCTTAACATTATGCCATCTGTCCATCTCTACCTTCCCCCTTACCTTTAAATATTGGTTCCATACCCTCTTCAAGCCTCTGTGGATTTCTCCCCACCACTCATTCTGGTAGTCCATTCTATTGGATCACAACACTGTCTGTGAAAAAGTAATTTAAGAGATCCAGGGAGTAGTTAATTCTTACAGTCTACAACAGGTCCTCTCTATGTCCTTCCTGTTCACAATAATCCTTTCACATCTTTCAGACAGGACCTTTTGCATCAATATGATGCTCCTCACACTCCTGATCTCAGATGGGAAGACCACCAGTTCCTCTAGCCTCTAACCATATTCCTTCTTCTCCATCCTTCTGGAAAGTTTCCTTTGAATTCTTTCCAGCAGTCTTGTTTCCTTTCCATTATAATTATTATTATTAGAATTGTGTATGGTACTCAATGTATGATCTGGCCAAGGTCAGGTAGAGAGGAAGCATTATCTCTTTGCTTGGGGAATCGATCCCCCCAAGGACATACATCCTATCATCCTGTTTGCAGCTCCCACTGTCCACCACTTAGCTCCTCGTAGTCCAGTCCACTTGTGAACAACACCTACAGATCCTTTACCTGCTCAGTTGTCATTGGTTCTTCTGCACCCAGCTAATACTTCACACCTAGTTATTATGACCTAAGTCCGCTACTTTGAATTTATTTGCACTGAATCTCTACCGTCATATTTCTGGCTGCTTGCTCAGCTTTTCCAAATCTCTCCTTCTTCTTGTACTGCTGTTTCTGTCTGTGTCATCATCAAAATCATAGTCTTCACTCATGCCAATGTTTTGCTGATTCATTCTTTGGAAACTGATTCTGATTTTGATAAATGCTCATTCAAAATACAGAGATATGTATGCCATGAGCTATCTTATCTAAAATGCGTCCATGAAAACCTGAGACAAAGTTCTGCCATATATGGTGTTCCAGAACGTTAGCATCTGATAATGGATCTTATTTCACTTGGGTGGAAGTTGCAAATTTTATGAAAAGAAAGGGACA
Source organism: Protopterus annectens (assembly GCF_019279795.1). Taxonomy (NCBI): domain Eukaryota; kingdom Metazoa; phylum Chordata; order Ceratodontiformes; family Protopteridae; genus Protopterus; species Protopterus annectens. The sequence goes on along the minus strand of NC_056743.1, from coordinate 1,931,418,802 downwards.
GCAGAGTTGTACAGCATGTACTACTGCTGTCTCATTAATTGGTACTCTGGTTCAGTTCCTGGTTGGGGTACCTTCTTTGTAGACAGTATGGAGTCTGCATACATTCCCTGTGTCCATATGGAGTTTTGCAGGGAAATCTGGTTTCTTCCCACAAATACACAGTACCTGAATACTTAGTGAGCCTCTAAATTGGTCACAGGTGTGTTTATTTTGTGTGTGGAGGGGGGGGCCTGTAATCATCTGGGATCCTGTCCAGCACTGATGCTATGCACTGTATCCATTGTATGCCTACTGACTCCCAGCTTAGCCCTTGGCTTCCCTGAAATAGTGAATATGATAATGTTGCTCCTGGAAAATAAAAGCATTAATAAAAGCTATGGAACGCGTCATGTAACGACACCCCCATAATTAATAAAACTATGGAACTTGTCATGTAATGACAGCCCCATAATTAATAAAACTATGGAACTTGTCATGTAACGACACCCCCATAATTAATAAAACTATGGAACTTGTCATGTAACGACACCCCCATAATTAATAAAACTATGGAACTTGTCATGTAACGACACCCCCATAATTAATAAAACTATGGAACTTGTCATGTAACGACACCTCCATTATCTGTATCATCTGAGGGCCTTGCCAGGAAAGCAAATCTTGAAGGACAGGGTAAAGAATATCAATGGTGATGATTGTGAAAACAAGACTTTTACTGTTTTTATTTACCTTCAGAACCCCCAACAATGACTACTTTATCTCTAATGGAAACAATCATATCAACAAGGCTGAGACCCACATTTTTTGCCAAATTTGAAAGTGAAGAACAAGTTAGTAGACTCAGGAATAGCCTTTTAGCAAACAGAAAAAGTTGAGAAGCTTTGTACCTGGAGATGAAGAATGTGAGAAACGACACCTGTGGTCCTAAACTGATCCTTGGCATGACTGAAAGCTCTTCAAGGCCTGTGTTATATTCTGTGGTTCACATATGAGTAGGCATGCTGACTGAATCAAAACAAGATTAATGAAGAATAAACCAGTCTGCGATCGTGGAAAAGAGTCAAAGGTTCCTTGAGCAACTAAGAGATTCCAACATACTTGCATCCAGAAGAATCAGCTATACCTGTGGAAGTTCCAGTTCAGAAACATATCTATGCACCTTATGACCAGAGCCACTCAGGAAACATTACATGTGTTTTTTAGTGACGGATGACACACATTTTCAGGTCTGCCTGATATCATCCCATCTATATATTTTGTCTGTAGAAGGCACCCACTTACCACACTAAAAAAAAAATAGGTTGTATAATGGTAAAATGTTTTTGTCCTGGGAAAGAGGAAGAATTAATACTGATTTTACCGAAGGCCTCGTAGTAGAGCAAGAATTAATACTGGTTTTACCGAAGGCCTTGTAGTTTACCCAGAACTTCAGAGTTAGAGAATTACACTATAAACCTTAAACTGGTAAACTAGTGCCTGATTGCTGATAAATGCTGTAGAGTGAAAACACACAGGGAGCAATAAACATATGCAAACATGCAGAGAGTGTTAGACATGCAGCAAACATGCAGAGATCTGTGGCCATACTGCAAGCATGCAGGAATTGGTAGACCTGCAATGCACATGCAGGAATCAGTGTATCTGCTGCAGATTTAGAAGGATCAGTGAGCATGTTGCAAACATTCAGGAATCAATAGATACTTTGTAAATATGCAGGGAGCACTATGCATGCATCAAGCATGCATGGCTCTATAGGCATTCTGCAAATATGCAGGGATCACTATGCATGCATCAAGCATATAGGGATCTATAGGCATTCAGCAAATATGTAGGGATCATTATGCATGCAGGGATCTATGGGCATTCAGGAAATATACAGGGATCAGTATGCATCCATGAGGCAAGCAGGGATCTGTAGGCATTCAGCAAATAGACAGGGATCACTATGCCTACATCAACCATACAGGGATCTATAGGCATTCAGCAAATATGCAGGATCACTATGCATGCATCAATCATGCAGGGATCTATAGGCATTCAGCAAATATGCAGGGATCAGTATGCATGCATCAGGCAAGCAGGGTTCTGTAGGCATTCAGCAAATATGCAGGGATCTATAGGTATGTAGCAAATATGCAGGGATCAGTAGGCATGCATCAGGCAAGTAGGGATCTATAGGCATTCAGCAAATATGCAGAGATCAGTAGGCATGCATCAGGCAAGCAGGGATCTGTAGGCATGCTGTGAATATGCAGGGACCAGTATGTGTGCATCAAGCATACAGGGAAATGTATGCATAAATCATAGGATGGCAACAGACATACAGGAAACAGTAGGTATGTGCCAGCAATGCAAAGATTACTGACCAGGTAAGCATGATGCAGAGTCACAGAAATCCATAAACATAGTGCATATAGACAGTGACATCAAGGAACATGCTCTAAACACACATGCCAGTCAGAGGACATGGTGTAAGCATGCCTCAGTACAGTATCATGAGATGTGCTTTAAAGAATCAATGATCAGAGCACATGCAGAAAACATAAAGGATCAATATACAAGTAGCAAACATGCACGGATGTGTGGACTTGATGCAAACTGATAGTAACATGAAACAAGTGTAGTTTCATCAAGACAGAATAAGCTAATGAGTAAATAGGAAACTAATTATGAGATAAATAAATAGGAAATTAATTATGAGATAAATGGCCTTGGTTAGTGACTTACTCCTGTTGTATACTGTGTACTTTTATGGTTAAGACTGACTTTTTTCTTAGAATGATTAGGATGAGTAGAGGGCCTTGGAGAAGGTCCAGCAGGGCCATGAGGAGGGGGCCAGTGACTTGTGAGGAACGTGCTTCACACTAAATAAATGTCCATGTGGGGTCTCAATTTCTTTGAGAAAGAGGAACATGGGCTATGCTTGCAAACATTTGTGATAAGACTGTCATGCATCTGCCTTACAGTACTTACAAAGTGACTCACAGACCATATCAAGCATTATCTGAGATATTGTTATATGTCATAAAAGATGAATATCAAACAAGTTACTTACATAAAAGGAATGATGCACTAGTTCTGTTCCTGTCAGCAGTAGAAACACTTTGTTTTAAAAGCACAAGTTGGGCTTACGGTGGCAAAGGTTATATCATGTATGACTCCCCGGTAGTGGACTAAATCTTTACTGAAACATCTGCTGGAAAAAGCATGTGAGCAACAGATAAATGGTGATTTATGATTTTATGCATCCGGTGTGTGTGTTTTTACAGACCTCTCAACTGTCCCTACTTTGGAGGAACATTCTATTTTCAGGCCTGATTAAGCCATGCACAAGAAGTGCCAATGTCCTTATTTTCAAGCTTGATTTACCTTTTCATATAATTTTCTGAATCCTCTCTCATCACATGTGATTTTGTACCTGTCTACTACACAGTAAACCACACTAGATGACCTACATATTAGTGGCAACAATCATTTAAAGGAAGAGAGCACACATCTTATACCTTCTTTTTCCTAAAATATAAATAAATGACCTTGTGTGGTAGAATTTTGTGATACAGATCATTAAAGTCTACAGATTTTATAGTGTCTCTGATTGCGTCTTTCGGCTTTTCCCGGTTAGGGCTCGCCACAGCAGAACTCTGGTCCACTAATGATTGGCAGTAGAGTTTTACGTCCTGGCTTGCCGGGCCTAACGCACAACCTTCAATGAAGGAACGCCCATTCAAGCATGTCGCCACACAGAAGACGCTCTAACTGAGAATCGAACGGGCAACGTCTAACTGTGAGGTGACAATGCTACTGCAGCACCACCACCGCAGATTATAGTGTCTCTGATAATGTGCATATATTTTCATTCATTTTTGTCACTCTGTTTTTTAAACGTGCTTCTGGGTCGTTTCCTACATTCCTACTAGAAACAGAAAAAGTTATGTGATATTTGCTTTTCGTATGTTATGCTAATTGGATATCCATATTTTTACTAGATATACCTGTTTTTATGAGCATTTGTCCCTTTTTTCAATATCTAGAGGTTGAGAGGTATGATGATATTCACTGGCTGCAGTCCAGCAGTCCTTTTTTCTGAAAAGAGCAGAGCAAGTGAGGTGATGCTGGACCTGGTAGTGTGCAGACCCCTGAATGTGATGACCATGTGCCCCTATGTAAAGAGGAATACTCAGGACACCGTTAGTCCACCTATCTGATGGAGTCCAGCTTACTGAGTCCCCATCCAGCAACCTGTAGATGTGGCAGTTGCTGTACGGGATAATGCTGCCATTTCATCTCTATATGGAAGCATGCTGGCAAAGGATATCCTGTTCTTAAGAAAAATACTGAAACTGTACAGGAAAGCAGAAAGCAGCAATGCTGTAGCATTGCATTCTAGACTGCCCCAGTGAAAAGTGGGGTATTTAAATTAATACAAATAGTTCAAAAAACCTGGGTCAGCATGGGACCCTTACAGACATTCAAGATCCACCTGCTCAAAACTTGGGAACCTAAAGCCACTGGCTCAAGCGGCTGTTTCCCTATCTGCCCAGCTAGCTGTGCAACTGTTTGAACTTGAATGTGAGCTTAGGTTCATAATTTTTGCAGAGGCTGAACGCCAGCAAGATCTCGTCATGGAACTGGTAAGTGGGGAAGAGAAACAGGGAGGGAACTTTAGGTTTTGGGAGCGGAGGGGAATTCTAGGTCTAGGGAGTGATAGCTTAGTGTAAGGGTTAGGGAACAATTGGGAGGTGGCTCGGGGTTAGGGTTAGGGAGCAATGGGGAGTTAGCTCGGAGTCAGGGTTAGGAAGTAAACAGGAGTTTGCTCAGTGCAAGAGTTAGGGAGCAATTGGAAGATAGCTTGAATTAGAATTAGGGTTATGGAGTGATCAGGAGTTGGCTCAGAATTAGGGTTAAGGATTGATTGGAAGATGGCTCAGAGTTAGGGTTAGGGAGTGGCTGGGAGTAGTTTTTGGGTTAGGGTCAGGGTTCTGTGAGGGATAGTTAGCTTAGTGGTAGAGCCCACGATCAGGGTAGTGATAGTTAGGGCATTGCTAGTACACTAGCAAGTAGCAGGAGGGAAGTGTGCCACAAGCTAATGACACACGAGCACTTGCAGTAGACCCTGTCAGCAGTTGTAAGCATTTGTGATTAGCAAGTCTTTTGAAAAATACAGTGAGAAGTAAAGTATGTATCATTATTTTATCTAAATCCAAGATTACAGCGTAACAGATGCCCAAAATGTATATTTAAAATAATAGTTCTATCTGCTCCTTACTCTTTTTAATCACTTTTCCAGTAATTGGTCAATAAAAGATTTACTTGTTACAGAACAGCTCTCTTTCCAAAAGACTTGGAATTTTTTTTTAGATAAATCTTAACAACCATCAGTGACATCACATGTTGTTGCAGTCGTATCGTGACAACATATTTGCATCATAGTTTTCTGGGAAATGTAGATAAGTTTTACATGTGCTTCACAGATAGAGTGTCAAAAACTGCAACAAACCTTGGTGAAGAAAGTAATACTCAAATATTTAACCTTGCGTTGCACTGTCACCATGTTGTAAACATAATGAAATTCTATATTTTTATATTAATCTCTTGGAAGAGCAAGAATTAAATAAATTAAAGTATATACTAATGGGCAGTGTGACAATTTACATGCCATTCTAAATACCCATTCTCCTTTCCTTATTGTTACAAAAGTTGTAAAATCTGAATCTGTTGTGTTTCCTCCACTGGGACACTGAGGCACCCTGCCAATTCAAACAGCAAACACCATTGTCTGTTAATCAGTAGGCAGAGACAGGTGCACAAACGCCTTCCTTCTACCAATTGAACATTTCGGTGCTCTGCTCCAACATAATTCAGCCCCGATGAATGGCTTCAGGGCTGATGGATCTGCTCTGCTTTCCAAAGTGATACACAACATTCAAAACTTTCAAGATGTGGACAGGAGTCTGATGCCATCAACAGGAAAACCCTCCCACTCATTTCCAGTAGGTCTATGCAGAAGCAGGCAATTCAATGTTAATGGGAAAATATAGTCCAGGAAAAGGCAGAAAAATCACCCTGTTATTAAAGACAGAAATGTAAATCTTATGGGAACTACTGCAGTTTGCACTTTATTGTCTCACTACAGCCACCCTCATGTTTTTTTGTTAAAGAAACTTGGGGGAAGTTTGTTCTACTAGAAATACAAGTTGCTTGTTATTTCTAATCTACACAGGAAATGCCCAGAAGTATGTGGGTATCTGTTGTTAAATTTGTAGCCACTAAACCAGCGAGAACTCCCTTATCTTTCACCATCACTGGCCATGCATCCTGTATCTTTGATCTTACTATACACAACGCTATCAAACTTGCTCTTAAAGTAGGGCATTGCACGGAAGTTGTAGTTTTATAAAATATGAATGAAATGCTTCCTGCCTACACTGTAAAAACACTGGCAAGATGTCAAGTTATATAGCATAATGTAAAATTTGATAATGTTTACATAACACTTGTAGCTTCAAATGTGCAAAGACTTTTTTCTTCTTGTTATAGACTTCCTGTCATAGTTGGCTAAACAGCAAAACAGGAAATAGAAACGCAGATAACTCACACTTACTGGAATTGCAGTCTAGTCCTCCATCATGGAACAACTCCAAAGGAAGCAAGTCAGGGAGAGAGAGAGAGTTACAGTCCTGCTACATGAAGCAAAGTTACAACGAGGGAGAATTGAGAGTTAGGGAGACGGAAGGAATTATAAACTTGTAAATCTTACCTTAATTGTAAAGAGGATGAAGGGATTACTGGTTAAAGAGGATGTGAAGAATGATGCAGAACATTCTAGGTGCCAAGACAGTGAGCATATGGATTTGGATCACAGAAAGTATGTGCCCAAGTAACCTAATAGTGTTCTTCCACTGGGAGGTAAGGGAGTACAATATAATCAAACTGATGACCTGGTTCTGGTATGATGTCATATAAAATGTATGAGTCTGTATTGTACAGATTTTCCCAGAACAAAAATGAGGATCTGGCTCTGTCAGTGAATGGAAGAAACTGTATAGCAAGATATGGGGGGGGGGCTAATATTAAATGGAGACAAAAGAAGGCTGCATATAAAGGATATTCCAAAAGGGGAAGCCATAACTACTCAGGGAGTGATTATTTCATTACACTGATAAGTTTTTGAAGTAAGGCTAAACCGTACCATACCATGCCATATTATACTATATCATACCACAAAATACTATGATGTATCACACTATACAGCACCATACCATGCTATATTGTACCATAAAAACTTTACTGTGCTGTATCACCATACCATATACTGCACTGTACAGTCCCTTACTGTACCATACAATACCATATAATATCATACCATATCATATCATACCAGTTTGTGCTATACCATACCTTACCATGCCAGATCACCATATACCATACCACATTATATCATACCTAATTACACTATACCATACTACCATATACCACACCATACCATACTGTACTGTACATTAGTATAATATACCTTACATTACCATACCACACCACAACATACCATACCAAACCACAACATACCATACCGTGCTGTACTGTAGTATAATATACTTTACATTACCATGCCACACTATATCATACCATGCCACACCATACCATAGTTATAGGCGCTGGAAGCTGTTGAAGACTGGGGGAGGCAGAGAGTGAGATGGGCACTTATGATCTAAAAAGGGCAATTTTTTAAAAGCTATTTACTACCACAACATAGGTTTACTTAGAGGACATTTTAAGCTTCGCCAATTTCCCTTTTTCTGCTTGAATTAACATTTCCTGATTGGTCTTACCTGTCCCATGGCTGATACCTGTATATTAGCCTGAGTGAGAATAACTGATCATACCACAGATAATTTGAGGGGACCCATATAAGGGATGCAGCATTTAGGAACTGCCTCTATCCATTAGTGGCAGGAGGGGCAATCCTGGAGTACATTTTCTATTACCCATCCTTAGATCCAAGTTGCATTTGAATATGGACAGGGATGAGCTTTGTTTTACTTGAATGGATGGTCTGTAACCCCCTGCCACTCCAACAACAGCCTCCTCCCCAGCCACTCCAGTGTTCCATTGCTTGGCTATTTCTCCTCATTTACCATAAACACTGTTCAAACCTGTCAGTGTGCATACTGTTTCCTTATTTACTTCTACAGTGATTACAGAAATTGAAATAAAATAGTACAAACACGGAGCCATTTGCTAAACAAACAATACAGTCTTTCAATGAAAACAGACTTAGCATGAGCAGTAAACTTCTCTGCCCTTGAAACTCACATTCATTGAAATGGCATGAAACCCCACATTAATTTTGCATCTGGCCAGTGGAGGACTAAGCTTACCTCTGGGTTGTTTTCAAACCACAGGCTCCTTACACATTTTTAGGACCATGCATACATGTATGCGTTCTTTGATTCACCTTCCTGATTGTATTAAATTATATTCCTTGTATAATACAGCACCTCTTTTTAGAATGTGTTTTAAATTTGTAGTTTAGCAATGAAACAAAATGTATGAACCAATGACAAAACTACCAATTTCAGAAAATTTCAACCATAAAAGGCCACTCAGTCTTCTGTCATTACAATCCACCAATATCAGTAAATATGCAAAATCTCTGAGTAAAGTCATCTAAATAATTCCACATTAAAGGGATCTGTAACTAAAGAAGAAGTTGCTGCTAGCAAACAACTTTATATTTCATTGTTTCATCTACAAATAAAGTGCCTGTTGCCCTTGAAGAATAAATTTCCTGTTACATTAAAAAATGATAAGCTAGTAATATTGCAATAGGGAATGGATGGCAAACTGATAACAGGTTCATAGTTACTAGGTAACTCCTCCAGAGGAGGACATTCACAGGACGGCAGCATCCACCCCCTTTAAAGTACAATACAGTACAGCAGATAACACAACCCCCCCCGCAGCAGCAGATAACACAATCCCCCCAGCAGCAACAGATAACACAATCCCCCAGCAGCAGATAACACAATCCCCCCAGCAGCAGCAGATAACACAATCCCCCCCAGCAGCAGATAACACAATCCCTCCAGCAGCAGATAACACAATCCCCCCAGCAGCAGATAACACAATCCCCATCAGCAGCAGATAACGCAATCCCCCCAGCAGCAGATAACACAATCCCCCCAGCAGCAGATAACACAATCCCCCCATCAGCAGCAGATAACGCAATCTCCCCAGCAGCAGATAACACAATCCCCCCAGTAGCAGATAACACAATTCCCCCAGCCGCAACAGCAAATAACACAATCCCCCCCAGACAGTTGACAGGTATGGGATTTATTTTTAATGCACAAAGACTTGGGGCACTGTCCTCACACCCCAGATGAGATTGAGCCTTCTGCTAGAGTCTATGAGGTGACAGTGCTGGTAAGCAAAGAACAGCTGCAGAAGAGGAAACAGTTTTAAAAGCTTTCAGCATGTCTCTCAATTGTCCCTTTTCTTGCAGAATGTCTGTAATTTAGGTTCATATTTTTGTACTGTCATTTATAAAATGTTTGATTTTATGATAAATATTAGAGGAACACAGTCAGTCAATAATGCCAGACATTATAGTTTATCATATCTTATTGCTCATAAATTGTATGCTGGTTTAGCACCTTTGCTCTCTGTGCCTTTTAAAGTAAATTAGACTAATATAAAAAAATTCCGTGAATAAGTAGCCTGATCTAAGCTTCCTGGTGTCATTTTGGTGCTAAACATCTTTTAAAGTTGTGCCTTACAAATCTCTTATTTTTGACAATATCCTTCCTGCCCAGACATGGGTCCACTTAAAATGGATCAAAACCCAAAACATGCTGTCAGAAATGAGCTATTTAAGGATCTGAAGGCTATAGTCATAGTCGTCTACTTGGTATTATCAATGACTTCAGTGGTATTTTGCCTTTTTAGAAATTTCAAAGCATCAGAGCTGCAAGAAAGAGTCACATTGTTAGAGAAAGGGAAATTTAACATGCCTGCGTCTGCTGCAAGTGAGGATGGCACCGTGCCCCTTTTCCTACAGAATAAGCTTGATCGTTTGCTGCAAGAGGTGAGTGTGTCTTCCAGTTCTTTACCTACTTCCACCCACACATGCAAAGAGAGAGGGCAAGCTGCTGACCAACTCATTTATAAATAAGACTCTGGCTGGCAAGAGTTCAGTTCCCATTACTGGTGGGTCACACTTCTCTGCATGTAAGACACAATAACTCTAAGCAATGCTAAATGCCATATATGTGTCTGGGAATGGGAGCTTACTTCAGCTGAATCACAGTATATATTTTCAACAGCAATTAAAATTCTTCGTATTTATTCAACCTCACATGTACACTATTAACTGTTTGCTAATAGGATATTGGTTGCTTCAGGCACAAATGTTTCTTTTCAAAGGTTACCTCAGAGCAATGTCTGACAAAGTGACTCACTCAACCATAAGTTAAGCAGAGACAGAGGGAATCAAACCCAAGGCAAGTGTCTTAGCAAGTCAGTGATGAATTATACTCAATAAATAATGCTGGCAGCAGATAACATAATCCCCCCAGCAGCAGCAGATAACACAATCCCTGCAAGCAGCATATATCCGAATATGTTCCTCAATTCCAATATCTCCTTACCTGAAAGTTGTGCCTGATCAGAAACATGATCCCTGAAGCAGCAGCATCATCTATCCAAAACATCTTGCCTGAAATACACTCTACCTCAGGTAAGCAGGCAACGGGCAGCTGAATTTCACTCCTAACTTGTGTTTGGTGTAAATCCGCAATGCAGATGTACATATGACTTCCGGAACTCCTAGACACTGAGTTTTTGTTTTTTCGCTGCCCACAGGGACTAGACAAGACAAAAAGTGGGGTGGTGCTCCCTCCCCCTTGCTCAATGGTTCTGGCACCCTTGACCATACCACAACATATCACACCATACTGTACTGTAGTATAATGTACTTTAGATTACCATACCACACTTTATCATACCATGCCACACCATACCATGCCATAACATACCATACCATACTGTACTGTAGTATAATGTACTTTACAGTACCATAGCACACTTTATCATACCATGCCACGCCATACCATGCCATAACACACCATACCATACTGTACTGTAGTATAATGTACTTTACAGTATCATATCACACTATATCATACCATGGCACACCATACCACACCATACCATACCATACCATACCATACCTTACCATACTGTACTGTCGTATAATGTACTTTACAGTACCATACCACACTATATCATTCCATGCCACACCATACCATGCCATACCATACCATACCTTACCATACTGTACTGTCGTATAATGTACTTTACAGTACCATACCACACTATATCATACCATGCCACACCATACCATGACACACCATACCATACCATGCCATACCATACCTTACCATACTGTACTGTAGTATAATGTACTTTACAGTACCATACCACACTATTTCATACCATGCCACACCATACCATGCCATACCATACCATACCTTACCATACTGTACTGTCGTATAATGTACTTTACAGTACCATACCACACTATATCATACCATATCATGCCATATCAGAACATACCATACTGTACATCATACTGCACCCTATTAACTTACATCATACCATACCACACCATATCATAGCACATCACACCACACCACACCATCTCATCCTGCTATACATCACTTCACATCATCTTTAACCCACCTTATTACCCTGTATAAATTCAATGATGTTACATACACCACTGGATTTATCAGTCCCAGTCTTCCTTATTCCTTGTTAACATACAATATACATCTTTTCACCGCGTTCCATCTAAAACTCGAGACAAAGGAGGAAACAGTCAAAACCTCTTTCTCTTCATTTACTGGAATAGTATATACATTTGCTAATATGCTATTTTTCGTAGCAACACAGAGTTTATTAAGTACACCTTTTTCTTATAAGACAGCTTATTAATCTTCCAAAACAGACATATATTTCTCTGTTTTGCTATTGTCTTTTCCCATTGTTTATTCTTTACAATGTCATCACCAAATGTTCTTCCTAATAATGTTATTTCTTTCATGTTAAACTGAATATTCTCTATCTTACCATCTTCTCCTAATCCTCTGCTTTTATCTCTATTTATACTCATTCTTGTGCCCTTCAGCTGTCCATTAAGTCTCTTAATCGCTTCTTCCATTCCTTGTTTACTCTTTACTACTTTTATATCATCAGGATAAGTAAGCATTACTGCTATCCTTACACTTGTCTTATATTGTAATTCTTCCAATGCCATATTTATATTACTAACTACTCCATTCAGAACTAACAGAAATAAAATATAGCTCTTAGGACATCCTTGCCTTATCTCACTTTTTATATCTATTTCTTGACTTAACTGTACATTCAGCAGCACTTTTACTTTATTGTTTTTATATGCTGTCTTAAAAATCTTAAGAAGTTTATTACTTAATTGATATTCTTTCATTATTTCCCATAATACTTCATGCTGTATCTTATCAAATGCTTTATTTAGGTCACTTACCATACTTTTTGCTTTTGCCTTTCTATAACAAATATCATGTACAATTTATCTTATTATCATTAATAATTCTTGAATTCCTTATTTCTTATCTATTCCATTTTGTAATATTTTCATAAATATTTTATAATCAGGTTTATTAAGTAGTATTAGCCTCTAGTTTCTTATATCATCTTTAATCCCTTTCTTCCATATAAATGTCATCATTCCAATAGATATCTCCTCTTGTCTGAATCCTTCTTCCAACCATTCATTTAACACTTGTACAAATACTTCTTTTGTGAATCCTTCCTATCTTTACACATATGATATTGTATCCCTTCTAAAACTCTTGCAGATTCTAATTTTACCATTCTTAACACATTTTTCAATTCTTGCATTGTAACAGCTTTTTCTATTTCTGCATTATTTTGTTCTGTCAGTGTTTTAACCATCCACATATGTATTCATTCTGTCTTAATTTCTTTAAATCTCTCTTCTGTATACTGCTTTATTACATTCATTATTTCTTGTTGACGCCTTATTTTCTCTTCTTTCTTATTTCTTAACTTTCTTAATTTTCTCATTACCATCTTTTCCTCTTTTACTAATCCAATCAAATATGGTTCTGCTTCTTTCTTCTTTTGTAAAAAGTATCTTTGTTTATATAAATGTTCTTTAATCATTTCTTGATTTACATCATGTGTTTCTCTCTATTATAAAATTCATTTTTATTACTTCTTATCTTCTCCATCACATCCTTGCTTACTTTATATTTTTCTTTCCTTTTTTTCTTTTTACTTTTTACCATTCCAAATAACTTTGTTTTTTTTATTTTTACTTTTGAAATGTATCCACTATGCTGTCCAGTTCAGATAAAAAACTTTCATTTCTACATTATCTGTCCACAATTGATTAATCATTTGTCTCCCTTCAATATCTATTTGTTTTTCATTTATTCTTTTATACCTTCTCAGGTCTTTATATAATCCTTTTGTTTTTGCATTTCTAAGCAAATTTTTAAATGATCAGATAATCCTGTCATTTATGTGCCTTATTGTATGATACTTAAGTTTTCTGAAATTATGAAATAATCTATTTCTGTTTTTAAATATTTTTTTTAATATGTCCATTGCTTTTTATTCCATACATACAACATTCTGTTTTAATAATTCCACTAATGCTTTTACATCCCCTCTCTCATTTTCCCCTTATGTCACAATTCATATCACCTATCATTATTATATCCATATTGACACTTACATTATACATTTTTAAACATTTCTTCTCCTGTTTTCACTGTAACATATGCATACATAGCAATAATTCTGTATATCTGTCCATTCTGTCTTACATCTACAACTGTTATTCTCCCCTTTACTGCTTGTGATGATGTCAGGTATGGCTGGCTATGCCAGGAGAAGTAAGGCAGTGCATGTGTAACATATGCTAGCATAGCTAGCTGCAGTTTTGTAAAGAATTATGTCATTTGTATATCAAACTGATTTGTACAGGTGCTTGTGTTAAAAATGTACGGACAGTGAGTTCTGCTGGACAGAAAAGAAATATGCCTGTATGTCAGACTGTATTGCAACTGTTGAAATGAATATATTGCAAAAGAGGATACGGGAAGAGAATAGGTTGATCTCAGTCCAGCTAACTTTGAAAAATAGTCTGAAATTAAATTACCTGGTTTAGGCCATAAAGATTGTATCTTACAGTTCTGATTTCAGCCAGAGACAAAATGGCTGTAAAACAAGGACTAGGAATCCTACTGTATTGTCTTTAGGTGTGAACTAATTGCTACCCTGGAAGGGTGGAAAGTTTTGAAATGGTTTTCCAGATGCTATAACACATTTTAGCAAAGCTCTTTGTGTGTGTATTGTAACACATATGCGCATGATTCTGGCTCAGTTTCTAGTAAAGGGGGTAGTGTAGGAACTAGAAGTCAGGTGACCAGATGTATGGGATGGCACTCTTTAATCCAGCACTGAAATGATGTTTTAATACTAGATGAGACAGAAGTCTCAGACAAGTCTGTTTGTGAAACCTGACAAAGAAGGAGCACTCACCCACTTCATCTTGCCTTGGTATAGTAAGTGAACTAGGGGACAGCAATTCTTTAGATCAGTCAAGAAAATATAGGGAGATTAGTTAAGTATTGTTTTTCTGTATCTGTGTGGATCTTTCCATCTGTGCTATTTTTAATATTTCCTGCGATTGAAACTCATGTTTATTGTAAATAGATATTTAGTATTTTCATGTTATTTTATTATTTATTATTAAATATATTTACACTTTCATTGTGGCTGGTCTTTTAGAGAATATTTTAACCTTTGAGAGTACTTATATTTATTTGGTGACACTGTAGCCACCAGGGGCAGCTCTTGCTATTGGACTGCAGGACTGCAACCCCCCCCCCAGAAAAAAAAAAAAAGAAAAAAAAAAAGAAAATAAATAAAACACAAATGCGAGTCCCAGACTTCCGAGCATGCGGTGTTCTCAGAGCATCATGCATGCACACAGGAATCCGGACTGCTGGTGAACCAGTCCAGATAGGAAGACAGCCATTCTCTGTGCAGAGATCCCTGAAGTCTATGCAGTTACAACTGCATAGACTGGAAGGGGATTGGACTGCAATGTCTGCAGGCTGGAGCCTTCTCTCACAGGGACAAGGACTTTGCTGCTGTCTTGTGGGGCATTTGAAATGTGCATTGGAATGGTAGGATGTTTGAATTAAGTGGAATGGAATCAAGCTGCTGCAGGAAGGGAATTAAGCTCAGGTAAGATGTTTGAATTAACAAAACAGTGTGTGTGTGTGTGTGTGTGTGTGTGTGTGTGTGTGTGTGTGTGTGTGTGTGTGTGTGTGTGTGTGTGTGTGTGTGTGTGTGTGTGTGTGTGTGTGTGTGTGTGTGTGTGTGTGTGTGAATTAAGTGGAATCAACAGGAATCAAGCTCAGGTAGAGGTGCGTGTGTGATGCCGCCAGTGACTAGAAGTACTCAGGAAATATACCTGGTGGTGGCTAGACTCAAACCCTGTACCTTGGGAGTAGGTAGCAAGAGCCTGAATTCCCTACCCACCACCACTTGTGAAATTTTTGCTTCATATTTCTGTTCTGTTCCTCATAAAATCTGTGGTTTTCTGGAAAATAATGACAGGCATTTGAATTTCAGACTTCATATTCTTCAGAAAGTACATGGTAACACAAAACCTTTTATTCTAGCAATTTTCTGTTTATACGATCAATATTTCAAATTTGTCCCTATTTTTGGGGCTGTATTCCCAAACTCTTGGTTTTGTCCAGGTTTTTTGTGCTAACAGGTTGAAAACTACGGTGAGAACTGAATTCACTGAATATGTTTGAGGGGCTGTATTCCCCCATTATTGGCTTTGTCTAGGTGTTTTGTGCTAAGAAGTTGAGAGCTATGGTGAGAACTGAATTCACTAAACGATAGACATTTAAGTTTCAGTCTAACTGTCTTTCAAGAATCTGATTTGGAATAGTGCTATGTTGCTCTGACTGTAGTGCACAGGGTCGTGGGTTCAAGACTTGGCAGTGAAACGCATGGTGGTAACACAGCATTTTATTCTAGAAACTTTCCAAGATTATACAAGCAGTCACCCCCCCCAATAAATTTTGGCTTTTTCCAGATTTCTTGTGCTTCAAAGTTGAGAGATACAGTTGAGTGTTATTTATTTATTTATTTATTTATTTATTTATTTATTTATTTATTTATTTATTCCAGTTTGATGACTGGGGAGGTCCACTGGGCTTGGGGGGCCCATTTTTGGTGGAGTTTCAAAGACAGTTTGCATTACAAACAACAGGTTGCATTCAAAAAAAGAAAAAAACAAACAATTACAGTTTTGCTCAGGAGAAAAAGATAGGCATATAGCATAATAGCTAGATTTTACTGTTAAGTTACATATACAATTTACATTTGAGAGAGAGGTTAGGAAGGTAAGAAGGTTATCCAGGAGTAAAGAGGGAGGAGAGCTTGAGAGGTATGGGCTGAAGAGTACAGTTGCATTTCCTGTTTAGATAGAGGTAGGAATGAAGTCGAGTTTTAAAGTTATTAAGGTTGTCACGGGTCCTCAGTGTGAAAGGCAGAGCATTCCATTTTTTTAGCTAGGGAAAAGGATAACAGAAGCTGACTAGCTGGGCGCTTGGGTTTTTGAACGGTAACCAGGTTTTGGCGGGTAGATTTAAGGGATCTGAGGGGGTATATGGTTGTAGTATATTGGATAGTGCAGGGCAGTTAGTGGGTTGGAACAATAATTTGTGGGCTGTGGTGATTTGGAGAAAGTCAAGTTGATTGGGGAGTTCAAGCCAGTTTAATGAGTGAAGGGAGGTGCAGTGATGAGAGGAGAATTTGGCATTGGTGATGAATCTGGAGATTTTATTGTAACATACTTCCAGTTTGGAAGTAAGTGTGGAGGATAAATTACTGAGCAGAGGAGCGCCATACAGTAGAGAGGGAAGGAGATAGGTTGTGGTGAGAGGTAGTCTGATGGTAGGAGAGAGGAAGTGGTTGTTTCTGTTGAGTGGATTTTACAAGGAGCTGAGAGCTTGAAGAAAAGTTTAGTGCTGCTTACACTGAGTCTGCTTACATTATTAATAGCATAGCAGGTAGTGTTCTTGTTTTTGATGCAGAAGGCTGTGGGTTCTACTCCCACAGTATATAGATGCATTGCTGAATACTGTACTGTGTTGTACTTTTAAAGGGGGTGGATGCTGCAGTCCTGAGAATGTCCGCTTTGGCAGAGATACCTAGTAATGATGAACCTGTTATCAGTTTGCCATCCATTCCCTATTGCAGTATTACTAGCTTATCATTTTTTTTAATGTAACATAGGCAATTTATTCCTCAAGGACAACAGACACTTTATTTGTAGATGAAACAATGACATATAAAGTTGTGTGCTAGCAGCAACCCCTTCATTAGTTACAGATCTCTTTAATGTGCAATTATTTAGATGACTTTTACTTCTGCAGCGATTTTGAATATTTACTGATACTGGTGGATTGTAGATGTTTGAGTAGACTTTTATTATAGAAATGTTCTGAATTGGGCAGTTTTGTCATTATTGGTGCATGCATTTTGTTTCATTGTTTACTGGGAAAATGTTCTAATCAATGAATTTAAAACACATTCTAACAACTGTACTGTATTATACAAGGAATATAATTTAATACAATCAGGAAGGTGCATCAAAGAATACATGTATGGTTCATGTGCAAGGGGCCTATGATTTGAAAACAGCCCAAAGTTAATCTTTATCTGCCACTGGCCAGATGTATTTTCTTTGAATGTGGGTTTCAATGCTGCTTTAATGAATATGAGTTTCAAGGGCAGAGAATTTTTAATGCTAAGTCTATATGCATTGTGAGACTGCATTGCTTTGTTTAGCAGAGTCTATTAGTGTTTGTGCTGTATAATGTAAAATAAAACATTTAAATGAAATCCAAATCATCGTAGAAGTAAAGCAGTATGCACATTACAGTTTTTATGGTAAATGGGGTGAAATAGCCAAGTAATGGGACATTGGAATAGCTGCAGGTGGAAGACCCCATTCGACCATGATTTTGTGAGGGAGTAAGGGCGGCAAACTCAGACATCCCTGGCTGAACTGTATGTGTCAACTGTCCAGATTTTTGCAGAATGAAAAGAGTTTTGCTTCTTATTTTTGGTTTGTTCCTCATAACATTTGTGGTTTTCTGACAAATCATTTAGGAATGAAGTCACTAAATAATGACAGACACTGAGTTTCAGACTTCATACCCTTCAGAAAAATGCATGCAAGACCTGTTATTCTATCAACTGTCTAATTTTATACAAGAGCAATTTTTAGTACTGTTTGTATGTTCCCACAATATATTTGGCCTTGTCCAAAATTTCCTGCATTAAGAGGTATGTGCAAATAAACCACTTTATAGAATTAGGTATATCCAAACCTCTCAACTGTCCCTAATTTTGGCTCAAATTGTTGCTCTTCCCCTAATAATCCCACCACAAAATGGCAAATTTGGAAGAAAACGTGGTGGGTTTACAATTAATAAATAATTGTAATGATCAACGTTATAGATTACTTTTAATTTCAGAAATGCATGTAGATTCTCTTATTTGTCAGCTGCTCAAGTTAACAGTACTAATATTTAAAAAGTGTCCCTTCTTTGACAGGTTCCCAGCTGTATTGTGTGGCTATTTTATATTTTTGCATCACATTTTGGTCCATTTTTCATAAAATTGTGGTTTTCTGGCAAATTAGTGGCAAATAATTAAAGATTGAAGTTAGAAAACAATGATAGACATATGAGTTTCAGATTTCATACCCTTCAGAAAATTCATACTAATGCAAGACCTACTATTCTATTATCTTTCTAGGTTTATAAGAGCAATATTTAAAATTGTCCTAATTTTTGGGCCTTTGTCCCACATCTATTTATGGCTTTGTCCAGATTTCTTGTTCTGAGGTTGAGAGGTAAGACAAATGTGTCAGGGCCATCACCGTCAGCCAGAGACATTTCAAATTGTGACATACTTGATGCATCCCACTCCCCCATGTAGTGACTCTGGATATGTCCAAGCAAGGCAAGGAGCAGTTATACAGTGTTAAGTGTGCAGAGTATCCCACCCCATCCAAGGAAGACACAAGTACTACAGTGACTTTTCATCTGTCCTTGATTTTGCAGAATGTTCTGCTTTTCTGTCATATTTGTATACTGTTGATGTATGCTTCTTCTGCCTGTTGCTCTGTGTTTAAGTAGCAATGCTTTAATGACCATCAGGTAAGCTTGTCTGAGACTGTAAGATGCAAGTAAGCTTTAATAAGCATACTGTTAAAGAATTACCAACATTGAAAGTCTTTTTTTGTTGCCATGCAGAGAATATTTACATAACAAGATAGCTTTGTGTATTGAAATGCATATGGCAGTATTTGTAATAAAGGACAGAATTACAGTATTTTCAGAAGCTCATTACATTTGTTGGAGACTTGCAGTCATCTTTGCAGGTTTTACCCGTAAACTAAACAGAATGTCAATCTATCATGTGTGGTCCATAACCTGTGCAGTAATCCTTTAAGCAATTTATCTTGAGCTTGTTTCTTGTTTGCTGTTCATTTTTTACTTTGATCATGTTTTCCCCATGAAACAAGTAGATAGTTGTCATGCAGCAGGTCTTTTTTGGATAAGAAACATTTTTACAAGTGGAGGTATCACAGAGATTGCTACTTTCAGTATGTTGCTTGGTACTTTTATAAAGCTGAATATAAATTATAATTAGAACTGCAGTGCAAGGAGAAGTGATTTGAGCTGAGTGCTGCTTGTTTTTTTATACTTGATATTGACTGGCATTACAGTAATGTATTTAAAAAGTAATTTATTTTTTCATGCCTCACAACCTTTTTTTTCCATCTGGATAGTAAGTAAGCTGCCATGTAGCTAATGCGTTGAAATATTTTTTTTCTTCTACACTTCATTTTGTCTTGATCGGACTCTCATAATGATGGTTTGGCACCCAGGGCAGCGTATTTAATTAAAGTGTCAGTTTTTTTGCGTTTTTAGCATAGTTCCACCCATTTTTCAGTTGGTCACACCCCTTCCCATTGGCCCTACCCATTCAGTTGTCTCCTGCAGCCCCCTTTGATTTGGAGCCACTAGCTGCCACTGGAAGCCACTCCTGAAATCCTTCTACATTGGTCAAACACTACCATTCGTATTAGTATTAATTTTACTTAGTATAATTGGGTACCCTTGTAAGACCATTAAAGTAGCTGGCTTTGGTATGTTCTGATGGTAGCATCCACCTTATAGTCTGGGGGACATAGCTGGTAAATCTGTGCCAGCCTTTCCCAGGTGTGTGTGTGTGTGTGTGTGTGTGTGTGTGTGTGAAAATCAAATCTCAAAGTGTGTGTGTGTGTGTGTGTGTGTGTGTGTGTGTGTGTGTGTGTGTGTGTGTGTGTGTGTGTGTGTGTGTGTGTGTGTGTGTGTGTGTGTGTGTGTGTGTGTGTTAGCTACTTGGAGCAGGAACACAGACCGTGGGTTTCACAGAGAGGGTGGTGGAGGACTTGGCTTGGAACACTCGGTTGAGGATTCAACTCTACAGCTATGGTCAGTGTGGAGTCTTATTTGGGGCCTGGTGAGAGAGAGGGAAACCCAGCCCCAGGATGGGACTGTGTTTCCTGTATGCTCTTTAGACAATTTGTGCTTGGTACAGAGAGCTGCATCTGGAAATGCTGTGTGTATCTTTTTTTTGTTCCAAGTGAATGTCCCTCAGCATTGTTAGTGGTGAAGATTGAGATTCCTTGATTTCTGGCCCAGAGGAGGGACATCACACCACTAATATAAAATCCAACACTTTAACTGATGACTTACATAATACTGCTACACCCAATCAAGTCTCTAGAGCTATATTCCAGATGATTTCACCCCCCATAAACTTTCTGTGCATAGTCTCTCATCTTCTGATGATATTCTTGTTTTCTATTATGATTATATCCATATATTTTGTATATTAATACTATTTACATTTACCTCTATCTCAGTGATATATTTTTTATATTATTTAGACTGTCTTCAAAAAAACTACCCTTTACCTGTCTTATTCCTTTTTATGCTTACCCCTGGAAATTTTATTTTCCTACCTTTTACTCTTTTTTTCCATTCAAATTTTTCCTTCCTTTCATTACTCTCCAATTCATTTATTCTTCTTCACTTATATCTGTCATCCTTTCATTTCCTTGCTTATCGCTTTTTATCACTTTTCCTTAGATCTAGTACTTTCTTTTATATCACGCTTATCTGTCATTATTTGATTTTCTTCTTCTTTTTCATGTCCTATTTCCATAATTTAATTTATCTATGTCACCTGATCAAGATCTAGATCACTCTCTCTCTCTCCCTTTTTTATACTCTTCTATATTTTGCTTACAATTCACCCATAAATGTCCTGACTTTTCACAATGAAAACATTTAAATCACATTATTTTGCATCATGCCCCTGTTTTCCACAAATATAACATTTTCTTTTATTGCATTCATTAATTAAATGATAATTTTTCCATAATATGTGTTTGGTTGTCCCCAATATTTTACAACCCCTCTATTCCCATCAACATTTATCAAACTTGGTATGTAAATAATACTGTCATTTTCCATTTTTAATATCACATTAAATTCCCACGTCCCAATCCATAAACCTCTGCTGTCATATACTTTTACAATGTCCATCACTTCTTTACATAATGTCTTTAAATAGTCTCTTAATGTATTTTTTCCATCTTCTGTGTGAAACTGAACAAATGTTTTCTTTTTTGTTTCCACATATTAAGTTCCATGGATTAAAATTCTTTTTTAATTCATATTGTCCCAAAAACTTTTCTAAAGATTACGCTGATTCAAAAATAATACCACAATAAGAGTCTTTATTAATATGTATAAAAACTCTTACCTCTTTTGGTGAGATCCCCAAGGAAACCACTATATTATCCTAAATGTTATACCTGTTCAGGCTTTATCTTCTTTGCTGATGATTCATGCTAAATATTTTTTATTCTTTTGTGGCACTTTCTTCTCTTCTTTTCTCCCTCCTTCAATAACTTTTTCAGCATATGTCTTTTCACTCAACACTGCTACACCTTTTTACTCCTCCTGTACTCTCTCCATAGTGTCTGCTCACGGTGCTGCTTCACAACTCTCTGGTTCACTTTGCATAATTAATTCTTTAACAACATCCCACAACCCTACTGATTGGAGAGTTGTAATAATACACCCACCATAACTGTCACCCTCTTCCATCCACCTCTGAAATATCTCTTAAAAATCTAGTGAAAGTTTGGACACTTTTACACCCTCAGCAATGATTCCCTGTCCTTCTATTTCAGCATAACCGCTGGAAGGATCGACTGCCTTTTGATCCTCCAGTGCTTTCACTAACAGCTCAACTGCCATTAACTCATCCTTGCTCACACCTCCTCTGACCTTGTGACTCCTCTCTAAAGCTTGCAAAGATTCCAAATCCTTTCTTTTACACATACAAACTGATTTTTCAAATTGCTCCCTATTTCTCCAGGCCACCACTTCATACAGAACAGAAGCAGGAAATGAATCAGCTATTGTATCCCCTGCACAACACGCAGAGTATTTTTTTATTTGTAAACATTCATATATTTGGTATCATTTACATATTTATGTATTCATATATTCACAAATTTGCATTATTTGCATGAATAACATTACTCAATACATATAAACTTTTTTTAAGTATCCCCCACCCATTTACCTACAACCAAAACCATATTTTCTCCAATATTTTTGTTAATGTCCATTTTCCATTATATTTGATCTCATTAAGTCTCTCATTCTGTATTGTCCGTGTTACGTACACTATAACTCTGTCCATTTTTCTTTGCCTTTTCTTGAGACATCGTTCCATAATAACCATATTCTATCATGTCCATATTTAACATTTCAAATTTTAAGTAATTTTTAACCAAATCATGGTTACATACTTCTTTCCATAACTCTTGAATTCTTTCACATTTCAAAAATACATGTTCTGTAGTTTCAAACTTTTTGCACTTATTACATATTCTATCCTGTTTACTTTTGTATGCCATATTTGCTTTTATTGGTAATTTACCTATGGACAACCTCCACAAATAACCATTACATTCTTTAATTCTTTTATAATTTGTATATCTCATCATTGTTGCTTTATTTCTTGCTTATTTCTATCTCTTTCCATGGATTAACAAAATAAAAAATATTTCTTAATATTAATATACCATTACTTTCTGTTCTTTTCTATTACATTCCTTTTCAGTTTCCGTAACACGATTTTACTATGAAATTATTTCATTTCTTCATTAATGACACTTTAATTTTCTTCACTCTCATTTTTTCCCAGAGTTCCTTGTATTTACCGTGTATTATGGTTTCTACCAAATTGTTGCTATCCTTCATAACTCCTTTTAATACTTTATACATATCTAAAGACACTGAGTATACAATTGGGCTTATCAATCCCAGTTCCCCTATCCTTCTTTCTTATATAAAATTCCACTCTTTACAGGGTTCAGTCTCAACACCCAAATAAATGAAAATGTTATCATCATAATTTCTTTTTCATACTTTACCGGTTTCATGTAAATGTATGCAAAATAGGCTATTCTACCCAATATTATAGTGTTTATCAAATGTGTTTTCTTTCTATATGGAAATCTATGTTTTCCAAAAAGCTATCATATCTTTGATTCCTTTAATAACCTTGTCCCATTTCTCATATTTATATTCACTTCTACCAAATATTATACTCAATATATCTATACCCTTTTCATTATATGCTACACCTCCTATTATACCTTCATAACCAAATCCTTTGCTTTTCTCTTTATTATAGCAATAACCCATGCCTGGGTGTGGGTAATGCTGGATTTACCCACAGTTGGTGTGGTTTGGTCATGAGGGCGAAGCCCAAATGGCCAAACAAAGACAACTGTGGGTAAATCCAGCATTACCCACACCCAGAAGTGGGTTATTGCTATTATACAATGACATTATTTAAGAAAAAAATAATTACTTTTCTTAAATAATGGCACTGTATAATGCCTCCTTGCTGTCCTTCCACAGCTGTCTGGTATTCTGCGGCAGTTCTGATGTACTACACATGCGTATGCTTACGCAGTACATCAGAGCTGTGGGCGGAAGCAACGGAGAAAGCAAGATCTCCGTTGCCTTTTACAAACTGTCTCGCTATGTTAAACCTATTTAACATTGCGAGACAGTTTTGAAAAAAAGCAATGGAGAAAGCAAGATCTCTGTTGCTTTTTACAAAGTGTCTCACTATGTTAAAGGAGTTTAACATAGCGAGACAGGTTTAAAAAAACAACGGAGAATCTCCATTGCTTTTTTTAAAGCTGTCTCGCTATGTTAAACCCATTTAACATAGCGAGACACCTTTAAAAAAAGCAACGGAGATAGGAAGATCTCCGTTACTTTTTTTAAAATTGTCTCGCTATGTTAAACCCATTTAACATAGCGAGACAGTGTGTAAAAAGCAACGGAGATCTTGCATTCTCCATTGCTGTAAAAAAGAGTTATACTAATGGAAAAAGTCCGGGCAACTGGACCTTTTTCCATTACTATAACTCTGATTTGCAATGTGCGCACATTTTAGAATATTAATGGGGGTCGTTGTATAATTATACTTAAACCATTTTTTAATATTATACTTAATTTTTCATTTATTTCTTCCATCCATAATTTAATTTTAACAATTATTACAATGTCATCAGCATAAGTATGCTTTAGCAGTATTTGTACTTCCTTCATCATTTTATATCCTCCATTACTTCTCATTTAATTTATTTCCACAGCTACTATATTAATGACTAATGAAAATATCACACTGCTGCTGGACATCTTTGTTTTATTCCACACTTTATTCTCACATCTTCTCCAGTCCAACCATTTATGTTTAATTTCACATATTTTTTCATATATTGATTTAATAATCTGTAATATTTTGTCACTTATGTTATATGCCTGCAAAATTCTAAATAATGCTTCATATTGAATATTATCATATGCCTTACATCACCTATCATAACCTTTACTTCTACTTTTTATTAATAATGTCATCAATTACTTCTCTTAACCACAACAAATCCTGACTTCCTTTTCCTTTTCTTCCAAGCAGTTTTTTTATCATATAACCTTTCCATTTTACATTGTATTCTTTTAGCTATTATTCTCATAAAAAATATCGTCTGTATTAATTAATGTTATAGGTCTCCAATTTTTTATGTCATTTTTATTTCCTTTCTTAAACATACATTTTAATACCTCCATACAAATTTCTTTGTACTTAATCCCTGTTTCCATCCACTCATTTATAACTTGTGTAAATACATTTTTTGCAAGTCTTCCAGTTATTTATACATATTATATTCAACCCCATCTAATCATGTGGCTGAATTTATGTTAATGTTGTTCATAATCTCATTCAACTCATTTACATTTATTTTTTTCTCTAAATCTCTAAATATTGATTGTCTCCTTTATTAAACCTCTCACCATGATCAATTTGTTCTAAGCACACTTCTCTTTTGCTATATAAATCTAGTACATAGCTCTTAATTATTTTATATATTCCTTCTTGATTCTTAACTTGTTTCCCTTCTTTGTTTTAATTCTCTTATTATTGTTCTTTCTTTCATTATTTTACATAAATATGGTGCAACTTCCTCTTTTTTCCTTTGTAAACAATATTTTTGCTTATATAACAACTTATTATTTTTGTTGATTTCTTTTATATGTTTATCTTTCTTTTTCAAATAATATTCTGTCCTTTTCTACTAAACTATTAAAAGGTTTTTTACTTAATACTGTGTATTCCATTTTTCCTCATTTCCTCTTTTCTTCTACACATTTTAAAATACTTTTGTATATTTCTTTTTAATTTATATCCACAGAATAATCTGATTTTCATAGAAAGGTTTCATACCAATATGTTGTTTTCTTAATTCTATAAGCTCTATTCTCTCTTTCATATCTAACTATTTTTCATGAATTCTTTTTATTCCTTTTCCTATTGTATTATATTCTTCATTTTCATGAATTCTTTTTTATTCCTTTTCCTATTTTAATATATTCCTCATTTTCATGATTTTTTATCCAACTAGCCAAATGATCAGAAAATCCACTATATTTTATTTCTCTTTGAGTAATTTTTAAACCTTCTGATATTAAGAAATAATCAATTTCTGTCTTAATTTCATTCATTTTACATGTGTTTATTCTCCCATATTTTTAATTGTCCACTCCTCATAATTTCTGTAACTATTTTGACATCACAGTCCTTCTTTTTGTTCGTTGGGTTACAATTAAAATCACCTGCCATTATTATATCCATATTCACATAAGCACAATTAAGTATATTTTTAAACACTGTTTCTCTCTCTTTTTTGTCACATATGCATATAACACTAAAACCCTATATACATGTTTTTCCATCTCAAATTGAATACAGTTATTCTCTTAGTTCTATTACTGTTTTATCTAATATCTTTACATTCTCTTTGCACAATATACATATACCTGAACTTGTTTCTTTACCTATATTCCAATTAACAGTACCATTCCAATGCCTTCCTGTTTCCACCATTTCTTCTTCTGTTAACAATCTAATGTCTTCTAAAATTATTATTTGAGCATCTACAGTGGCACCCCAATATATATTAATTCTCCTCTTAATATTTTTCATACTGTTCAGATTTAAATCTAAAATGTTCATCTTTATAGAACAGTTATATAAAAGATAGTTTTATCCCTTACCTTTCTTATTTCCCTTACCATTATATTTTCAACTTTGTTTTTCCTCTCCCGAGTCCTCTTTCATCATATATTTTAGTAGTGTCCATTACTTATTTACATATTGTCAACAAATGTTCTTTCAGTTCTTTTGCTTCCACTTCTTCCACTTCTTTTAAACTAAATCAAAACCCTTTTTTGTTTGTCTAAAAAAGGGTTGTACAACATATTCTGCCCATAGAAAGCCTGTTTTCTTTTTTTTTCTTAAACCCCAAAAAAGTTACCATAGCCTGACCAGTTTCAAATATCAAGTCACAAAATGTTTCTTTGTTAATTAAAATGAAAGTGCTTAACTCTTCCACTTTAACACCCAGTGGTACTATAACATTCTCCCATATCTCATATCTCTCCAAACCTTCTTCCTTTTTACTGCTCACCCAAACAACAAATTTCTTCGTTTCTTTTATTTTCAACTCCTCTTTGGCCATTTCTCTTGCTGACACATTTTTGTCTTCTATTTTTTCATTAATCTCACTCCCAGGATACTGCAGCTCTACTTTCTGGCTCACTCCGGTTTATCATCTCCTCCAGATAAACATCCTGCAACCCTCCCAACTGGAGGTTGAAATAATGCATTTCCCACTGTTTCTGTTGATTCAATCAGATTTTTCTGGAAATTTTGCTCCAAATCCATTTCCACCTTTGCATTTACCTCCATTTCCTTCTCAACCTCCTCGCCATTTGAAAATGTTTTTTTTCCACTCCCAAATCATTTGTGAACATTTCTTGTAGCAATTCTACCATTTCTCCTTCATTTTTGATACTTTTCACCACCATTTCACTTTGGTTTAAAGCCTCCATGTTTTCACCATGTTTCTCTGGGCCACTTTCATGCCTGGACCAGAAACAAGAAGTGAGTTGGGTCACACACAAACTCTTCCCCTACTACCAAGAGTAGGTTTTTTTATTGATATATACATAACATATTATTTACATATTTACATTATTAACAACTATTTACAAATCTCCATACATTATAAACGTCAATTTAAGCATTCCCCCATTCTTTTATCCACAACCAAAACATTATTTTCTCCAGAATCTTTGTCAAAGTCCAATTTTCATTGTATTTGATTTAATTTATTCTCTCGTTCCATATACTCCATTAAACATAAAATGTTACTCTGTCAATTTTTTCACTTCTTCTTGTTTTCATTTACCATAATAACAACATTTTATTATGTCCATATTTATTTCAAGTTTTATCAAACTTTTCACCATATTATGTTTTCTTATTTCTTTCCACAAATTATTAACTGTTTCACATTTCAAAAACACATGCTCAGTAGTCTCAAACTCTCCACATTTACTAAATATTCTATCTTCCTTTTTCTTGTATGGCATATTTGCCTTAACTAGCAATTTTCTTATAAACAATATCCATAAAACATCATTACATTCTTTAATCTTTTTATAGTTATCATATCTCATCATTATGGCTTTTTTCCTTATCTATTTCTAAATCTTTCCAGGGATCAATGCAATACAATGATTTCATAATATTTAAGTGCCATTCCTTTCTATTTTTTTCACATATATTCTTTTTTATTTTCCATAAGAGAATTTTGTTTTTGTATGCTTTCATTTCTTCATTCACTATGTTTTTATTTCTTTTTTTAACTTCCATTCATTCCCACAGTTTTTTTTCCTTCATAATTCCTGTTAATACTTTACATAAAATTAAAGATGCTGCATGTACTGTTGGGTTTATTAAACCCAAGCCTCCCTGCTCTTCTTTCATATATAGAATCCCTCTCTTAACTGGATTCAGTCTAGAATCCCATATAAAAGAAAAAAAATAATAACCATTAGTTCATTTTCATACTTAATAGGAATCATATAGATGTTAGCAACAAAAGTGATTTTTCCTATCACCATGGGATTCAACAGGTGTGCTTTTTTCTATACAAAAATCTATATGATTTCCAATGATATTCATATCCTTTACTTCTTTGAGTACATTATCCCATTGTTGTCATCTGTAATCATTCCTTCCAAATATCATTCCAAATATATGTATATATTTTTCATATACCTCAATACCTCCTATCATACCTTCAAAAACCAAATCCTTTACTTTTCTCTTTATTTATACTTAAACTAATTTTTTTAGATTTATACTTAATTTTTCATTTACTTCTTCCATCCATACTTTATTTTTAACAATTAGTACAATATCATCCACATAATTAGACATTATTGGCAGTTGTACTTCCTTCATCATTTTGTATCCACTGCTGCTTGACATTTTATTAATTTCATTCACTATTGCATTCATAACTAACTGCTTTATTCCACATTCTATTTTTATTTCTTCCCCAATCCATCCATTTGCATTTAGTTTCACATAGTTCCTTTCATAAACTGATTGTATTACTTGTAATATTTCTTGCTTACATTATATGCCTGCAAAATTCCTCACAATGATTTATACTGAATGTGAAAAACTGAAAGGCTGCCAGCCCAGCCAAATAGAATCTTGTAAATAATTCTATGTGATTTGTAAATATTAATATAATCCACAGGCTAGTTTTACAAATGTAAAAGAGAACTATATGTTATAATTAAACCATATGTTGTACTGAGCTTCAAAAATGTAACCACAGTGCACCCTGCTGGAAGAGCTGATAAGTCAAGCATTGTATGACTGTTTGATCTCAAACTCAGATCTGTGATGTCTGGACGAGCAAATTCTTTCTATTCTTTTGAGACCAGAGTTAATTGCTAGATTTTACATGTATAATGCCTTTTATTGCTTGGCTTCCTGACCAGGTCAAGATCAAAGAACTGTTAAACTCTGAGTTTCTCTTAGCCTGGGAAATTAAACCAGAGAAGTGTCAAGAATGATGTAATCTAAAATGAGTCAGCAGTGATGTATTATCAATTTAAGACTTTCTCAGAGAGAGAGAATTAGAACATTTTGGATTTTGTCTGAACCTGAACACATCAACTCACCAGTACTTTGCCTTTGCTATGTATGTATGTAAGTTATTTAGAACGTTATTTCTCTTAGAAATAGATAGAAAATAGTAAGTTTAGTCTAGCTGTTTTCTATATTTATGTCAGACTATTCTACAGTATTATTTTAAGCATTTTCCTGTGCCTGAACTCTTGACTAGCACTGTGTTGAATTGAGGATATTTGTCTTGTTTTTATTATTTATTATTAAATATTTGAAACCTTTCAACTGTGGCTGTTTTGTGTAGAGATAAGTTAAGCTCTAGACTTCATTGTATGTATATAGTGAGACTGTCCAAGCCACTTCAGTAAGCCTTGCTGTTTGTCATATTTACTAATTGGATAATAATAATATTACACAGTAAAATTGGGCACCCTTTGGTAAGGGCCTTATTAGTAGATGATATTAGTGGTTGGTGGCAGTGATTTCTACCTTATAGCCTGGGCAGAGAAGGTGGCATAGCTGAAAAACCTGTACCAGCCTTCCCCAGGAGTATATGTGTGCTTGTATATAACTCATATCTCAAACAGTGTGTGTATCAGCTACTTGGGCAGGAGCACGAAGCACTGGTTGGACAGAGAGGGTACTGGAGGTTTAGCTGAGACCTGTACCCTATAGCTGTGCCAGTGGGGATTCTTACTGGGGATCTGGAGAGAAAGGGAGAAACCAGCCCCAGTCTGACTGCGATCTCTATTTGCTCTTAAAGGAAATTGTACTTTACTGTGTGTGTACTTGTTATCCTTCCCAATGTGCATGCCCCTCACTGGTGCTAGTGGTGAGGATTGAGGGTCCTTGATTAGTGGGCAAGTGCATGGGCGTCACATTGAATATTATCATAGGATTTACTTATACCCCCTATCATAATCTTCGCTTCTACAGATTTATTTATGATATCATCAATTCATAGGTTCATAGGTTCATAGGTTCATACTAGGCTATCTGCCCGAGGGCATTTACAAGCCTAGCCCATCGTTTTGTGGCTTACGCCACCCCTTTAGTATGGGGAACTATACCCATTATTTTGCTGTGCCTCTGTCGAGCAGTGACACTGAGGTAATCCCTGGGGTATATCTGTGATCTCCCATCCATTGGTCAAGATTTCTCTTGAACAAGGCCAGCGAGGTGCTCTGCCTCACATGTACCGGGATTTTGTTCCACAGCATAGGGAGTCTTTGGGTGATGAATCTATCCCTCCAGCATGTCCTATTAATAGCCGTGTCAAGGTTTAAGTCTCCGCCTTGTGGCTCTGATGGATCTAGATTTTTGAGGTGAAGCATATTCATCAAATCTGGGTTTGACATGGCCTTGTATGTTAGGCAAAGGTCACCTCTGAGCAAGCGGTGGCGACTGAATAGAGCTGGAGTTCTTTCAGTCGGGCAGCATAGGACAGATTTTGAGACCCTTTATCCTTTTGGTGAGGAACTTTGTGGCCTCTCCAGCTGCTGCAAGTGTCGGGTCAGATACATTCTGAATGGGGCATTGTACTCAATCATTGGTCTGATGAGTGATGAGTAAAGGGAGACTATGACCTCCCTTGATCTAGATGAGAATCCCTTCATGATAAGGTGGGCAATGTAGAAGGTCTTCCTAACTACTTTAGCTACATGGGTGTCGAATGACAGACTACTATCAACCTGGGTCCCCAGGTCCCTGATAACTTCTTCTGTGCTCAGTGGATTGCCACCTATTTGGTAGCTAGGGGTAACCTTGTTTTTCCCGGTATGACTATGCATTTTTGGCATTTAACTTTAGGGCGTGGCTGTGGCACCAGTTATCCGTTTCTGTGAGACCCTTCTGGAGGATAGCTGTATCAGATGTGTTTCTACTATGGCGCCCAGTTTGCAGTCATCTGCAAACTTTGTCAGCCATAACCCTCCTGTGTTTGCTGTACTTGGAAAAGTAGATGCCAAACAAGAGTGGCCCAGGACCTGTGGACACCACTTGTTGTGACAGGCTTTGAGTCTGACATGGCGCCAGCAACTCTGACCCTGTGGGTTCTGTCACTCAGCCAGTTTGCAACCCATCTTGTGATGTATGGGTTGACATTTAAGCTGATGAGTTTTCAATGATACCAGTGGGGTATTGTATCAAGGCCTTAGCCAGATCGAGGTAGGCTGTATGGACTGCCTTCCCTCATCAATGGCTTTGGTGACTGTTTGAAAAAGTCAACCAAGTTTAAAAGGCATGATCTGCCTTTGACAAAGCCAAACTGGTTGGATCCAAAGTCTGCAAATTCCCTATGTCTTTATTTATGAGGTCCATTATGATCCTCTCCATGGCTTTGCAGATAAGGCTTGTCAAGCTAATGGGCGGTAATTTCCAGGGTCGGTGGCACCGCCTTTGTGAAGTGGTACCACAGTTGCAGTGCGCCACTCCTGGCACGATCCAGAGGTAAGACTTTGATTAAGCAGCTGTCCTAGCTGTGGGTTTAATTCTCATTGAGTTCATGGAGCACACAGCCGGGACACCATCAGGTCCCACGCATGCTCCGTCTTTTGCTTCGGAGAGAGCAGTTCTCACTTGGGCGGTGGGGCTGTTTGGGGGGCTGCAATCTTTCGATATAGATACCTCTCCTTTTGGGGAGGGGAGAAGTTTGCACTGAACCTGTCAGCCAGTATGTTGGGAATGTCTGTAGGATCAGTAATCTTCACATCCTTTTGAACTAGTTCTGAGCACATCTGGGAGTTTCCTCCCAGGTTTCTTTAGCTAAAGAAGGCCTTATGATTGTCTTTTGAGTCTTTAGCTATTTTTCTCTCAAAATTTGCTTTGGATGATTTTATGAGAGCTCTTAGTTTTTTACTTATAGTGATCAAGGGTGTCTTACCTTTTAAGGATTTTGCTCTATCTTGTAGTAGCTTCCTCCTTTGTTGTAGAGTTTGTTTATGGCTGGGGTCCACCAGACTGGACGCTTGCCTTTGGTACAAAGAGTCTTTGTTTTGCTTGGGATTGCCTTATCCATGCAGTCCTGCAGGTGCTGGTAGAAGGCATTTGTAAGTGATTCAGCTTGAGTACTGTTTTCCCGGGGCTCGGGGCCTTAAAGGAGACCACACTAGTCTTTAGAAGTGTGAAGTCGGCTTTTGAGAAGTTCTTTACTGTGGTCTTTTTATTTCAGGTGGGGTGGGATGAGGACCTCCAGCGAGATTAGTTTGTGGTCTGATCTCACCAGTGAGGAACCTCGCCTCCGTGTTGAACATTGTGCTCCCATGTTCGTGATGATGAGATCAAGTATGTTATCTCCTCTTGTGGGATGGTGACTAGTTGTTCCATGGCATTTGAGTTTATGAATTCCAGGAACTTTTGGGCTAGGTGTTTGGGCTTGAGTAGTGTTCCCAGTCTATATTAGGGTAATTGAAGTCACCTAGTATGATGGTGTTTGGTGATACATTTATCCTCTAGTGTTTTCAGGAAGGCCATGTGAGGTTCCTGAGTTTGTGAGGTGGCCTGTAACATGCTACAATTTGCAGAGCAGTCTTGCCTATGGTTAATTGCACCTGGATGGTCTCCGATGCATCGTGCATTGCCACCAGTCTTGAGGTGTGGGTGTCCTTGATGAATATGGATACCCCGTCCTTTCTTGGTATTGTCCGATTTTGGGGCGGAACGCATGATATGAGGTAAAACCTGATAGCGCTGGGATGCTCTCAGGAGCCTTGAACCAGGTTTCTGTCACAGCACAGACATCGATGTTCTCCATACCGAAGGGCCTCGAGTGCGTGCATTTTGAGATTTAGACTTCTGGCATTGAGCAGCATTACCTTAGTTTTTCCTTTTTGTGTTCTAGGGTGGTAGGTTTAGAATTTGAGCCTTGCCTAAAAGGCACTATGGGGTGGCAAGAGCCTTTGCCAATATCGGAATCCCAGGGTGACAGGTGCAAGCCGTCCTTATGTCCAGCATGTCATCCCAGGCAGACAGACTGGATCCCCTTTGAATGACACCAGTGTTTAAGCCAATTGTTAAAGCTGATCATCTTATCTCTGTATTGTGGCATCATTCTTGGTGAAGGTAGGATACTGCTCAAGGTCAGGGTCATACCTGCCTGGGCTACATAATCAGAGCTCCTCAATGTCTCTTTTCATGTAGTCCAAGGAGGTCGTCTCAGGGTCGTTTACACCAGCGTGGACAATGACTGAGTCATATTTGTACCTGCTGTTGAGAGACCTGAGTGCTTGTGCGTGTGGCGGATTCTAGCGCCCGACAGGCAGCTTACTGTGACCTTCTCCTTACTCAGTCTGGTGGCGGGGCGTCAGTGTGTCTGACTATGGAGTCACCAATGACTAGTGTGTCTGGCATTGTGTTTGGCCTTAAGGGCTGTGACTGTTTGACACTCTGACTGTGAGGTCTATGTGTTGCAGGTGTTGTGTTCTGAGGTGGTGGTTGTTTGGGTGTCTGCTTTGGTGGCCTCTGCTGTTTTGGTAGATTTTTGATCAGAGCCTCCAGTATGTCTTTGTTGTGTGTATGATTTGAGGTTGTAATGGTACTATGTGAGACTGGGTCTATAGTGTGTGTGGTAACCTTCTCCTCCTGACTGGTCATGCCAGTCCTATGTTGAGAGAGCTCAGCCTCCAGTTTGGCCGTATAGTTGCATCTCTCGCATGTATTTGTGTTTTGTGGGACTTCCTTTTCCTTTTCTTTTGAATAGATTTTGGTCATAGATTGTATCCATTTTTTGTAACCTTTTTGTTATTATTCTCATGAAAATGTTATAATCCATATTATAGGTCTCCAATTTTTTTATTTCCTCTTTATTTCCCTTTTAAATATAAATTTTATAACTCCTGTACATATCTCTTTCACCTTAATTCCAGTTTCTAACCATTCACTCATGACTTCTATAAAAATTATTTTTGCCACGCCTTAATTTCTTTATACCTACCATATTAAATTCTATCCAGTCCTGTTGCACAATTCATGTTAATATCTTTTAAATTTTCATTCAATTCTTTCATGTTTATCTTTTCTTCTAAATACCCATTATCTTTATTATTTAATTTTTCACCTTTATAAATTTGTTCTGTTTTCTTCTCTTTTAACAAATAATTCCAATATATATTCTTTAATTATTTCATATACTCCTTCTTGATCTTTTATTTGCTTACCTTCCTTATTCTTTAATTTTATTGTTTTGTTCAGAGTGCTACCTTCTTTCTTTCCTTGTAAACAATATTTTTGTTTATATAGCAAGTTGTTAATTTTAATTTGATTCATTTTATGTAGTTCTCATTCTTTTTCATAAAAGGAATATTTCTTCTCTAATAAGTCTTTGAATGTTTTTGACTTAATATCTTATATCTCTTTTTTCTTTTCTTCTTTTCTACATTATGCAGTCTAAAAACACTTTTTATATATTTCTCTTTAATATTAAGCGACCAGTCTACTTCTCATAAAAGTCTCTCATATTCATATGATTTTTCCATAATTCCATAAGTTCTTCTTTCTCGTCTAAAGTTAATCCCTTTTCATTAATTCTCTTTATTCATTTTTCTATTTGTATATATGCTTCATTTTCCTGTACCTTAACCCATATAGCCACATGATCTGAAAATCCTGCATACGTAATTCCTTTTCCTCTACCTTTTAAACTATCAGATATTTAAAAATAATCAATTTCTGTCCTAATTTCATTCCTTTTGTAGGTCCAGTGGTTATTCTCCCATACAGTTAACTTTCCACTTCTCATAATTTCTTTAACCATTTTAACATCACAATTGCTCTTATTTTTTCTTAAATTACAGTTAAAATCACCCACTGCTATAATCTCCATATTTACACAAACATATTCAAGACTATTTTTAAACATCATTTCTTGCTCTTTTTTGTTATAAATGCATATAAAGCTATAATTCTATACACAGATACATATACAGATCTATACATATACAGATCCTCCAAAGCTAGCTACGAAAATAAAATCGCAACTAATTCCAAGGAAAACCACAAAGCATTCTATAGCTATGTCAAGAATCTCAATGACAACATCCAGATCTGCTCTGAGTTACAGCACAAAGGCACGAAAATTACAGAACCAACTGATATTGCCAACATTCTGGCAGATAGGTTCAGTGCTAACTTTACCCCCCCACACACACACACCCCCTAAAGGACCCATATCTATACAGGAAGAATGCAGAGTCCCTGTAATCACAACTACACAGGTGAAAGCTGCACTCTCTAAAGCCAAAAACACAGCATCCATGGGACCGGACAACATCCCAGGCTGCGTTTTACATGAACTTCAGAATGAACTGGCTTCTCACTTAAGCACCATGTTCAATAATAGCCTTGCATCAGGCTTTGTGTCCACTGAATGGCGCACAGCAACAGTTATCCTACTCCACAAAGGAGGAGCCACCACTAATCCCAGGAACTACAGACCTATTAGCCTGACGAGCCTGGTCTGCAAGGCCATGGAATGTATCATCATGAAACTCATAAACAAAGACATTGGTAACCTCCAAACTCTGGATCCAACCCAGTTCGGGTTTGTGAAAGGCAGATCATGCCTCCTGAACCTGATCGACTTCTTTGAGGCAGTCACCAAAGCCGTAGATGAGGGTAAGGTGGTTCACACAGCCTATCTTGACCTCGCCAAGGCTTTCAACACCATCCCCCATTCTGGAATTATAGCTAAACTCAATAAAGTAGGCATAAATCCCTATGTCACAAGATGGGTTGCCAACTGGCTCACTGACAGAACCCACACTGTAAAAGTTGCAGACTCCAAATCTGACCTCAAACCAGTGACAAGTGGAGTACCACAGGGTTCCATCCTGGGACCACTCCTGATTGGTATCTACTTCTCTGACGTACAGGCTAATACAGAAGGCCTCTGGGTAATGAACTTCAAGATGACTGCAAACTAGGAGCCATAGTCAAGTCCCCAAATGATGTGAACATCCTACAGAAGGGCCTCTCTGAGACAGATGCCTGGTGTCAGAGCCATGGCCTCAAGCTCAATGCCAAAAAGTGCAGTGTCATCCCCTTCGGTTAAAAACTCTGTACCCATGAACTACCACATAGGCAGCAATCTACTTAACACCGAATACGTGATAAGAGATCTTGGGACCCAGGTGGACAGTAGTCTCTCCTTTGATAATTACATCGCCACAGTAGTCAGGAAGTCCTTCTACATGGCACACCTCATCATAAAAGGGTTCTCATCCAGGAAAAAAGAGGTTATCATTCCCCTCTAATCGACACTCATTAGACCCATTATAGAGTACAATGCCCCTTTTGGAATGTACCTCACAAGACATCTACAGCTGCTGGAAAGACCACAGAAGTACCTCACAAAGAGGATTACTGGACTCAAACAAATGCCCTACACTGACCGTCTCAAAAAACTCCAGCTTTACTCTGTAGCATATCACCTACTCCGAGGTGATCTCTGCCTAACATATAAAGCTGTGTCAAACCCAGAGCTGTTGGATATGCTACACCTAAAGAAATCCCAATCCCACGAGCTACACGCTCTAGGGTCCTAAACCTTGTCACCACAATAAACAGGACATCCTGGAGGGATAGATTCCTATCCCAGAGACTTCCCATACTCTTGAACAGGCTACCCATCTATGTCAAACAAAGTTCTTCATTAGCACTCTTGAAGAAAAAATCTTGATGAGTGGATGGGAAATAGGAAATACAACCCGGGGATCACTTCTGTGTCTCTGCTTGACAGTGGCACAGGAAAATAACTTTCTTGGGTGACGTAAGCCAGGGAACCTTGTTGGCTAGGCTTATGTAGGCCCTTGGGCTAATAGCCTAGTACATACCTATGAACCTATGAACATATTTTTTTCCATCTCATATCTATTACTGTAATTTGTCCTAGTTCCATTATGGTTACATCTAATATTTTAATACTTTTTTGCCATAATATACATATGGTCAAGCACGTTTCTTTCTCCAGGTTCCAAACTACGACACCATTCCAAAGTTTTTCAGTTTGTGCTCTTTCTTCCTCTCTTAATAATCTGATATCTCCTAAAACAATAATATGTGCACCTACTGCAGCACACCATTGTAATATACCTATTTTCTACTGCAGCACACCATTGTAATATACCTATTCTCTACTGTAGCACACCATTGTAATATACCTATTCTCTACTGCAGCACACCATTGTAATATACCTATTCACCAATGCAGCACACCATTGTAATATACCTATTCTCTACTGCAGCACACCATTGTAATATACCTATTCTCTACTGCAGCACACCATTGTAATCTACCTATTCTCTACTGCAGCACACCATTGTAATCTACCTATTCTCTACTGCAGCACACCATTGTAATCTACCTATTCTCTACTGCAGCACACCATTGTAATATACCTATTCTCTACTGCAGCACACCATTGTAATATACCTATTCTCTACTGCAGCACACCATTGTAATATACCTATTCTCTACTGTGGCACACCATTGTAATATACCTATTCTCTACTGCAGCACACCATTGTAATATACCTATTCTCTACTGCAGCACACCATTGTAATCTACCTATTCTCTACTGCAGCACACCATTGTAATCTACCTATTCTCTACTGCAGCACACCATTGTAATCTACCTATTCTCTACTGCAGCACACCATTGTAATATACCTATTCTCTACTGCAGCACACCATTGTAATATACCTATTCTCTACTGCAGCACACCATTGTAATATACCTATTCTCTACTGCAGCACACCATTGTAATATACCTATTCTCTACTGCAGCACACCATTGTAATCTACCTATTCTCTACTGCAGCACACCATTGTAATCTACCTATTCTCTACTGCAGCACACCATTGTAATATACCTATTCTCTACTGCGGCACACCATTGTAATATACCTATTCTCTACTGCAGCACACCATTGTAATATACCTATTCTCTACTGCAGCACACCATTGTAATATACCTATTCTCTACTGCAGCACACCATTGTAATATACCTATTCTCTACTGCAGCACACCATTGTAATATACCTATTCTCTACTGCAGCACACCATTGTAATATACCTATTCTCTACTGCAGCACACCATTGTAATATACCTATTCTCTACTGCAGCACACCATTGTAATATACCTATTCTCTACTGCAGCACACCATTGTAATATACCTATTCTGTACTGCAGCACAATATTGTAATATACTTATTCTCGACTGCAGCACACCATTGTAATTTACCTATTCTTACTGCAGCACACCATTGTAATATACCTATTCTCTACTGCAGCGCCCCATTGTAATATACCTATTCTCTACTGCAGCACACCATTGTAATATACCTATTCTCTACTGCAGCACACCATTGTAATATACCTATTCTCTACTGCCGCACACCATTGTAATATACCTATTCTCTACTGCAGCACACCATTGTAATATACCTATTCTCTACTGCAGCACACCATTGTAATATACCTATTCTCTACTGCAGCACACCATTGTAATATACCTATTCTCTACTGCAGCACACCATTGTAATATACGTATTCTCTACTGCAGCACACCATTGTAATATACCTATTCTCTACTGCAGCACACCATTGTAATATACCTATTCTCTACTGCAGCACACCATTGTAATATACCTATTCTCTACTGCAGCACACCATTGTAATATACCTATTCTCTACTGCAGCACACCATTGTAATATACCTATTCTCTACTGCAGCACACCATTGTAATATACCTATTCTCTACTGCAGCACACCATTGTAATATACCTATGCTCTACTGCAGCACACCATTGTAATATACCTATTCTCTACTGCAGCACACCATTGTAATATACCTATTCTCTACTGCAGCACACCATTGTAATATACCTATTCTCTACTGCAGCACACCATTACAATATACCTATTCTCTACTGCAGCACACCATTGTAATATACCTATTCTCTACTGCAGCACACCATTGTAATATACCTATTCTCTACTGCAGCACACCATTGTAATATACCTATTCTCTACTGCAGCACACCATTGTAATATACCTATTCTCTACTGCAGCACACCATTGTAGTATTCCTATTCTCTACTGCAGCACACCATTGTAATATACCTATTCTCTACTGCAGCACACCATTGTAATATACCTATTCTCTACTGCAGCACACCATTGTAATATACCTATTCTCTACTGCAGCACACCATTGTAGTTTAGCTATTCTCTACTGCAGCACACCATTGTAATATACCTATTCTCTACTGCAGCACACCATTGTAATATACCTATTCTCTACTGCAGCACACCATTGTAATATACCTATTCTCTACTGCAGCACACCATTGTAATATACCTATTCTACTGCAGCACACCATTGTAATATACATATTCTCTACTGCAGCACACCATTGTAATATACCTATTCTCTACTGCAGCACACCATTTTAATATACCTATTCTCTACTGCAGCACACCATTGTAATATACCTATTCTCTACTGCAGCACACCATTGTAATATACCTATTCTCTACTGCAGCACACCATTGTAATATACCTATTCTCTACTGCAGCACACCATTGTAATATACCTATTCTACTGCAGCACACCATTGTAATATACCTATTCTCTACTGCAGCACACCATTGTAATATACCTATTCTTTACTGCAGCACACCATTGTAATATACCTATTCTCTACTGCAGCACACCATTGTAATATACCTATTCTCTACTGCAGCAGACCATTGTAGTATACCTTTTCTCTACTGCAGCACACCATTGTAATATACCTATTCTCTACTGCAGCACACCATTGTAATATACCTATTCTCTACTGCAGCACACCATTGTAATATACCTATTCTCTACTGCAGCACACCATTGTAATATACCTATTCTCTACTGCAGCACACCATTGTAATATACCTATTCTCTACTGCAGCACACCATTGTAATATACCTATTCTCTACTGCAGCAGACCGTTGTAATATACCTATTCTTTACTGCAGCACACCATTGTAATATATCTATTCTCTACTGCAGCACACCATTGTAATATACCTATTCTCTACTGCAGCACACCATTGTAATATACCTATTCTCTACTGCAGCACACCATTGTAATATACCTATTCTCTACTGCAGCACACCATTGTAATATACCTATTCTCTACTGCAGCACACCATTGTAATATACCTATTCTCTACTGCAGCACACCATTGTAATATACCTATTCTCTACTGCAGCACACCATTGTAATATACCTATTCTCTACTGCAGCACACCATTGTAATATACCTATTCTCTACTGCAGCACACCATTGTAATATACCTATTCTCTACTGCAGCACACCATTGTAATATACCTATTCTCTACTGCAGCACGCCATTGTAATATACCTATTCTCTACTGCAGCACACCATTGTAATATACCTATTCTCTACTGCAGCACACCATTGTAATATACCTATTCTCTACTGCAGCACACCATTGTAATATACCTATTCTCTACTGCAGCACACCATTGTAATATACCTATTCTCTACTGCAGCACACCATTGTAATATACCTATTCTCTACTGCAGCACACCATTGTAATATACCTATTCTCTACTGCAGCACACCATTGTAATATACCTATTCTCTACTGCAGCACACCATTGTAATATACCTATTCTCTACTGCAGCACACCATTGTAATCTACCTATTGTCTACTGCAGCACACCATTGTAATATACTTATTCTCTACTGCAGCACACCATTGTAATATACCTATTCTCTACTGCAGCA
Source organism: Protopterus annectens (assembly GCF_019279795.1). Lineage (NCBI taxonomy): Eukaryota > Metazoa > Chordata > Ceratodontiformes > Protopteridae > Protopterus > Protopterus annectens. The sequence continues at coordinate 1,931,377,181 of NC_056743.1, read as the reverse complement.
CACCATTGTAATATACCTATTCTCTACTGCAGCACACCATTGTAATATACCTATTCTCTACTGCAGCACACCATTGTAATATACCTATTCTCTACTGCAGCACACCATTGTAATATACCTATTCTCTACTGCAGCACACCATTGTAATATACCTATTCTCTACTGCAGCACACCATTGTAATATACCTATTCTCTACTGCAGCACACCATTGTAATATACCTATTCTCTACTAAAGCACACCATTGTAATATACCTATTCTCTACTGCAGCACACCATTGTAATATACCTATTCTCTACTGCAGCACACCATTGTAATATACCTATTCTCTACTGCAGCACACCATTGTAATATACCTATTCTCTACTGCAGCACACCATTGTAATCTACCTATTCTCTACTGCAGCACACCATTGTAATATACCTATTCTCTACTGCAGCACACCATTGTAATCTACCTATTCTCTACCACAGCACACCATTGTAATATACCTATTCTCTACTGCAGCACACCATTGTAATCTAACTATTCTCTACTGTAGCACACCATTGTAATATACCTATTCTCTACTGCAGCACACCATTGTAATATACCTATTCTCTACTGCAGCACACCATTGTAATATACCTATTCTCTACTGCAGCACACCATTGTAATATACCTATTCTCTACTGCAGCACACCATTGTAATATACCTATTCTCTACTGCAGCACATCATTGTAATATACATATTCTCTACTGCAGCACACCATTGTAATCTACCTATTCTACTCTTAGGATTTTTCATATTGTTCACATTTAAAGCTAATATCTTCAGCTTTTAAGAACAGTTAGTATAATAAAATATAATAAAATTTGTATCCCTTTCCTTCATTATTTTCTATAACCATTACAGTTTTTGAATTTTCTTTTCCTTTCTTTAACTATTATTCCTATTGAATTTTTATTATTCTTACCGTACACCAGTCAACTTCTTCTTCACTCATCTCCTCTGTTTTTTTCCTTGTTATTTTCTTCAACTTCATCTACAACCTCTTTATTAGTCACATCTTTTTGTACATTTTCATGTAAAAAACATTCTATCTCTTTATCCCGTACAATTTCATTTTCTTGCACATTCATTTCACATTCTAGCCATGAATGACAAGTATTACCACATTGTTTACACTTTAAATCAAAATATTTTGCATTATGCCCTGTTTTCCACATAAATAGTATATTTTGTTACATTCATTGATTAGATTATATTTTTTCCACAAAAATAACAAGTCTTTTGTTGACTCCTGTATTTCACAAAACCACTATTACCGTGAACGTTAATAACACTAGGTACATGTATAACATTATAATTTTTCATTTTCAGTATTATTCCACATTTCCATCCCCCAGTTCATACTCTTTTTTTCATCATATATCTTTGTAGTGTCAATTACTTGTTTACATATTTAACAAATATTTTTTCAGTTATTTTGCTTCAACTTCAGTTCTAAATTGGATCATTATTTTTTTTGTCTGTAAAAAGCTTACATCACATATTCTGACCATGAATAAATATTTTTCTTTTTGTTCATATGCACTCAAAAACATTTTCCTGGCCTGACCAGTCTCAGATATCAAATTATAAAAAGTCTCTTTATAATTAAAATAAATGCCCTTACCTCTTTTGCTTTGACACCCATAGAGTCCTAAACCTCATAGCTGTCCAAACATTCTTTGTTTTTTACTGACTATGCATACTGTATACTTCTTTTTGTTTCTTGTATTTCTTCTTTCTTCTTTGTTCCTTCTCCAACAGTCTGTGCATAAGTTTTTTGTCTCAGGAACTATCTCTGGCACAGTCTCTTCTTCTTCTTCTTCTACTTCTTCTTCTTCTTCTTCTTCTTCTTCTATTTTTCCGTCATCTCTTTTTTAGCTACAATCTCATTTTTCTCCAATGGCACTGTCTTTTTTTTGCACCCACATCATCAGAAAAAAACCTTCTGGTAGTGATTCTACCATTTCAACTACATTTTCAGTAACTTTCACTCCAGTTTCAGCAAAAGCTGAATCAGCCACGTTTTCTCCCTGTTCCTCCTGGTTGTCTCTGTGCCTGGATAGGTAACAGGAAGTCAGGATGTGTAACACACAAACTCTTCCCCGACTACCAAGAGTAGGGGAAGTTCCCCAATGCCCTGGCCAAATTTCCCCTAGTAGTATAAATGCCACCACCTATCTCCCCCAAAAAGAGAATGCTAGCCTAAAACTGAAACACAATCATGAACAGCAAACTTGAAAAAAAGACACCAGTGATAAATCCAATAGGTTTAAAAATATGGACACAAATCTAGCACTTTCATTCACATTTATTCCTTTGTGAACTTCTTCAGAAATAATTCACCATCCACTCACATATAATTTATACACTTTAAATTAGTCACATGTTTTATGAGGTCATAAAAAATATGTATCTTAAAGACATATCAATTAAAATACAATAAAACATAAAATTATAAATGCATATGTATAATATTCTCAAATTTATAACTTTTCTTTAAAAAAACATGTATATATGTTATTAGTTGAGACATACCAACTCTAATTTTGTCTCATTTGTAAAAAACATTTTATATTAATGGATTCATTTAATCCAGGAGTGAAATCAGCTCCTAAATGCAACTGCCAAAGAGACTCTTTACATTCTAAAAGCACTTTAGTATCACACACAAAAGCCCCTGATGGAACAGAATCCAGAACTGAAAAAATGAATTTCTTAAAATTATTACAAACCAGGGAATGTTTAGCCAAGGCATTTACTAAATCTTTTTTCTTAATAGCTAAAAGATGTTCACTAATCCTTTTTCTGAGACATCTTGTAGTCATACCTATATAAAAACTAGAACATGTAGAACATTGAGCTGTGTAAACCACTTTGTCAGTGCTACACATATAATAATTTTTGGACCAATATGTCCTTTTTATATGTGGAAAATAAACAGAAAAAAGTAATGCAAACTATTTTATGTAAATATTGGTTTGCAAATGTTGCTTTTCTATAAATTCCACTATTAAATTACATGCATTGATCAAGAAATAGGTGTTGATTTTTTGAGAGACTATTTAACTAAAAACAGTACTTTTAATAATACTAAAATCAACACTATCTGTACCCTGATGGATTTAGTACTTGATAACGATTTCTTTACATTCAACAAGGTATTATATAAGCAAATTGCTGGAGTTGCAATGGGAGCAAAAGTAGCTCCAGCTTATGCTAACTTTGTAATGGCCAATTGGGAAAACAAATTTATTGACAATAACAGCTTTGGAAATAATATTTTATTTTATTGTCAATACATAGATGATTTAATTTTTCTTTGGCATGGTACTTTAGAAAAGTTTGAAGAATTTGTTGAGTTTTTAAATAGTACTACAACTTTTTTAAGGTTTTCTATAGGAGGGTATGGTGAGAATTTAAATTTTCTTCATCTGCATTTGACTTATGATAACACTACTAAGCAATTTATTAGTGGAATTTATAGAAAAGCAACATTTGCAAACCAATATTTACATAAAAATAGTTTGCACCCATTCCACATGAAAAAAGGAGTAGTGAAGGGACAACTTATTAGACTCAGTAGGTTAACGTCGCAGGATGTAACTTTTTCTAAAGAAGTTGATTTACTTATATCCTTTTTTATAGCTAGGGGATATGATTCAGCATGGTTACAAAGTATTGTTAAGGAAGTGCTGATACTTAGAAAAGATAAAGCCTCCCCTATATTGTTTTTCTATTCAACAGTTTCTGGAACTACAAATAATATTTTTAATAGAAAGCTTAATGGTTCTGACAAAGAATTTTCATGTGCTTTTGTTTTGCCTATTACCAACGAAATGTGGTCCATTAAAAAGATAATAGTGGATAATTAGAAGGTTCTTTTGGGTAATCAGGAATTGATAAAAGTTATAGGTGAAAGACCCAAATTTATTTTCAAAAAAACTAAAAATATTAAGAACATTTTAGAATGGGAAATCAAAGTAAGTGAATATAACAAAGATCCAAAAATTTTAACTAAGGGTACCTACGCATGCAACAATTGCAGACAATGTAGGTACATAAGTAATTGTTCTTCTGTTTATTTTCTACATATAAAAAGGACATATTGGTCCAAAAATTATTATACGTGTAGCACTGACAAAGTGGTTTACACAGCTCACTGTTCTGCATGTTCTAGTTTTTATATAGGTATGACTACAAGATGTCTCAGAAAAAGGATTAGTGCACATCTTTTAGCTATTAAGAAAAAAGATACACATTTTTATGACCTCATAAAACATGTGACTAATTTAAAGTGTATAAATTATATGTGAGTGGATGGTGAATTATTTCTGAAGAAGTTCACAAAGGAATAAATGTGAATGAAAGCGCTAGATTTGTGTCCGTATTTTAAGCCTATTGGATTTATCACTGGTGTCTTTTTTTCAAGAATGATAGCCTAGCCTAATGTGACTAACCCAGCCAACAAAGGATTAATAAATAAATCAATTAAAATAAATGCCACATCATACAGGGTGTAATTTACTTACAGTAACCCCCGACCTGCTCAAGTGTGGGCATTCCTGTCTCACATCACATGAGATTTGCATATATGTGGGTGTTCCCGGGTTGCATCACACAGGATTGATGGCATGATTCATTAAAAAGCACATTTCATGCATGTCCAGAGCCACAGTATGCTAATAAGCTTTATGGCAGCAAACACATACTGCTTACTCACATGGCTAATTCCCTTTCTTATAACTGTCTTTTAAAATAAAAATAAAACAAGTAGAGCCATAATATGCTAACAAGCTTTATAGAAGCACTCATGGACTGCTAAACAGCATTGCCTGTCTCCCTCTTTTAAAACAAAAAGAAAGAAAAAAATCAATTTAATAAAAATAAATCAGTTTTACAGTAAATAAAAAAAATGCAAAAAAGTTGTTTGCCTGAAACATCCAGAGTAAATGCTCAGAGAAATGACTTTCACTTTATCATACATTTTCTAACTACCTTTTCCTCCTCACAGCAATTGCTTATTCTGCAACAATGTTACATAAGAAAGTTGCTCATGTATGTCCCTTCTTTACCCTTTTGCTCAGATTCCCTTAAGGAATGTGCAGGAGGAAACATAACAGCAAGATGAAGTACAATACTTCTTGGAATAGTTGACTGTTTCTATGGTATCACAAATTGCCTTCCTTCAGTCTTTTGGCATTATCCTCACTGAGAAGAAATGCCTGAGATGTGGGTATCCTACCAGCATTACATTGCATAGATCATCTGCAGCTTGGAAGTGTAAAGCTAAGAAGTGTAGGAGAAAGAGCACACTCTTAACTGGCACTTTCTTCAGTTGGAGCAAGATACCAGTGCCAGCACTGCTGAAGATGGTTTAATAAAGTTTACAGTACCAAGTCAGGAAACAGAAGGAGTCACCACGGATAAATAAAACCTCCGTTTGTAGCAAAAGATAAAATATTTTTAATGTGATGACTTGTGAGGTTTACAGTACCAAAAGCGTCTCTCTCACTGTACCAGCTGACCATTTTGGAGTTTCTCCATGGGCACTAGTAAACTGTTAACAGTTTCCCTGGGATGGCTGCATGTGGAAACTGATGCAACACTTAGTGCTCCTGGGGGTTCCAGTCAAGAAGGTCCAGATAAGCAAAAGTCTTCTTGTGAAGGTCAAGCACAATAGTGGTTGCAACCCAGATAAGAAGGGCCATTGGGGCTTTATAATCTATGACTGCAACATAAAAAATGTGTATCTTCAAGAACAGAAGCGATGCAGTGACATTGCTGCCCAATATACAGAAGGACACCCTTCCTGCCACCACAATATTTTCTGACCAGTGGGTAGCCTTGATGCAATCCCTGAAATACTGGCATGAATTGTCAGCATCTCAGCATGAACCACAGTTTCAGCTTTGTGGACCACTCTACCAGAGAACTCATAAATGCAGTGGAGGTGATGTGGTCATGGGCCAAGAAGGAATTCAAATATATGAACAGCACAGCAGTGCACGTGGTCCTCCTACACTGTATACAAGGGGGGCTTTGACTACATGTTCACATCCATACTGAATCCCTCCCGTGAATACCCCACATTGTAAAAGGAAGTAGTAGTCCACAAGAAAAAATTGACAGGCCAAAAAAGAGCCATAAAGATGATAGAGTGGTCTAATGAGTATAAGAATTAAATTATGTAGTGTTACTATTATGTAAGAATCCTTAGGCCATTTAGAAAAAGAAGCAACTGAGAAAGTGCAAAAATAGAAAGATTAAATCTAGAGATTTCTGAAAGTATAAAAGAGACAAAGAGGGAACATAGAACAGAACAGCAATAAAGCAGAAGTTAAAAGAATAGAAGCCGAAGTTACAAAATGCCTGCAAAGTGAAGAATTTAGTGTAGAAACTCTAACATAGATCATGTTACAGCATGATGGAATGATGAGTCCCCAAGGTATGGAGAATCATGAGGTGCAGGAGACATCTGAACAAGAAATAATGACATGGGAAAGAAAAAGAGATTTAATATGGTGCAATATTTATGCAAAGAGGAAAGCAAAACTAATCAATACAGAACAGCAGCACCAAAGATATTTGAAGAAAAATATAGGCAAAGGTATCCAGATATGGGAGATTTTACAATACAAAAAATAAGAAAACAAAGGCGAAAGTAGAAAAGAGGATTAGTAATGTCAAACTTAAAGAAGAAGAACTTGAAGTTATGGATTACCTGTGAAGTGAAGGATTTAGCATAGAAAAAACAGCTCTGGTAACATTGTAGCATGATAGAACAATGAGTCCTCAAATTAAGGAAAAGCTGGTGCAGGAAACATCTGATCATTTGCCATCTGAAGACACTTTGGAGCTTTCAGTAAGAAACCAGTAAAAAAGTGCAGTTAGAGTTGCACAGCAAGGAGGGAGTAGGAAACAGTGGCAACTCGGACACAGTGTTGAGGAGTGATAGGCCAGTGAGTTCCCATATGACAGAACAACAGATGGCACAGGATGAAGCTGAAAAGAATATGTCAGAGGAAAATGTTCTGGAACTTTCTGTAGAATGTCCACAGGAAACAGAGAATGAAGAATGTGCCATCAGTTTACAAGAAAAAGATGTAAGGGAAAAGTTGCTTGATTTAATAGAGATAGGCATATTAAGATCGATCAAAGAAATAGATTGTAGAAAGTCAATAAGAACCAAAATGTTAGAAGTCCGATAAAACAAATAAACACAGTAATCAACACTATTAACAGAAATTGGTGTGATATAATAGAAATATATAGAATATATTACTGTGCAGCTAAATTAATAACAGATAAAGCCTTATCAAAAAACTGCAGGGAAATAAGTGAAAGAAAGGGAAGAATTCAAATGCCATCATAAAAGTATTTAACAGAGAAAATGATAAAGCAATCAAGACAATGTGTCACTGGCAGAAGAGTACAGAAGAGAGAACAGATCAATAAAAAGTACTTAGAAAGATAGATGTGAAAAAAGCAGCATGCAGCATTAGAACAGACCAGGATCTATTGCACACTATTGCAAACAATAAACTAAAGATATCAGAACAGTCAAACAAACTTAAAATATAAGCAGATAAACATTAAAGACAATTACAAAATAAGCAGCTCACTGATGACCCAAAAATGTATACATAATTGGGAAACAAGGCAAAAGGAATAGAAGCACCACCAAAAAAAGACAAAATAGACACGTTTTGGAGAAATGTCTATGTAGACCCCATGGAACATAACAAAGATGATAAATGAATAGAAGAAGTAAAAGAAATGGTAAGACGTTCAAACGTACAGGATATGAAATGGGAGGAAGCAACAACCAGAGGAACTGAAAGAAAATCAAGAAAAGCTCCTAAATGGAAAGCCCAGGCCCAGATGCGGTGCCTAACTTCTGCCCAAAGTATTAACATCTCTAAATGAAGATTTAGCCTGACCAAGAATGACTTATATGCATAGCCCAGACAGACACCAACCTGATTAATAACAAGAAAAACAATGCTCATCCGTAAGAATGAACCTGCAAGCTATCCTAAAAACTATAGACCAATAACTTCCCTTCCAGTGACACATAAACTATATATCCTGGAACTGATGCAAACAGTGTTAATAGTCATTTAGAAAAAAACACTTGTGGCTATAGAACAAAAGGGTAACAAAACATCATATGGAACGAAGGATCACTTGTTGTTAAATAGAGTTGTAATAGAGAACTGTAAAAAGGGGAAACATCTAAGCATGGCATGGTTAGACTACAAAAAAAAGCATTTGACAGCATCCCACTTTCATGGATAAAGGAGTGCTTACAGATGCATAAGATACATCTTACACTGATTAATTACATTAAAGTGGCCATGAAACAGGTGCAAACCACTTTGCAGCTACGGCATGAAAAGAAAAAAAAGAAGAAATGGTGATCCCAGGGATAAAAATTCAAAGGGAGATATTCTGGGCGACTCTGTCACCACTGCTCTTTTGTCTTGCCCTTAACCCATTAAGCTGTCTACTTAACAGATTAGGTCTTGGTTACAATTTGGCCTCTAGCTAGCAACAAAGTGCAAAGACTTCTCATCGTCCTTTTTGTGGATGATTTAAAACTGTATAGTTCTTCAGATGAGGAACTGAAAATACAACTAGAAGCAGTGAAAACTTTCTCAGATGATAAGACTATCATTCGTTCTTAATAAATGATCAAAAGCAACATTTAACCCAGGAAAGCTACAGCAGCAAGAAAACATCAGTCTGGGACAGAAATGAGATAGAAAACAATGTGAGCAGGAGCGAGTATATAAATATTTGGGAACTGATGAAGGATCTGCAATAACATTTGAATAAATGCAACCAAGACTCAGTAAGGAATATTTTAGAAGACCAAAATTAATACTAAAAACAGCCCTGACATCTAGGGAACAAAGTCTAAGATATACAACAAATTGCTCTTCCTGGTCTAACTTGCAATTTTGAGGTGATTGACTGGCTCCAAAAGGTATTGGATCAGTTGAACAGGAAAACAAGAAAAATGCTCCCCGCTTATCAAATTATTTATAAAAATCTGTGTATACCAAGATTATACTGTATATTCCTCGCTGAAGGAGGAAATCGATTACATATGTAGATCTGCAGTCATAGGACTGCATACAGAAGATCCAAACATAGTGAAAGTTTGAAAACATGAGGAGAACAAACCTAAGATGACATGCCTGTTTATTTTAGCAGAAACATATCAGTGTCAAGCGGGAATGGAAACCAAAGCAGTATACAAAAATTAGGCACCAACTGAATGTGCCAGAAAACAAAAGAAAGAATATAAGAAGGATCAGATGAGATGGCAAGAAATGTGAAAAAGGCATAAATATATTTCAAGCACAGAAAGCTCCTTGAACAACCTTATGTGGTTGGGTGGTGGAAGGGTGGCTTAATTGTTAAGGTGTTCGCCTTACAAACACAAGGTGCAGGGTTTGAGTCTCACAAGGGATAATTGGCTAGGCTTAAAATGATTCGCAAGAGCAGTTAGCCTAGTACTAACCTATGAATTCTATGAATTCTATGCCTATTAGGATCTGCCACAGGAATGGTTAAGAGAGAGGCAAATTTAAACCATAAGATGAAAGGTTAATATTAGTTGCCCAGGGTAGTGGACTACATGCACGTTGATTTACAAAGTCCATTGAACATGTAGGAGAAAGAGATAAATGCAGGTTCTGCAAAACAGAACTGGAAGCAGTCATACAACTTGTTGCTGGGTTTGATAAATAATGGCAGCGGGACTGTATACTGAAAGGCATAATAATATGGCAAGACTATTGTGTTGGGGATTGTGCAAACAAAGCATTGAAAACATGAGCCGCATAGCATTAAAGAAAGTGATGGTGTATATCACATGGGATCACCCATTACCAACAGTTCAAAAGATAGATGCAAGAAAACCAGATATAGTAGCTCATGAAAAGAAGACGAAAGTTGCATTAAACATTGAAATTGCTACACCCACTGATTACAGAATCTTACATACAGAGAGACACAAAGTCATAAAATAGCAGGATTTGCAGGCAGAAATGAGGATAATGTGGAAGAAGGATACCAGACAGTTCCAAAAGTAGTAGGAGCAATGGGTCTCATTTAGATATGCTACTGATACATGTAACTCTGTATGAATTGCAGACAGAATCAGTGCTGAGCACATTGCAGAAGCTGGCAAGAGCACTTTTGGCTGACATCAAATATTGAATCAATACTAATTTCATGAACTTTAATCATGCTTTGACTTAGGAATGGGATCCATTTCCATCCTGGAATTAGAAACCCAAAAGACTTGGAGAAATTCAAACTGCATGAAATCACATCTAAGAGTTCCTAGTTTTTCATGCTGGTAAAGAGTGGCTATTACTGTCGCTGATGAAAGAAACCAATTCGGAGATGAAAATGAAGAGCCAGAGGAGTTAAACCCACAAAAGCAACTGAAGCGGCAGAGGACTTGTACCTACAACAGCAACTGAAGAGCCGGATGACGTAAACCCGTGATGGCGATAAGTGTGAATAGCTGCACAAGCTTCTTTTCATTTATTTTTTATAACGCCAGTAGTTATGTGCAGGACTGTTGAGGTAGTTAATAAATTGGTATAGTTTTAATTAATGTTGAGGTAGTTAATAAATAGGCTGTTTTAATATTTTTTTTTGCTCTGCTTGACTTTACACTTGAAGCGTTTAATGTTGTACTGTATGTTGCATGTGTTATTCAATTGTTTCAGTAAACATGTTGTTTATGTCCTGCAATGCCTCCTGTCCTACTTACCTTGATACAGATTCAGTTATCAGTTAAACTTTTATAAATACAATATAACTTAATGTCCTCGCATATTATCACTCTAATAACAATTTCCTAAGCACAAAATCAGTCGTGAGGGATTTGGGGACCCAGGTTGATAGAAACCTGACTTTTGACCACCACGTTGCTACCATTGTATAGAAAGCTTTCTACATGGCCCACCTCATAAGTAAGGGTATCTCATCCAGGGACATAACATCCCTGTATTCTTCCCTCATAAGGCCAATTATTGAGTACAACACCCCCTTCAGGATGTACCTTGCAAAGCACAAGCAGCAGCTGGAGAGACCACATCACATCTACCCTACACAGATAGGCTAAAAGCCCTGTCCCTCTACTCAGTTTCATACAGATTCCTCAGAGGTGACCTCTGGTATACAAAGCAATCTCAGACCTCACTTTGATGGGACTGCTGCATATCCACAAGTCAAGGTCCACTCGAGTAACCCACATGCGCGACCTCAACCTGGTCTGTGACATCAATGGGACTTGTAGGTGGGACAGATTTGTATCCCAGAGACTCCCCCATCTGTGGAATAGATTCCCTCTCCACGTCAGGCAGAGCACCTCATTATCCCTTTTTAAGCACAACCTGGACAACTGGATGGGAAACAGAAAATACACTCCTGGGATTCCACATGTGGCCCTGCTGGACAGGGGCTTTGGGTTCTGACTTTTCTAAACATGGGCTTAACTCTTGGCTAGGCTTATAAGGGCCTCAGAGACAATAGCCTATCAACTTCATGTGATCCTATAATAATAACTTTTATATCTATAACTGTACAACTTTTATAAAATGTATGTGTATAATTTGTTATTGGGTGCAGTTTTAGTTATCTATTACAGTTTTATAATTTTCATTTTGTTGCAGTTTTAGTACTATTCCACTTTCCTATGATTTCAAGTAATATTTTGGTGCCTATTAAATTTAGAATATTCATAGTTCTATGACAAGTGTATATTATTTTTTGGTTTGGAGCCAGTCTTAATTTGGAGTTGTTGGTAACTATTTTGGCTAATGTTTTACTTCATATTTTTTTAATATGGCACTGGATGTCTCCTAGTACTCAGCTGGCACTGATTTAGCTGCCCATTTACACAGTTATCTCAGACCCTCAGTACTGCTGTATACTGTAAGTAAATCATGCTATTAATTTTCATAATTATTATTAATTCATACGGTTACATTTTTATTTCTATTATTCTGACATGACTGCAGTACGATTCCAGTTTTAAATATCATGATGAACGCTAATGATGCATTCATGCAAGACGTAGCAGGCAGTGACACAAGTCCATGCATGTTGTCTGTGGGTGGACTGTGCTACTATGGGGAGAAATGTAAGCAACTTCCATTGCATGCAGTATCATGTCATACCATACCCTGCCATATCATACCATACCATAGGTTCATAGGTTGATAGGTAGGTACTAGGCTATCTGCCCGAGGGCATTTATAAGCCTAGCCAGAGTGTGTCGGCTTTCACTGCCCCATTGATTAATTAACTGATCCTCTGTCAAGCAGAGCCAATGAAGTGATCACAGGGGTGTATTTTCTGTTACCCATCCACTCGGCAAGGTTTCTCTTGAAGAGTGTTAGTGAGGGGCTCTGCCTGATGTAATTTGGAATTTTGTTCCAAAGCATGGGGAGTCTCTGTGATAGGAATCTATCCCTCCAGCATGTTCTATTTATTGTTGTGGCGAGGTTTAGCTCACTAGAGTGCATGGCTCGCAGTGACTTGGATTTCTTTAGGTGGAGCATGTCCATCAATTCTGAGTTGGACATGGCTTTGTAAGTCAGGCAGAGATCACTTCTGAGTAAGCTATATGCCACTGAGTACAGCCAGAGTTTTTTCAGCTGGGCTGCATAGGGCATATGTTTGAGGCCAGTAATCCTCTTGGTGAGGTACTTTTGTGGTCTTTCCAGCTGTTGGAAGTGTCTTGTGAGGTACATCCCAAATGGGGCATTGTACTCTGTGAGGGGTCTAATGAGTGACGAGTAGAGGGGCACTATAACCTCTTTATTTCTAGATGCAAACCCTTCAGTAATTAGATGGGCCACATAGAAGGATTTCCTAACTACTTTGGCAATATGATTATCAAAGGAGAGATTACTATCTACCTGGGTTCCCAGATCTCTTATTACCTCTTCTGTATTAAGGGGGCTGCCACCTATGTGGTAATTCATAGGTGTTTTGTTTTTCCCATATGGGATGACTATGTATTTTTTGGCATTTAGCTTGAGGCCATGACTTTGACACCAGGTATCTGTCTCAGTAAGGCCCTATTGGAGGATGTCCATGTCAGCTGGAGAGTCAATTATGGCTCCCAGTTTGCCATCATCGGCGAACTTGGTTAGCCATAGTCATCCTGTGTTTGCCTGTACTTCTGAGAAGTATATGCCGAACAGTAGGGGTCCCAGGACCGAGCCTTGTGGGACACTACTTGTGACTGGTTTAGAGTCGGACCTGGAGCCCGCTATTCTTACCGTGTGAGTTCTGTCTGTAAGCCAGTTGGCAAACCATCTTGTGACGTAGGGGTTTATGCTCAGGCTGGTGAGTTTTTCTGTAATACCCGAGTGGGGAATGGTGTAGAAAGCCTTGGCGAGGTCAAGGTAGGCTGTGTGAACCACTTTTCTCTCATCTATGGCCTTGGTGACTGTCTCGAAGTAGTCAACCAGGTTTAGTAGGCATGATCTGCCCTTAGCAAAGCTGAACTGGGTCGGGTCAAGTGTTTGGAGATTCCTAATGTCTTTGTTAATGAGTTCCATGATGATGTGCTCCATAGTCTTGCAAACCATGCTAGTCAGGCTTATGGGGCGATAGTTACCAGGATCAGTTGTGGCCCTTCCTTTGTGGAGAGGAATAACCGTTGCTGTGCACAATTCTATGGGCACATAGCCTGTGGAGAGGCTGAGGTTGAACACGTGTTTAGGTGGGGGGTTAGTTCGTTCTGTAGTCAGTGCAAGATGCAGCCAGGGACACCATCTGGTCCCAGTGATGCTGTGTTTTTGACTTTTGAAAGGGCTGTTTTCACCTGTGCATCTCTGATTTTTGGAATACTACACTTTTCCGGTATTGTTGTGGGCCCTTTTGGAGGTGAGAGGGGGGTGAAGTTTGCACTGACTCTATCTGCCAGGATGTTGGCAATATCAGTAGGTTCAGTATATTTTGTGCTATTTGCACTAGTTCAGTGCATATCTGTGAGGTGCCACTTAGATTCTTAACATAGCTAAAGAAGGCTTTGTGTTTATCTTTTGAATCCTTGGCTATTTTTCTTTTGAAGTTAGCCTTGGATGATTTCATGAGGGACCTCAGTTTCTTACTGATACTGATCAGGGATGTCTTTCCTTCTTGGGATTTGCTTTTTTTTCTGAACTAGTTTCCTCCTTCTATTGTATAGCCTGTTTATTGCAGGGGTCCACCAAACTGGTTTCCTTCTCTTAGAGGAGTGAGTCTTGGTTTTGCTAGGGATGGCACAATCCATGCATCCTTGTAGGTGTTCATTGAGTGCATTTGTAAAGGTTTCTGCATCTTGGGCAGCATTATCTTTTAGTGTGGGTGCTGTGAAACTTACCACCTCTGTCTTAAGTAAAGTGAAGTTTGCTTTAAAAAAGTTTTTTACTGTGTTTTCCTTAGTTGGGGGTGGTGGTGGGGTGTGGACATCCAGAGTGATTAGTTTATGGTCTGATCTAACCAGTGATGGGTTGACCTCTGGTGTGGGACACCTGTCACCCATGTTGGTGATGACCAGGTCCAATATGTTTTCACCTCTGGTAGGGGAGTTTACCAGCTGATCCAGGGCGTTTAAGTTGATGAATTCCAGGAAGCGCTGGGCCTGGGAATTTGTACTCAAGTAGTTTTCCCAGTGAATGGTAGGGTAATTGAAATCACCCAATATCAGGGTGTTCTGTAGGACCTTCATGTTTTCCAGTATCTCCAGAAAGGTGGAGTGGTGGTCCTGGGTAATAGAGGGTGATCTGTAGCAGGCCACAATTTGCATTGCAGATTTGCCTGATGTTAGTTGCACATGGATGGTCTCAGAGATATCATGCTGCGCCACTAACCTGGAGGTGTAGGTATCCTAGATGAATATGGATACACCCCCTCCTTTTGTGTTTCGGTCCGTGTTCTGTGGCCAAAACGTGTTGTATGAGTTGTAGCCCGGTAGTGCTGGGGTGCTCTCTGGAGCCTTGAACCAGGTTTCAGTTACTGCACAGATGTCGACGTTCTCCATACTGAGGAGTGATTCGAGCGTGTGCATTTTGAGATTTAAACTCCTGGCATTGAGTAGCATAACCCTCAGCTTTTTGTTAATTGTGCTGTTTAAGGAGTTGGGTTTGACTTTTAAGCCTTAACTGAAAAAGGCACTATGGGGGCAGCAAGAGCCTTGGCCAGTATTTGAAAGCCAAGGGGTGACACGTGCAAGCCGTCTCTTGCGAAGCAACCCGGCTTGTTGAGCATGTCGTCCCAGGCTGATAGACACTGGATCCCCTTTGAATGACACCAGAAGCTTAGCCAATTGTTGAAATTGATCATTTTTTCTTTATACTGAGGTATCATTCTTGGTGAGGGCAGGATGCTACTCAGGGTCAGGGTCATACCAGCTTGGGCTGCATGATCAGAGAGCTCTTCCATGTCTCTTTTCATGCAGTCCAGGGAGGTACGCCTCAGGTCATTCACACCAACATGAACAATGACAGTGTCATATTTGTACTTGTTCTAGAGTGACCTAAGTGCTTGTGTTATGTGGTGGATTCAGGCAGCTAACAGTAACCTTCTGCTTGTCCAGCCTAGTGAGTGGGACACCAGTGTGCCTGACTATAGAGTCACCTATTACTAGTGTGTTAGGTACGTTATTTTGCCTTAAGGGCTGTGATTGTGTGGCACACTGGTTTTGTGTTTTATGTGTTGTCTGGTTTGTGACGGGAAGTGCAGGTTGTTTGGGTGTCTGCTTTGGAGGTCTCTGATGCTTTTGCAGGTTTTTATTTAGAGCCTCCGAGTATGATTTTGTGTATTTATGTCTATTTTTTGCCAGTGCTGTTTTAGTAGGTCTATGTGGAGCTGGAGGTGTGGTGCAAGTATTAACCTTCTCCTCTTGACTGTCTGTTCCAGTCTTGGGTAGAGACAGCTTAGCTTCCAGTTTGGCTGTATAATTGCATCTTTTGCATATGTTAGTGTTTTGTGGTAGGAGGAAAGGGTTGTCTGTGTACATGAGGCAGTTGTAACATTGCCTCAGGATACCCAGATTCACCAGCTGGACTGGAGAGTGCACCTGAAGTTGCCCTTTGGTCATGCCTGAATAGTAGGGTAAGCTGCTTAGTCGCTTGGTTGGTGAGGGGTGAATAAAGAGCCTTGCCCTGCTGGGCAATTAGGTCAGGATATATTAGTGCTTGCTATTAGGTCTGAGCAACTGCTGGGCTGTAAGATGCTTTTTGAGTGCTTAGGTTGAGAGTTAAACTAGTTTATA
This sequence comes from Protopterus annectens, assembly GCF_019279795.1. Taxonomy (NCBI): domain Eukaryota; kingdom Metazoa; phylum Chordata; order Ceratodontiformes; family Protopteridae; genus Protopterus; species Protopterus annectens. The sequence goes on along the minus strand of NC_056743.1, from coordinate 1,931,360,848 downwards.
GGGAAAAACTGAAGAGGAGACTTAGTGGAGCTGGGAAAATTTAACTGTAGCTAACCGGCACTGCCCGGTGTACAAAACCATGCAAATGTGTTTTTTATAGTAGGGAAATGAAAAAGATAGAAATTAGCCCAAAATAGCCAATACACTACTAACTTCTGGGCTGGAACCACTCCTCCAGGGACAGATAGGTTGCTCAAAGCTCCCCTCTCTCACAAGGGAACAGAGAAACTTCCTTCTATCCAAGTAAGGTATGGGCAACTCAGAAACTAGTATCACAGCCCTGAATTCAGCACTAGCATGAAAACTGGACTATACTAGCTTAGAAAGGTGGGAAACAAGGATTTTTTTTTTTTTGAAAAGATAAGGCAAAAACAGTAAAAAAAATACACTTAAAACAGCTTTAAACAACTACAAATGATCAGAAAAGGCTATCGCACTTTAGTGTGTAGCCTACAACAGTTAAACAAATTATTTAAACAAAAAACAACTTTTTAAAAGTGCAGGCAGTCAAATAAGTACAATATGTGAAAAGAAACAAGCTTTTAAATCACAATAAATGCTGGAAAATCTGCGTTTAGGAGGAAAACAGTTAAGTACAGCAAGAAAGTACAGAAAACTGATACTTAATCACTCCAAAGTGTCTCTTCTAAGCTAGAAGGCTTGTATCAGTTTAAGGCTTTCTAGTGATACCCAGTAGGTTAGTTACAGGAAAGATGGGAAACAAGCACAGATGTGGTCTTTTAAACCAGAAAGTTGAAAGAGATGGACAAACTGTCCAAATGGTCAATAAATTACAATTTCTTGGTCAAGAACCTCTCCTCTCATGGTAGACAGGCTACCTAGTGCTTACCACTCCCACTGATAAGCTAGAAGGCTTTCCTCCAGCACAGAAAGGCTTGCAGGGCTCAGAAGCTTACCAACAGTCCTGGATACAGCAACTCTGTATCTGGACTAGGCTAGTTACAGGAAAGGTGGGAAACAAGCGCAAGTGCGGCTTTTAAACCAGAACACTGAAAGAGATGGAAAAAAAATGCCAAAACGGCCAATAGCTACAATTTCTGGGTCAGGAACCACTCCTCTTGTGGTAGATAGGCTACCTAATGCTTACCACTCCCACTGATAAGCTAGAAGGCTTTCTTCCAACACAGAAATGCTTGGGGGGCTCAGAAGCTTACAAGGAGTCCTGGATACAGCAAATCTGTACCTGGACTAGACTAGTTACAGGAAAGGCAGGGAACAAGTACAAACGCAGGCTTTTAAGCCAGCAAGTTGAAAGAGATGGAAAACTGCCCAAATGGCCAAATAAACTACAATTTCTAGGCCAAAACTCACTCTTCCCATGGAGGATAGGCTACCTAGTGCTTACCACTCCCACTGATAAGCTAGAAGGCTTCCCTCCAACACAGAAAGGCTTGGGGGGCTCAGAAGCTTACTAACAATCCTGGATACAGCAACTCTGTAACCGGACTAGGCTAGTTATAGGAAAGGCGGGAAACAGGCACAAGTGCATCTTTCAATCCAGAAAGTTGAAAGAGATGGAAAAAAACTGCTCAAATAGCCAATAGCTACAATTTCTGGGCCAGGGACCACTCCTCTTGTGGCAGATAGGCTACCTGATGCTTACCAGTCCCACTGATAAGCTAGAAGGCTTCCCTCCAACACGGAAAGGCTTGGGGGGCTCAGAAGCTTACAAAGAGTTCTGGATACAGCAAATCTGTACCTGGACTAGACTAGTAACAGGAAAGGCAGGAAACAAGCACAAACACAGACTTTTAAATCAGAAGGTTGAAAGAGATGGAAAAGCTTCCCAAACGGCCAATAAACTATAATTTCTGGGCCAGAAACCACTCCTCCTGTGGTAGATAGGTTACCTAGTGCTTACCACTCCCACTGATAAGCTAGAAGGCTTCTTTCTAACACAGAAGGGCTTGGGGGGGCTCAGAAGCTTACCAACAGTCCTGGATACAGCAAGTCTGTACTTGGACTACACTAGTTATAGGAAAGGCAGGGACCAAACGCAAAACGGGCTTTTAACCAAAAAGTAGAAAGAGATGGAAAAACTGCCGAAATGGCCAATGAACTAAAATTTCAGGGCCAAAACCCACTCTTCCCATGGTAGATTGGCTACCTAGTGCTTACCACTCCCACTGATAAGCTAGAAGGCTTCCCTCCAACACAGAAAGGCTTGGGGAGCTCAGAAGCTTACCAACAGTCCTGGATACAGCAAGTCTGTATCTGGACTTGACTAGTTACAGGAAAGGCAGGAAACAAGTTTAGAATTTTTTTTTTGTTACAGAAAAGCAGCTAAAACAGCAGTAACTACAATTCAAATTGTAGTGCAGGCCAGCACACCCGAGTGTGTAGAAACACTACAGCAAATACAGTTCAAATAAATGCAATTAAATTAACAAATGACTAAAAAACAAGTGCAGAAGGCAGTAAATTAGAAGGCTACTAACAAGCAGTAATAAGTGCAGAGTAAGAGTGACTGAACAGATAGCATGCAGAAGAGCAACTAAGACAGTTACAGTAAGAGTAGCTGAATGAAATATATATATATATATATATATATATATATATATATATATACATATATATATAAATATATTGTTTTGAGGGAGGGAACAGAGAAGGATTAAGAGTCTACAGGGGTTGTCCTTCCCAAATGCTCGCTTTGTACACAGTAGGAGTGCCTGAAATCAGAATATGATCACACTGCACTCAGTTAAGTGAGCAAATGAGATGGGCCCAGAAGGAGTATCCAAATACAAATCTACAAGAGGGGCAGGCAATTTCAACGCCACCAACATTAATACAAAACCAAGAACAGAGAGGGTTGGTGGGGAACTAACTGTAGAGAGACAGCCACAACTTCAGTTGAGTTAATATTCAGATAAAAACACAAATAAATAAATTAAATACAGTACTATACCTTCGTTGAAGGTTGTGCATCAGGGCCGGCAACTCGGCACGTAAAAATCTACTGCCAATCATTAGCGGACTGGAGTTCCGCTGTGGCAACCCCTAACTGGGAAAAGCCGAAAGACACAACAACAACAACTATATGCAAAAGAACAGACAAAAGTGTACTTAAATTCACTTATACATCCAGCTGATTTCAGGTAGATGTTAGCCGGCCAAAGCTCTAATATTAAGCAGAGATAACTCAAAATGCACCACTTATATAAGACAAGACAGAATGTCAGTGATGAGCTGAAACTACCCCCCCCCCCTGCTATCAATGGCTACACAGAAATTCTAAAAAGTACTCTGTAGAGAGACAGCCACTCCTTCAGTTGAGTTAATATTCAGTGAAAAACACAAATAAATAAATTAAATACACTACTATATGCAAAAGGGCAGAGAAAAGTGTACTTAAATTCACTTACATGTCCAGCTGACTTCAAGTAGATGTTACCCGGACAAAGCTCTGATATTAAGCAGAGATAACACAAAATGTACGACTTATATAAGGCAAGACAGAATGTCAGTGATGAGCTGAAACTACCCCACACTGCTATCAATGGCTACACAGAAATTCTAAATAGTACTCTGTAGAGAGAATGCCACAACTTCAGTTGAGTTAATATTCAGTGAAAAACAGAAATAAATTAAATACAGTACTATATGCAAAAGAGCAGATAAAAGTTTACTTAAATTCACTTAAACATCCAGCTGATTTCAGGTAGATGTTAGCCGGCCAAAGCTCTGATATTAAGCAGAGATAATTCAAAATGTACCACTTATATAAGGCAAGATAGAATGCCAGTGATGAGCTGAAACTACCACCCACTGCTATCAATGGCTACACAGAAATTCTAAAATGTACTCTGTAGAGAGACAGCCACAACTTCAGCTGAGTTAATATTCAGTGAAAAACACAAATAAATAAATTAAATACAGTACTATATGTAAAAGAGCAGATACAAGTGTACTTAAATTCACTTATACATCCAGCCAATTTCAGGTAGATGTTAGCCGGCCAAAGCTCTGATATTAAGGAGAGATAACTCAAAATGTACCACTTATATAAGGCAATACAGAATGTCAGTGATGAGCTGAAACAACCCCCCACTGCTATCAATGGCTACACAGAAATTCTAAAATGTACTCTGTAGAGAGACAGCCACAACTTCAGTTGAGTTAATATTCAGTGAAAAACACAAATAAATAAATTACACACAGTACTATATGCAAAAGAGCAGATAAAAGTGTACTTAAATTCACTTATACATCCAGCTGATTTCAGGTAGATGTTAGCCAGCCAAAGCTCTGATATTAAGCAGAGATAACTCAAAATGTACCACTTATATAAGGCAAGACAGCACGTCAGTGATGAGCTGAAACTACCCCCCACTGCTATCAATGGCTACACAGAAATTCTAAAAAGTACTCTGTGGAGAGACAGCCACAACTTCAGTTGAGTTAATATTCAGTGAAAAACACAAATAAATAAATTAAATACAGTACTATATGCAAAAGAGCAGATAAATGTTTACTTAAATTCACTTATACGTCTAGCTGATTTCAGGTAGATGTTAGCCGGCCAAAGCACTGATATTAAGCAGAGATAACTCAAAATGTTCCACTTATATAAGGCAAGACAGAATGTCAGTGATGAGCTGAAACTACCCCCACTGCTATCAATGGCTAGACAGAAATTCTAAAAAGTACTCTGTAGAGAGACAGCCACAACTTCAGTTGAGTTAATATTCAGTGAAAAACACAAATAAATAAATTAAATACAGTACTATATGCAAAAGAGCAGATAAAAGTGTACTTAAATTCACTTATACGTCCAGCTGATTTCAGGTAGATGTTAGCCGGCCAAAGCTCTGATATTAAGAGCATAGTATGCTTACCATAATGTACAACACTACACCACATCAGCCATACCATACCATTCCCTACCATATCATACCATACCATACCATTCCATTCCATATCATACTATAGTATAGTATACCTTATCATACTGTATGACACTAAACCATATCATATGATTCCATACCACCCCATTCCATATCATACAACAGTATACTCCACCATTCTTTATTGCACTATATTGCATATTGTAACACTGAACACCATACTGCAACTTACCAAATAATATTATCCTATGCCATGATTTACTGTAGCATGCTATACCACACAGTGCCATATTACACTACATTATACTACTCAATAGCAAACCGTGCCCTATAGCATGCCATCATACTATACCATGCTGTTCAATACCATAACACCACCATCCCATACCACATCATGCCATGTGATGCAGCATCAGACAGCACTATCCCATTCCATGCCACACTGTTCAGTGCTATACCACACCATACCATATCATACCATATCATGCCCTATTACATTATATAGCACCATAGGCTCATAGGTTCATAGGTTGGTACTAGGCTATTGGCCCTAGGGCCTATGCAAGCCTAGCCATAACAATTCCCTGGATATTTCTTCCCACAATATTTACTTCTCTGGACCCCTGTCTAGCAGGGCAACTGACATGATCCCCAGGGTGAATTTCCTATCTCCCATCCAATCATCAAGGTTCCTTTTGAAGAGGGCCAAGGAGGTGCTCTGCTTGACATGTATGGGCAGTTTATTCCAGAGTATGGGGAGTCTCTGAGTCAGGAACCTATCCCTCCAGCATGTTTTGTTCATTGTGATGACAAGATTTAGATCGCTGGAGCATGTGGCTCTGAGGGATTGGGATTTCTTTAAGTGGAGCATGTCCAGCAGCTCAGGGTTTGACATGGCCTTGTATGTTAAGCAGAGATCGCCTCTGAGTAGACGATATGCCACAGGGTATAGCTGGAGTTTTTTTAGACGGTCAGCATATGGCATCTGCTTTATGCCTGTGATTCTTTTAGTGAGGTATTTCTGTGGCCTTTCCAGCTGTTGCAGATGTCTTGTGAGGTACATACCAAAAGGGGGCATTATACTCTACAATGGGTCTAATGTGGGATGAGTACAGTGGGACAATGACCTCCTTTTTTCTGGATGAAAAGCCCTTAGTGATGAGGTGTGCCGCATAGAAGGATTTCCTGACTGTTGTGGCGATGTGGTTATCGAAAGTGAGACCACTGTCCACCTGTGTCCCTAAGTCTCTCATCACACTTTCAATGTTTAGTGTCCTGCCACCTATGTGGTAATTCATGGGCACATTTTTTTCCCAAAGGGGATAACTATACATTTCTTGGCATTAAGCTTGAGCCCATGGCTCTGGCACCAAGCATCTGTTTCTGTAAGGCCCTTTTGTAGAATATCCACATCATTTGGGGATTCAATAATGGCTCCCAGTTTGCAGTCATCTGCGAATGTTGTTAGCCAGAGTCCCTTAGTGTTGGCCTGTACTTCAGAGAAGTAGATGCCAAACAAGAGTGGTCCCAGGACTGAACCCTGAGGTACTCCACTTGTCACTTGTCTGGAGCTGGATTTGGAGTCGGCTATTTTTACAGTCTGGGTTCTGTCAGTAAGCCAGTTGGCAACCCATCGAGTGGCGAAGGGATTTATGCCCAGCTTAGTAAGTTTATCTATGATTCCAGAGTGGGGGATGGTGTCAAAGGCCTTGGCGAGGTCCAGATAGGCTGTGTGGACCGCCTTACCCTAGTCCACAGCTCTGGAGACTGATTTGAAGAAGTCAGTCAGATTCAGGAGACAAGATCGGCCCTTCACAAACCCAAACTGGGTGGGGTCCAGTGTTTGAAGGTTGCCAATGTCATTGTTTATAAGTTCCATGATAATGCATTCCATGCCCTTGCAGATCAGGCTTGTCAGACTGATGGGATGGTAGTTCCCGGGATCCAAGGCGGATCCTCCCTTGTGGAGCGAGATAACTGTAGCTGTGCGCCACTCAGTGGGCACGAAGCCTCAGGTGAGGCTATGATTAAACATGACACTTAGGTGAGGTGCCAGCTCATTTTGCAGTTCATGTAGTACACAGCCTGGGATGTCATCTGGTCCCATGGATGCTGTATTCTTAGCTTTGGAGAGTGTGGTTTCTACCTGTGTGGCCGTGATTATCGGAATTTGGCAATCTTTTGGTATTGAGATGGGCCCTTTAGGGGGTGAGAGGGGGTGAAGTTGGCACTAAATCAGTCTGCCAGGATATTGGCAATATCCTTGGGATCAGTATATTTAATGCCATTCTGTTGTAGCTCAGAGCAGATTTGGGCATTGCCATTAACATTCTTGACATAACTATAGAATGCCTTGTGGTTGTCTTTGGAATCTTTGGAAATTTTATTTTCGTAACTAGCTTTTGAGGATTTTATGAGGGATCTCAGCTTCTTACTGAGGCTGGTGAGGGAGTTTTTTGCATCCTGGGATTTTCTTCTTTTCTGCAACAGTTTCTTCCTTCTGTTGTATAGTTTGTTTATAGCAGGGGACCACCAGATTGGCTTCCTTTTTTTGGAGAAGAGCATCTTGGTTCTATTTGGGATGGCACGAGTCATGCACGAGTGGATGTGCTCGTACAGTGCCTTAGTGTAGGATTCTGCAGTCGAACTTCCAGATCCCGTCTGCATGGGTGTTGTGAAGTTTATCACTTCTGACTTCAGTAGCATGAAGTTGGCTTTGGAGAAGTTTTTTAAGGAGGTTTCCTTACTGGGGGGTGGGGGAGGGATGTGGATGTCAAAGGTGATTTGCTTATGGTCAGACCTGACCAATGAGGGGGTGACCACTGGTGTGGAGCATCTATCTCCCATGTTGGTAATGACCAGGTCTAGGATATTGGTGCCCCTGGTGGGACAATGGATTAGTTGATCCAGGGCATTGGAATTTATGAATTCCAAGAACCGTTGGGAAAAGGAGTTGGTACCTGCGTAGTTTTCCCAATTAATGGCAGGGTAGTTGAAATCACCCAGTATTAGGGTGTTTGTATCTTAATATTTTCCAGTATGTTTGGAAAGGTGTAGTGAGAATCTTGGGGCATGGTGGGGGATCTGTAGCAAGCTACAATTTGGATTGCAGTTTTACCTAGTGTTAGTTGCACCTGGAGAATTTCAGATGCATTGTGTTGGGCAACTAGCCTGGAGGTGTGAATATCCTTGATGAATATGGACACTCCTCCACCTTTACTGTTTCGGTCTTTGTTTTGTGGCTGAAAAGTGTGGTAAGAATCGTAGCCTGGTATTGCAGTGGTGCTCTCTGGAGCCTTGAACCAGGTCTCAGTTACTGCACAGATATCAATGTTCTCCATTTTTAGGAGTGCCTCAAGAGACTGCATTTTGAGGTTTAGACTTTTAGCATTGAGTGGCATTACCTCAAGATTTTGCATGCTTGTATCTGTTACGGTGGTGGTTTTATCCTTTGAACCTTGCCTAAAAAAGGCACTATAGGGGTGGCAAGAGCTTTAGCCAGTAACCTGAATCCCAGGGGTGACAGGTGCAGACCATCTCTGGAAAAGCATTGTGGTTTGTCGATCATGTCTTCCCAGGTAGACAAATACTGGATCCCCTTTGAATGACACCAGAAGCTTAGCCAATTGTTGAAGTCAATCATTTTATCCTTATATTGTGGTATCATTCTGGGCAAAGGCAGGATGCTACTCAGGGCTAGGGTCATACCTGCCTGGGTCACATGATCCAAGAGCTCTTCCATGTCTCTTTTCATGTAGTCTAGGGAGGTACGTCTCAAGTCATTCACTCCAGCATGGACAATGACAGAGTCGTATTTGTACTTGTTGTGGAGTGACTTGAGTGCATGCGTTATGTGGCGGATCCTGGTACCCGACAGGCAGCTGACTGTAATTTTCTCCTTGTTCAGCCTGGTGAGTGGGACATCAGTGTGCCTGACTATAGAGTCACCTATGACTAAAGTTTTGGGTACATTGTCTTGCCTTAGGGGCTGTTGTTGGGTGGCACACTGGTGTTGTGAACTATGTGTCACTTTGGTTGTGACTGGTGTTTGCGTTTCGGCCTCGGAGGGTCTTGTTGCTTGGACAGGTTAATGTTAAGGGACTCCACATATGTGGGTTTAGTGTTGCTATGTGTGGGTGTTGATGGTGTAGGTTTTGAAGGGCTATGAGCTGCTTGAGGTATAATGCAGGTGTTAACCTTCTCCTCTTGACTGTCTAGCACAATCTTGGCCGGAGAGAGCTTTGCTTCCAGTTTGGCTATGTAAGTGCATCTCTCGCAGGTTGTAGTGTTGGGTGGTAGGAGGAGAGGATTGTCTGTGTACATGAGGCAGTTGCCGCACTGCCCCAGTATGCCCAGATTCACAAGGTGGACAGGAGAAATCACTGAAAGCTGACCCTTGGACATGCCTGTTTAGGTGCTTTTTTGTAAAGTTTAAGAGCTGTTTTCCCTTACCTTTGCAAGGTACTTTGCAATTATAGGCTGTTTAGTGCCTATGATTAATTTCTCCTTATTGACAAGGAGAGCTGAGTGCTTGAATCAGTTTGAGGCTTCCTAGTGCTTTCTTGTAAAGTTTAGGAGCTGTTTTCCCTTACCTTTGCAAGGTACTTTGCAATTATAGGTTGTTTAGTGCCTATAATTAATTTCTCCTTATGGACAATGAAAGATATCACAAATCAAAATATCACAAGATACAGTGCTATACCATTCCGTTCCACACTATAGAACACCATACCATACCACATCATTTCACATGATGCAGGACCATACAACACTAGACCATTCCATGCCACATTACACAATACTATACCACACCATATCATATTATACCATACTATATCACACTATATAACACCATATCACAAGATAATGTACTATACCATTCCATACCACACTAAACATCACCATACTACACCATACCATACCACATCATTACACATGATGCAGAACCATACCGCACTATACCATTCCATGCCACACTACACAATATTGTACCACTCCATACCATATTATACCATACCATATCACACTATACAGCACCATATAACAAGATAATATACTATACCATTCCATACCACACTAAACATCATTATACCACACCATACCATACCACATCATTCCACATGATGCAGAAACATACCACACTATACCATTCCATGCCACACTACACAATACTTTACCACTCCATACCATATCATACCATACCATATCCCATTGTATAGCATCATATCACAATATACTGTACTATACCATTCCATGCCACACTAAATAACAATAGCATACCATGTCCCATAGCATGCTATCATACCAAACAATGCTGCTAAAGACTATATCACACAATGCTATACCACATCATTCCATGTGATGCAGACCCAAACCACATTATACAATTCTATACCATACAACCTTATGCAATATCATACCATATCATAGCATCCTATATCGCACGATACAGCACCATATCACAACATACCGTACCATACCATACTATTCCACAGGCAAAAGATAGAGGAATCTCTGTCATACCACACCATAACATTCTGTATCACACTATACAGCACCATATCACAACATACTGTACCATACCATAACATTCCATACCACACTGTACCACACATTACCACATCCTGTCATACCATACCATAGTCTATTATACTCCACAGGCAAAAGATAGAGGAATCTCTATCACACCACACAATAGCATCCCATATCTCATTATACAGCACCATATCACAACATATCATACCATTCCATACCATACTGTACCACACCCTGTCATACCACACAATACCCTATTATATTCCACAGGCAAAAGATAGAGGAATATCTGTCATACCACACCATAGCATCCTATATCACATTATACAGCACTATATTACAACATACCGTACCATACCATTCCATACCAAACTCTACCACACATTACCACACTATATCATACCAAACCATACCCTATTATACTCCACAGGCAAAAGACAGAGGAATCCATATCATACCATACCATAGCATCCCATATCACACTATACAGCACCATATTACAACATACCATAAAATACCATGCCATTCCACACCACACTGTACCACGCATTATCACACTCTGTCATTCTACTCTATATCCTATTATACTCCACAAGCAAAAGATAGATGAATCTCTATCATACCACACAATAGCATGCCATATCACATTATACAGCACCATATCACAACATACCATACTATTCCATACACACCATACTGCACATTACCACACTCTGACATACCACACCATAACCTATTATAATCCACAGGCAAAAGATAGAGGAATCTCTATCATACCACACCGTAGCATTCTGTATCACATTATACAGCACCATATCACAACATACCATACCATACCATAGCATTCCATACCACACTGTACCACACATTACCATACCCTGTCATACCACACCATACCCTATTATACTCCACAGGCAAAATATAGAGGAATGTTTTTCACATTCCCTCAGGCCCAGTATGATGTATTTTTTATAGATGTTGATAATCAATATAATTTCTTAAAGGATTTTAGGGATTTGGCCGCTTTAATCTTCTAGGGCAACTTAGTCATGTACTTTACCAGCGTAAAACAAAGTTAATGTAAATACCTTGTGTAAAAAATCCTAGCTTGTTGCAACATCTGTTCCTCTGGGCAGTAAATTATGTACCTGCTTCAAGATTAATACATACATAATTTCAAATCTTGATGTTTTTTGTATGTGAGGACTAAATCACTCCTAAGCCACCTGCATTTCAGCAGATATGGACACAATGTCTCCATCCTTTGATTGTAAGTCTTCCCTTTTATTCATCTGGTGCAGCTGGTGGATGTTTCTGTGAAAATATTCTGACCATTATATGAATCTTTTTATAAAGGATCCATAGTAGTTTGTCATACTCTCATTTAGCTGTTAGAAAAGCTTTAAAAAGTAGGCAGTGGTGTTAATGGTTCCTTAGATTTAATACCTGTGAGATGCTGACACATCAGGCAAACACAGTGAGAACACAAATACCTCTGTTAGAACTCAGGGACACGCCAAGAGCCACAAGAAAACATTAAGGGTGTCTGAAAGCCCAAATATAGTTCTAGACAGTATATGTTAGTATATGCAGAGAGCACAGACCTCAGAATAGAGTGCTGGAAGGCTGACATACATAGAGATCAGTGGGTGAGGAAGCAGACATTTGAATAAGTAAATCCCCTGAAGAAAAGGGCAGTACATCAAGGCACACAGCAGAGCAAACAGGATGCTGCTGTATACTGGGACTCTGAACTAATGACAGACAGGAACAGGAAACATATTTTCATAGGAAATCAGCAAGAATAAACAGACACAAAGTACTTTATAGATTTTCTGTAAACTTATTTTTGTTATAATGTGCCAAGCAATGTTTTACTTTAAAGTTAGCACTAAAACTGGGGTATGTTTCTTCTCCTAAAGCTGGACTGTGTGACAGCAGTTTGATTCTTGCTTAAAACTTTACTTGCCTGACCTGATGAGTAAATCTGTGTACCAGAAGAGAGAGAAAATAATTCACCCTCTGGAGAACAGCACATGCTCCTAGAGCAAGGGATGAGATAGAGACAAAATTAAAGGTGCTCCCCTGAAGACCCCAGATACTATGTTTTACATGATTGGAATCCCAGACCCAAAGCCTTACATGCCTGATGTCATAGGACATAGGTTCATAGGTGTGTACTAGGCTAATGACCCTGGAGCCTTTACAAGCCTAGTCCATAGTATTACCCTGGCATCGTGCCACCTGATCTTAGTTCCCAGTGCCTCTATCAAGTAGAACCACTGGAGTGATCCCCAGGGTGAATTTTCTACTTCCCATCCACTCATCAAGATTTCTCTTGAAAAGGGCCAGTGAGGTGCTGTGCTTGACATGTATGGGAAGTCTATTCCAGAGCATGGGCAGTCTCTGGTTATGAACCTGTCCCTCTAGCATGTTCTGTTGATTGTGGTAATGAGTTTGAGGTCTCTGGAGTGTGTGGTGTGGAGGGATTGGGATTTCTTTAGCTGTAGCATTTCTAACAGAGCTAGGTCAGACATGGCTTTGAAAGTCAAGCAGAGATTGCCTCTAAGTGGGCGATATGAGACAGAGAATAGATTTTAGTTTTTGAGTCTTTCCATATAAGACAAGTGTTTAAGACCCAGAATCCTCTCTGTGAGGTACTTTTGTGGCCTCTCCAGTTGTTGCAGGTGTCTAGTAAGGTACATGCCAAATGGGACATTGTACTCGATGATTGGCCTAATGAGGCAAGAGTAGAGGGAGACAATGACCTCTTTCTTCCTGGATGCAAAACCCTTAGTAATGAGATGTGCCACATAGAAGGACTTTCTGGCCACAGTGGCAGTGTGATGGTCAAAAGAGAGGTTGCTGTCAACCTGTGTTTCCAGATCTCTTATAACGCCTTCTGTGTTCAGTGGACTACCATCAATGTGGTAGTTCATGGGAACTGCGTTTTTCACAAAGGGGATGACGACACATTTTTTGGGATTGTGCTTAAGGCCATGGTTCTGACACCAGTCGTTGGTCTCAGTGAGGCCTTTCTGTAGGATGTCAACATCACTTGGGGAGTCAATAATGGCTCCCAACTTGCAATTGTCTGTGATCTTTGTCAGCCAGAGTCCCTTTGTGTTGGACTGGACATCTGTAAAGTAAATACCTAACAGAAGAGGACCCAGGACCGATCCCTGTGGGACTCCACTCGTGACTGGTCATCAGTCTGACATGGAGTCAGCTACCTTCACACTGTGGGTTCTGTATGTGAGTCAGTTTGCAACAAACCTTGTGATATAGGTGTTGATGTCTAGCTTAGTGAGTTTTTCTATGATTCTTGAGTGGGGAATGGTATCAAAAGCCCTGGCCAAATCATGGTAGGCTGTATGAACCACCACATAGACTGCACAACATGCATAACTGAAGACCACAAACAGTACAGCTTGCATGACTGGTGTTATAGCTGCATGAATGATGCAGCATACCTCAGGCAGAGTGCTTCATAACTTACATCATGGATTAGAGGCAGTATGGACTAAAACTCTGATGTCCCACAACACAGATGGCAAAGCCTGCATGACTGAGGTCACAGACCTCTAGCATCAGAGCTTGCATGAATGACACAGCAGACCAAGCCCCATGGCTAGCATCACTGGTGTCATGGACCAGACACAGTGCATGGCTTGCATGACCAGTGTTGTACACCACAGGTGTTGAGTAGATTCCATGATTTATGTAAAATATCACAGGGTACAGGCATTATGGTTTGCGTGACTAACGTTACATACCCCAGTTAGTGCATGGCTTACATAACTGATGGCATGGACTACACTCACTGCATGGTTTGCATGGCTTGCATGACTGATACCACAGGCCACTGGCAGCATGGTCTGCACAACGGTACCCATTTGAAATGTAGGGACCTGCTATAGAGAGTCCTGTAATGCTGAGACTAAGTAGTTGAATATTCAGACTTACTTATAATACGCCTGAGATTGCCATTTTTCAAAATATTTCCTTTTCTCCCAGGTATGGTGATCTCAGATTTGTTATATATAACATCAGGGGTGGGGGGCTTGACCCTCCAAAATTAGGGGATTAGGGCTGCAGGGGCACATAACCCCCTGCAAAAAAAAATGTAGGAGAAGAACGGTGTTATTCACTCTTCTCTGTTTTCAGTCTTTATTTATTGTTTGTCAGCACTCAGCATTTCAAATGTCAGCATTTCAGTATGGAGCCTTGCACTATTAATGTTGTAGGCCAGTCACAGGCCAAAGGCAGCATGGCTTGTGTGAATGAAGTAACACACAACAGGCAGCATTGTCCACATGTCTGATGTCACAGACCACACACAGTGCACAGCGTACATGACTGAATGACTGATGTCACCGATCACTAGTATCATGATTTGTATGGCAAACCTCTAACTGGGAAATGGCGTCATGAGTATTTTAGCATAGTGAAATCAGGCTGTTACTCCTTGAATCATATAACAAAAGATTTTGACAGGAAACATCCGGGTGTCATTTACACCAGCTAACTAAAATCTGCTACTGTGAAACCCTAAATCTATTCAGGACATACTCTACACACACACACACACACATATATGTATGTATGTGTGTGTGTGTGTGTATCTATATATATGGGTCACCTTCAGATGCCCGACAACGCGTTTCGCCGACACGGAATCCGACGGGACGAAAATACCGACAACGCAGATGACCGACAAGGTGAGAACCCGACGGACTCGGTAAGTGTGCGATCGAGTGAGGGATTTAGTGTTAGGGAGCGGACAGGTAAGTGTGCGATAGTGAGGGACTGTTGGTTTAGGGGTGGGTTAAGTGAGTTAGGGTTAGGGTGCAGGTAGGGTGTGTGTGCGATAGTGAGGGACTGTGGGTTTAGGGTGGGTAAGTGAGTTAGGGTTAGGGTGCAGGTAGGGTGAGTGTGCGGTAGTGTCGGATCTTGGGGTTAGGGGTGGGTAAGTGAGTTAGGGTTAGGGTGCAGGTAGGGTAAGTGTGCGGTAGTGTCAGACCTTAGGGTTAGGGTTTGGGTTAGGGATAGTGGATATGTTATGTAGTGTACTGTGTTGTTTACGTGTAGTGTGTTGGTGTAATGGTTTTCGGTGTTTTGCGTTGTCGGTATTTTTTGTTGTTGGTCTTTTGGTGTCGGTGATTAGTGTGTCGGCGAAACGCGATTTCGAGGATATAAAGGTGATCCATATATATATATATATATATATATATATAGATATATATATATATATATATATATATATATATATACACATATATGTGTGTGTGTGTATATATCTATATATAAAGACAGAAAAAACACATGTATATTAATATTCAATTTAATCCAATTACACTGATGAATACCCGAGCACACCAACATAAAGCTTTTTTTTTAATTTTAAGAAGTGTGTGTGTGTGTGTGAATATATATATATATATATATATATATATATATATATATATATATATATATATATATATATATATATACACATATGTATTTATATATTATATATATGTATGGGTCTACTTTTAAATTTTGAAATTTCAAAACTTCAAATTTCTTATCATCGAGACTATAAGATTGAAGTTTTGAAACACTGAACCATTTAAATGGAGATCGCTGTACAGCATGGAATGGTATACTTACCATTTTCCTTGCTGTAGTACGATCTCGGAGTTGGCATATTTAATTAGCAGAGGTGAGGGGGGTGCAGTGGGGGGGCTTGCCCCTGCATAAATGTAAAAAAAAATATTTTTTTGTTTTTATTTTTTGTTATTTACATTTCAAAGTTTCAAAACATCTATTTTATTGTCTCAACCATAAGAAATTCGAAGTTTTGAAAGTTCAAAATTTAGAAGTAGATATATATATATATATATATATATATATATATATATATATATATATATATATATATATATATTTCCAATTCACTTGGTAGACAGTAATTTGTGCCACAAGGTGAACTGTAGTTCTTTTGGTGCAAAGGGCTTTTGTGTGAACGATGTTACAGATGATTTCCAGGATGGTCAACAAAGGTAAGTGGGTTTGTGGTAGTGTTGGGAGTTTGTGTGTGAGTGCGTATGTTTTAGGTTAGGGTAAGGGTTTGGCAGGGGAACAGGTTTGGCACGTGAGTGTGTGTGTGTGTGTGTGTGTGTGTGTGTGTGTGTGTGTGTGTGTGTGTGTGTACAAATGGTGAATGTTCTTGCTGTCTTGGGTATGGTTAATATTATGGAAAGGACTTTTTTAAGTTAAAATGCAAAATTAAGGTTAGGGACAGGGGCAGATGTAGGGTTAGAGTTAACATGTATCACTCAGGTGGGGCATAGGAGCAAATTCTGAAACTATTTTCTTCTCTATCATTCTTCCTGGCAAATTTCTGGAATACACTATAACCTCATCAGCAGAAACCACATGGAGCCCAGCAAATAAAAAAATAGTTATTATAGTGAAAGTTACAATAGGCTAACACAAATGCAGCTGGAGATTACAGTAAATATGTAAAAAATTGTGGGTGGCTAATCAGACTTATCCTAGATGAAAGTTTGCAATTACTTATCCAGTCATCTAGATTTTAAACACTGTTAGAGAAGTACTCCACTGTATATGCACAGGCAACCTATTCTAGAACTCAGGACACATTGGCTTAAGTACTGTCATGCCATCTTGGTGTTGTTGATGTGGTAGTAAAGGTTTAGGTCTTTAGAACAGGTGTTTGTTGTACGACTGGTTCTGTTTAGGCAAAAGAGTTCAAAGAGTGTTGGGTCATCTATAACATGAACGACTCAGAGCTCACTCCTCAGGAGTCTGACACTGAGTAAAGTGATAGAGCCAAGAGTCTGACACTGAGTAAAGGGATAGAGCCAGGAGTCTGACACTGAGTAAAGGGATAGGCTGGGAGTGTGACACCGAGTAAAGGGTTAGAGCCAGGAGTCTGACACTGAGTAAAGGGATAGAGCCATGAGTCTTTACTGAGTAAAGAGATAGAGCCAGGAGTCCACACTGAGTAAAGGGATAGAGCCAGGAGTCTGACACTGAGTAAAGGGATAGGCTGGGAGTCTGACACTGAGCAAAGGGATAGAGCCAGGAGTCTGACACTGAGTAAAGGGATAGAACCAGGAGTCTGACACTGAGAAAAGGGTTAGAGTCGGGAGTCTGATACTGAGTAAAGGGATGGAGTCAGGAGTCTGACACTGAGTAAAGGGATAAAGCCAGGAGTCTAACACTGAGTAAAGGTTTAGAGCTTTTATCCTAATAGGTAATTAAAGGTACTGGGACCTGAGACTTTTTTGGCGAGGAAACATTGAGGTGTCTTGAATTGGTTTAGGTCCTTAATAAAGGTACATGCCAAAGGGAGTATTATATTCAAAGATGAGCCTTAACAGATGAGTAAAATGGGGCTATACTTTGTACCTTGAGGAGATACTACAAAGGTTATGTTGTGCAAAGTAGAAATCTCTTCTAATGGGCACAGAGATGTGTTGGTAAAATGACAGCCTGTTATCACATACATACCCAGGTCCCTGATGACTGTGTCAAATTTAAGTGAAATGGTATGTATACGATGTATATGGTGATTAGCAGTGATGCCAGATTTAACAAAGGACAGTATGCAGCATTTCTTTGTGTTAAGGATATGTCTATGATTAACACACCAAACATTTGGCACAGCTCTTGCTGGAGAATATGAGTATCGGAATGTGTTTTGATAATCATCATCATCCTCAGTTTGCAATGGTCAGCAAAGCTGGTAAGCCATAGTCCCTTGATATTAACTTTCATGTGAGAGAAGTTAACTCCATTGACTTCTGCAGTTATAGACCAATATACTGACTCCATTATATGAAGTTCTGGAAAATATATACAAAAACAGCTACGCAGATATCTCAATGACAATAATCTTCTGTCTTCTACCCAACATGGTTTCAGGCCATGTCATAGCATCACCACAGTGCTTCTTAGTTTCACCAGCATTATCAATATTAAGAGAAACCATGGCAACCTGGTCTCATCACTCTTTCTTGATTTATCAAAAGCTTTTGATGCGAACGATTTATCACTTAAAAACTTGTTCACTAACTATCCAAATCGGAATGTCTCATTCCTTCTCTACCTGGTTCAGCAACAACACCTCAAATTGATCTCAAGCAGTCAAATGGTATAAATAATATTCTTTCTTTCTTTCAGTCTCAGTCAGCATTCCACAGAGGTCCATTCTAGGTCCCATTCTGTTTAACATACTTATGACCTACACTTAGCAACTACACAAGCCAAGTCTACACTCATATGTACAGCAAAAAAAAAAACAAGCAAACAAAAAAAACCTAGAACTACTGCAGGCAACCTAAGAAACATTCTCCCGTATAGAATCTTGGTAAGGTAACTCATCTGCTATTAGATAGGCAAATAATATTCTTCACTTCTAAATGTGCCACCAGCACAAAATCACTCTTCACTATTTCCACAGCCAGTAAAACTAGAACTGAACTAATGGATCGTATAAAACTTTTAGGAGTCTCTGTGCACAACACCTTGAAATTTGGTATACATATTCAGCAAACAGTTAAAAAAGACTCCTCTGAAACTTGACATAAAGTACAAAGATAGACTATTTTACTGATGTTTCTAGAAAACCTATTACTTCAACCTATCTTCTTCCATCACTCATATACACTGCTCCTATCTTCACCAATCTGCATGTTGCAATTAAAAATAAACTAGAACAGAGCTATAAAAATAGTTCGATTTGTTGCTAATCATACTAAAGGTCCCTTCACTGCTTGGCCCTAATAATACTTAAATGGACTGATTTATCTCAACACATGACTTACAGCCAACCACCGGTCATCCACCATCTTACAAACCAGAAAAATGCCCAAGCTTAAAGAACCTCATACATCAGTACTCCCTGAATAGACCCCTGCAGTTTAAAGACAAACTATTATATAGGTTCATAGGTTCATAGGTTCATACTAGGCTATCTGCCCGAGGGCATTTACAAGCCTAGCCCATCGTTTTGTGGCTTATGCCACCCCTTTAGTATGGGGAACTATACCCATTATTTTGCTGTGCCTCTGTCGAGCAGTGACACTGAGGTAATCCCTGGGGTATATCTGCGATCTCCCATCCATTGGTCAAGATTTCTCTTGAACAAGGCCAGTAGGTGCTCTGCCTCACATGTACCGGGATTTTGTTCCACAGCATAGGGAGTCTTTGGGTGATGAATCTATCCCTCCAGCACGTCCTATTAATAGCCGTGTCAAGGTTTAAGTCTCCCGCCCTTGTGGCTCTGATGGATCTAGATTTTTGAGGTGAAGCATATTCATCAAATCTGGGTTTGACATGGCCTTGTATGTTAGGCAAAGGTCACCTCTGGGCAAGCGGTAAGTGACTGAATAGAGCTGGAGTTCTTTCAGTCGGGCAGCATAGGACAGGTTTTTGAGACCCTTTATCCTTTTGGTGAGGAACTTTTGGGGCCTCTCCAGCTGCTGCAAGTGTCGGGTCAGATACATTCCGAATGGGGCATTGTACTCAATCATTGGTCTGATGAGTGATGAGTAAAGGGAGACTATGACCTCCTTTGATCTAGATGAGAATCCCTTCATGATAAGGTGGGCAATGTAGAAGGTCTTCCTAACTACTTTAGCTACATGGGTGTCGAATGACAGACTACTATCAACCTGGGTCCCCAGGTCCCTGATAACTTCTTCTGTGCTCAGTGGATTGCCACCTATTTGGTAGCTAGGGGTAACCTTGTTTTTTCGAAGGGTATGACTATGCATTTTTGGCATTTAACTTTAGGCCGTGGCTCTGGCACCAGTTATCCGTTTCTGTGAGACCCTTCTGAAGGATATCTGTGTCAGATGTGTTTTCTACTATGCGCCCAGTTTGCAGTCATCTGCAAACTTTGTCAGCCATAACCCTCCTGTGTTTGCTTGTACTTGGAAAAGTAGATGCCAAACAAGAGTGGGCCCAGGACTGAGCCCTGTGGGACACCACTTGTGACAGGCTTTGAGTCTGACATGGCGCCAGCAACTCTGACCTTGTGGGTTCTGTCACTCAGCCAGTTTGCAACCCATCTTGTGATGTATGGGTTGACATTTAAGCTGATGAGTTTTTCAATGATACCCGAGTGGGGTATTGTATCGAAGGCCTTAGCCAGATCGAGGTAGGCTGTATGGACTGCCTTTCCCTCATCAATGGCTTTGGTGACTGTTTCGAAAAAGTCAACCAAGTTTAAAAGGCATGATCTGCCTTTGACAAAGCCAAACTGGGTTGGATCCAAAGTCTGCAAATTCCCTATGTCTTTATTTATGAGGTCCATTATGATCCTCTCCATGGCTTTGCAGATAAGGCTTGTCAAGCTAATGGGCGGTAATTTCCAGGGTCGGTGGAGGCACCGCCTTTGTGAAGTGGTACCACAGTTGCAGTGCGCCACTCCTGGGTAACGATCCAGAGGTAAGACTTTGATTAAACAGCTGTCCTAGCTGTGGGTTTAATTCCTCATTGAGTTCATGGAGCACACAGCCGGGGACACCATCAGGTCCCATGGATGCTGTGTTTTTGCTTTGGAGAGAGCAGTTCTCACTTGGGCGCTGGAGATGTTTGGGGGCTGCAATCGTTTGGTATAGATATCTCTCCTTTTGGGGAGGGGAGAAGTTTGCACTGAACCTGTCAGCCAGTATGTTGGCAATGTCTGTAGGATCAGTAATCTTCACATCATTTTGAACTAGCTCTGAGCATATCTGGGAGTTTCCTCCCAGGTTTCTAACAAAGAAGGCCTTATGATTGTCTTTGAGTCTTTAGCTATTTTTCTCGAAATTTGCTTTGGATGATTTTATGAGAGCTCTTAGTTTTTTACTTATAGTGATCAAGGGTGTCTTACCTTTTAAGGATTTTGCTCTATCTTGTAGTAGCTTCCTCCTTTTGTTGTAGAGTTTGTTTATGGCTGGGGTCCACCAGACTGGACGCTTGCCTTTGGTACAAAAAGTCTTTGTTTTGCTTGGGATTGCCTTATCCATGCAGTCCTGCAGGTTCTGGTAGAAGGCATTTGTAAGTGATTCAGCGGCTTGAGTACTGTTTTCCGCTGGCTCGGGGCCTTAAAGGAGACCACACTAGTCTTTAGAAGTGTGAAGTCGGCTTTTGAGAAGTTCTTTACTGTGGTCTTTTATTTCAGGTGGGGTGGGATGAGGACCTCCAGCGAGATTAGTTTGTGGTCTGATCTCACCAGTGAGGGTACACCTCCAGTGTTGAACATTGTGCTCCCATGTTCGTGATGATGAGATCAAGTATGTTATCTCCTCTTGTGGGGATGGTGACTAGTTGTTCCATGGCATTTGAGTTTATGAATTCCAGGAACTTTTGGGCTAGGGTGTTTGGGCTTGAGTAGTGTTCCCAGTCTATATTAGGGTAATTGAAGTCACCTAGTATGATGGTGTTTGGTGATACATTTATCCCTCTAGTGTTTTCAGGAAGGCCATGTGAGGTTCCTGAGTTTGTGAGGGTGGCCTGTAACATGCTACAATTTGCAGCGCAGTCTTGCCTATGGTTAATTGCACCTGGATGGTCTCCGATGCATCGTGCGTTGCCACCAGTCTTGAGGTGTGGGTGTCCTTGATGTATATGGATACCCTCCTTTCTTGGTATTGTCCGGATTTTGGGGCGGCATGATATGAGGTAAAACCTGATAGCTGGGGTGCTCTCAGGAGCCTTGAACCAGGTTTCTGTCACAGCACAGACATCGATGTTCTCCATACTGAGAAGGGCCTCGAGTGCATGCATCTTGAGATTTAGACTTCTGGCATTGAGCAGCATTACCCTTAGTTTTTTCCTTTTTTGTTCTAGGGTGGTAGGTTTAGAATTTGAGCCTTGCCTAAAAAGGCACTATGGGGTGGCAAGAGCCTTTGCCAATATCCGGAATCCCAGGGGTGACAGGTGCAAGTAAACCGCCTCATGGCAGCGTGGCTTGTCCAGCATGTCATCCCAGGCAGACAGACACTGGATCCCCTTTGAATGACACCAGTGTTTAAGCCAATTGTTAAAGCTGATCATCTTATCTCTGTATTGTGGCATCATTCTTGGTGAAGGTAGGATACTGCTCAAGGTCAGGGTCATACCTGCCTGGGCTACATAATCAGAGAGCTCCTCAATGTCTCTTTTCATGTAGTCCAAGGAGGTACGTCTCAGGTCGTTTACACCAGCGTGGACAATGACTGAGTCATATTTGTACCTGCTGTTGAGAGACCTGAGTGCTTGCGTTATGTGGCGGATTCATATGTTGCAAATAGAGCTGACAGTACTGCTGGAGAAGCACTCTACTCAAAATATGTGTCTGAAGTTTGGTGTCCTTGTCCTCTCTAAAACAGATACGCAGCCTTCAGTCATTTAAAGTTTACCTGAAACGATACTTCATTGATTCCTGGTCATGTTCCTGTACATCCCATGGTAAAGCCAGCTCTAAATATAATACTTTTTCTTTGCATTGACTTCATAAGTAAGCATATAACTGCTGTTTGATACAGTTACTGTTGTAACAAATGCTATCATTTATAGGTCACTGACTTCATATTTTAAGTGCACTAATACTGTTCAATACTATGCTTCCAGTAACTGAATTTATGCAATTTTCACTGGTGCAATATACTTACTTAATATAACCTCACAACCAACATGCTTTAAAGCAATCCCAAATTACTCAAATTATACTGTTTGTATCAGACTTGTGTCATATCGATATGTGTATTTCATGGGTACCTAACTCTATCTGCACTTTCTTTGAAATGCATTTTTCACTAAATGTTGTATTCTGTGTCATATTCTGTGTTACTTATAAATCCAAGTAGTGTATAATAGTGCCAAAGGAGCTTTTTTCCCTAAGGCTTCTGCTGCAAAAATAGTTGTATGTCCATTTGGACTTTTCTGGTAAATAAATGTAAATAAATAATTATACCAGAGGAATGCAGGAAAGGGTGGACTTGTAAGGAGGGGTTGGCATAATGATGAAGGTTTTTACCTCATCGATACAGGGTGCAGGGTTTGATTCTTAGCTCTAATTATTGGCAAAGTATGTAATAAAATACAGACTGATAGCCTAACATTTACCTATGCAGCTATGAAATGGTCCAGGATACAAACTTGTGTGACACCACATAACTGATGATGTTTTTTTTTTTCTAGAGCAACTAACCCTATCCTTAATAGAATGCTTTTTGTCACATAACTAATTACATATCTGGTGAAGCACACTAGGGGTAATGTTAAATTGTGAACGTTTGTTATCATTCTCAACATGGGGGAGTCCTGAAGGCCTTGGCAAGATCCAGATAAGTAGTGTGGACTATATACCCCTTATCCATGTTCTCTGTAACGCTTTCAAAAAGCTGTCAGGATGAGAAGGCACGCTTTGCCTCTTACAAAGCCAAACTGGTGTGTATCCAGGGATATAACACTTGCAAATAATATTAGCGAGATTTATAGCCCTGTAATTTCCAGGGTCAGTAGAGAGGATACCTTTATGCAAGGCATCACAGCAGTTGTTCTCTTCACCTCAGGATTTAGCCTGTGGAGAGACTCAGGTTGAGTAGTTAAGAAGTTTTGCTAGGTGGGACTTAAATGTTTCTCAGCACACATCTGGGAATATTTTTAGGACCTAAGAAACTGATATTTTTAATTTTATAAAGTGCCAAAAGGACTTGGTCCAAAGTGATTTTGAAATAAGGTGAGAGGGGAGAATGCATGAGAGGGAGGGGGGACAGAGTGTGTGGGGTGACGGTACAATAGAATTTACCCAGAAGAATACTGGTAATGTGTCTGGGCTCGGAGGAGCAGCTACCATTAGATATCAATTCAGTACAGAATTGTTGTTTACAGATTACCATGAACTGTATTTTATTACATTCTTTTATACTGCCCCATTGTTGTTTTCCATTTCTGGGCATGATTTACCACTTAACCCGCAGACATTGGAAGCCAGCCTGTGGCCCTGATGTTTGCATAGGTAACAGCATGTCATAAACACATTTAAGGTGACTAAGGAGCCCTTACTTCTCTTTGTACAGTCTGCACAACAGACACCTTGCACTAATAGTCACAACATGTACATCAATCTGTCATGGGTGGGTTTCTTCACATTCTGCAGATGTCACTCCAGGTAAACAGGAAGGCCCCTCCCTAGCACAGGAAGCTCTAGCATTGTGACAATTATCTGATCCCAGAAGGCCTGAAGTTATTTCAGACATCTAAGTAATTCCCATGATTGCACAATGCAGAGCTATTGAGTAGTAGTCATCCATAATCAGCTGTTTCTGTAAGTAGGAAGAAGCAAAAGGCTCAAGTAGTACCTCAAGTGACTCCAGGTGAAGAGAAAAGGTAGCTCCCTTAACTTGTGTGATAGTATTACACTGCAATAACTCTAATAGCTGTGGTGCACCAACACCATTTAGCCTGATGTATTCTAGTTTAAACACCCAGAGTCCCAGCACTAACTGTAATGTAGATCAGTGATGAAATAATGAACACAAACCTGCAAGTCTGATAAATAAAAAAGTCGTATTGAACGAACAATACAACCTTTTGCTTCTTCCTACTTTTGCTTTGGCTGCACCGGCACATGCTGGTTTTGAATTTTTAGTGTTTCTGTCACTAACAATACCTGACAGAAAGAGTTATAAAAATTCTGAACGATATCTCAAAATGGGCACACTCTTGAGATTTAGCTATGTCACAGGCAGAGTTTGATAAACAGCAGCTTGAGTGTTAAGTCACACAGCCCCCCACCCACACATGCATGTATACACATGTACATGCAACACACACACACACACACACACACACACACACACACACACACGCGCGCGCGCGCATGAGCAAGCTCATACACACATACGCATACACGCACAGTCGCACACACATACACACACACGGAAAAGCACACACACGCATGAGCAAGCTCATACACACATACGCATACACGCACACACATACACACACACGGAAAAGCACACACACGCATGAGCGAGCTGACACACACACACGCATACACCCGCGCGCGCACACATGCACGCACGCACGCACACCCGCGCAAAAGCACACACACGCATGAGCGAGCTGACACACACACACACTTTGGATAGTGGTTATGTTCACTGAACAGATGGCAGTCCACAGCCAGGATAGGAAAATACTTTTTCTTTCATCCAGTGAGGTAGCTGTGTGGTAAGTTATACGAACACAGTCACTGTACCCTACTTCACTCGGGAGTGGGCACTCAGCTCTGGAGTTTTTGTAATGAAAGTTACAATAGGCTAACACAAATGCAGTTGGATAGACAGAAGAAAAGAAAACTATCCAGTTTGTATTCAAAAAAGAAATCTGAAGTATGGTGGTTTGGATGTGTGCATAATAACTCTGTAAATGTACAGCTGGATTAGCTCTCTGCCATCCTTTTTGTGATATAAAATAGAATTTGATTTTTCATTTTTAAAAATAACAAAGATAACACTGTTCAAAATCATGTATCATGTTAAAAGCGCAATCGTTCTGCCAAGCTGAATTTCAGGTAAGAGAGAAATAAGAATTCGGTAAGGGGCCCACAACGACAGCATGCCTGTCCACAGCAGAGTATAAGCTGTACCAGTACAGTTTTTAGAACAGTCTACAGCAAGTCCACAACATTAGGTTTGAATAATTAAGCAAATAACACATGGAATATTGACAGCACATATTAGTCTTTTTACATTCACACATTACTACATATGTGACAAAACCTGACAAAACTCTCAACAACTGCTCTGTCTACACTGACGATACATAGTTCATAAGCTATAAACTGAAGCTTTCCATTTATTTGTTTCAGTTTTAAGACCATTTCAGATATAGCATGCTATAAATGTTGTCTAGTTCTACATTTCTTCTCAACAATTGGTAATGTAATCTTCTGAATATCAAATGTTGAGAAGAGGATTTGTAAATACATCTTTTTAGCTGACACCAGGACTCACTGCCTCCCTCTGCAGAGAAAGGACAGTTGTACAAAATCTTACCATAACAGTAGATGTCGTTCTCTTCACTGTTGCAGTATTTGATACAGCATGGATGTCCCGCCCTGGGCAGTCCATTGCTCAGTCAGTATAGCTTAAAAGAGATCTTGTTTGCTCAGTACATCACATTTATGCCCCCACACAGAATGTAGAGCATAAAAGGGATATATGGATGCAACTACCTAGAACTGAATTGCCCCAGAAGAGAACAGTCATTCAAGGACAAAGGAGTACATGCACATCCATTAGGAAAAAATGCAAAATAAACAAGACTGGGTTGAAGGGAAGGAGTGAATATTGCAACAGTGAAGGGAAGGATATCTACTGTTATAGTAAGATGTTACACAACTCTGCTATGTCCTTCTATAGCACTGTTGCAGTATTCAGTACAGAAGGGAGAGCAAAAACGCTCAAGAAACAGAATGGGAGGTGAAAGGCTGAGAAGGACCCTCAACAAACCCCACACAAAATGGTTTCAGCAAAACCTGCTCTGGCCCTAGAAACCATATTCAACTAATAATGTTTACTAAAGGTATGCATGGAAGACCAAGTAGCAGCTTCAGGGATGGAATTTGTGCCCAACCCCTTGAAGAAGACACCAGAAGAAGCAACAGCCCTAGTGGAATGAGCTCTACCAGAAGGCAACAGAGATTTACCATGAAAAGAATAACAAAAGGAAATGGCCTTAGATATCCAGGAGGACATGGTTTGCTTAGAAACAGCCAAACCCAAAAATCTGGGATGAAAGGAAACAAAAATCTGATCAGACTTACTACGAATAGTCCTTGTTTTATCCAAACAGCACCTGAGCTGTCTGTGCAAATCAAAGGTATGCAGGACCCTTTCACTAGCAGACTGAGGAGAAGGGAAAAAGGAAGGGAGTTGTACTGACTGATCCACAGACAAGTCATTGTCTATCATGGGCATAAAAGAAGGATTAGTACAAAGGGGCACCCTCTACCTGTGAAAAAAAAAAAAAGGAGGAATGGCCATAAGGGCCTGGAGCTTATAAACCCTCCAAGCAGAAATAAGAGCCAGCAACGAAACAGTCTTCCAGGTACAGTGTTGCAAAGAAACAGAATCTGCAGGCTCAAAAGGAGCATGAGTCAATTATTTATAAAAATGAAATTAAGGTCCCAAAGAGGAGGAATAGGCTTTCTTGGAGGCCTAATATGCAGGATGCCTTTAAAAAATTGCTTGACCTCAAAATGAGAAATCAAAGCAGGTTTCAAGGGCAGACAAGCAGAAGTGTCTGACGAATGGGCCTTCAAAGAAGAATAGACCAAGCCAGACTGGAGCAACTCACACAAATGAGACAGGACCAGAGGGACCCCCACTGAAAAAGGGTTCTGGTTACAAGCATGGCACCAGACCGAAAATCTCTTCCATTTGGACATATAAGATTTTTTAGTTGAGGCTTTCCTTTCCTCCTGTAAAACCCTGAGCATATCCTCAGAAAAGAGGTGTCTGAAAGGGATCAAAACCCTGTCACCCACAATGTCAGTTGTAGAGTGGACAAGTGGGGATGGATGAGGGACCACTTGTCCTGTGTGAGGAGATCCAACCGGTGAGGTAACTTGTGATGATTGT
Organism: Protopterus annectens; assembly: GCF_019279795.1. Taxonomy (NCBI): domain Eukaryota; kingdom Metazoa; phylum Chordata; order Ceratodontiformes; family Protopteridae; genus Protopterus; species Protopterus annectens. The sequence continues at coordinate 1,931,332,806 of NC_056743.1, read as the reverse complement.
CCCTGGCCAGATGCATTAAGAAAGGGAACCAGTGCTGTCTCGACCAAAAGAGAGTCATTAGCAAGATTTTTTAAGAGTCCAGCTGAATCTTCCGCAGGACTCTTGGAAGTAGAGGAAAAGGAGGGAAAACATACATGAAACCTCCCCTTCATGGAAAGGATAGGGTGTTCGTCCTCCAGGCCAGATGGCATAGCACTCTTAAACAGAAGAGAGGAAGCTGGCTGTTCAGAGGGGAATTAAAAAGATCTACCTGAGGAATACCCCACCAATGGACAATGTCCAGAAACATGTCTCTGTGAAGGGTTCATATTATATGATGGAATGAAATAGCGAACGATCTATTATCAAACCCAAATACATGAAACCACAAAATTTCGAAGGAATGGATCAGTGAATTTTTTCCCAGGTAAAAAATTTGCTGATCCAAAGGGGAAAAAATGTACAGGCAACATAAAGTGGGGGGCTTCTCCCCCCACCCCATCCCCCCACCTTAAATATACCAACTCTGAGATTGCACCACAGTGAAGAAAACAGGAACGTCCGGAGAACAGCCCAGCATTTTTTTTCCCTGGGAAAAAATTCACTGATCCGTTCCTTCGATATTCTGTGGTTTCATGCATTTGGGTTCGGCAAATGAGCGTTCACTATTTCTAGTGTTCGCTCATGTAATAGGAACCCTCTGTGAAGCATTCATGAGCTTGTGTTATTGACCTGCTCAGAGAGTCTGTCCCACGATTGTGCTCTGAAAAATGTATACTGCCTGAAGAGTTAACTGATAACTGAGAGCTTCTTCCAAGCCTGAAGCACCATCTGGCAGAAGAGGTAAGATTTTGTGACCCCCTGCTTGTTGACATACAAAATCACTGTATTGTTGTCTGTGTACACCTTCAAGGGGCCCAGAGAAAACATGGGGTAAAAAGCCTGAAGTGCCAGAATCAGAGCCCTCATCAATTTGATGTTGATATGGTCTGACTTCTGATGGAGAGGCCAAAGACCCTGAACTTTCAGATGACCAAGAAATCCCCCCCACCCCATGTCAGAGGCATCAGTAAACAGCTCTTGAGAAGGGACAGGAGACTGAAAGGCCTGGCCTAGGTTGAGAGCGAACTGTCAAATCCACCACTCAAATTCTTCTTGAGGCATGGAAGGAGAGGTACACTGAGATCCAGAGGGTGACAATGCTGCAGCCAAACTGGCTTGAGATACCATTGAAGCTACCACATATGCAGTCTGGCAAGAGGAATAGAAGAGGCCATGAGTCCCATGGCCTGAAGAAATTCCCTGGCTGGCATGGCCATCAGAGGAAGAAGAGACTGAAAAAATGCTGTCAACGACAATACCTACGGAGGTGGAAAAGAGGTCAACATTGGGACCATCTGAATCCTGCAACCCAGATACACATGATCCTAAGAGGGAGTCAGGAGAGACTTTTAGAAGTTGATAGTAAACCCCAGACTTTGAAGAACAGAGATGGTGAACTGCAGATCCTGCAACAATTGACTGGAAGAAGGTGCCTGAAGCAACAGGTGATCTGGATAAGGAAAAATCTGAATGCCTTGGAGACTCCAGAAGGCAAACACAGGAGCTAGGCATTTTGCAAATACCCTTGAGGCAGTAGAGAGGCCAAAGGGCATAGCAGAGAACTGAAAATAAGAAGAAGACACAGAAAGACACAAAAACTGCCTGAAGACAGAATTAATAGGGATATGAAGGCAAGCATCTTTCAGATCCAAGGAGACTAGAAAAGGCTGGGGTGGAAAAAGAGGAAACAGAGTTTGAAGAGTAAGCATCTGAAAAGAATGGATCCCAGGAAAGGGGTTGAGTTGGGAAACATCCAGAATAACTCTCCAGGTGCCCTTTTTTTTAAGGAACCAGGAACATCATGAAATAAAAACTCCATCCCACTTGGGAAGGGGGGGGGCATGTTGAATGGTCCCTTGATTCAGCAGGGACCCTAGACCCTCCAGGAAATGAGGAAGTTACTCTAGAGGTGGTTGAAGAATCCCAGAAAAAGAAGAGAGAGATTTCCATACCATGAAGTAACCCCAATGAAAGATAGAAAGAACCCAAGAGCCTGAAATGATGAGAAACCAATTTGGAAGACAAGGGGAGAGCCAAAGGAACAAAGGAACCTGGTCTAAAGGCAATGGGGGTGAATTGTCAAAGGGAAGCAGGCTCATCAGATAAAGGAGGCTTCTGGGCAACCTACATCTGAGAAGCCTTAGCAGAGGGTGCCCACCTCCCACCCTTTCTGTACTTAGAGGCCTGGTGGGGTTGCCTGTGAACAAAAGCAGACCTAGAAGAATTCCTCTGGAACTTAGGGATAGGAGAGACAAACATATGTTTAAGGTCTTGCAAGGCTTTGCCTTACTCTTGAAGAGACTTAAACAGGTCAGCAGCAGCAGTCCCAAAAAAATGTTTATTATCCAAGGACTATCCAACATCTGGAAACAAAGCCAAGAATAATGCCTCATGATGGACCCAAATGCCGCAGCCCTAGAAGAGGTGTCAGCACCGTCATAGCTACACTTAATAGAGTGGTGAACCATTTGAGAAACAGAATCTAAAAAAGATAAGTTGAGGATTTGCCATCAGAATCAGGGAGGGCAGAGATAACCTAACAAGCCTGAGCATGTGGGTCTGGTAATTAATAGCCCTAAAGGCCAAAATAGAAGCAGTGTAAACCTTCTTGCCATTCCTCTCCATTGCCCTGCTATCCTTATCAGAAGGCAAAAGTGTGGAAGATTTGTCAGAAGAGACTGACACCACAGCAGGATAAGCCGAAGGATATTTAAATAAAAATAGACAATCCTCAGGAACCATATATAACCCATCAGGTTTCTTGGGAGTAGGAGGCTGAGAATCAGGAGACTTGGAAGCACCAAAGAAAGTATCTGACAAGGCGGCCAACACAGGAAGAACTGCCAGTGGTTTATGAGTATCCACCTGTAGAAACACAGGAGGAACTGCCAATGGTTTATGAGTATCCATCTGTAGTAATACTGGAGGAACTGCCAATGGTTTATGAGCATCCACCTGTAGTAACACAGGAGGAACTGCCAATGGTTTATGAGTATCCACCTGTAGAAACACAGGAGGAACTGCCAATGGTTTATGAGTATCCATCTGTAGTAATACAGGAGGAACTGCCAATGGTTTATGAGCATCCACCTGTAGTAACACAGGAGGAACTGCCAATGGTTTATGAGTATCCACCTGTAGAAACACAGGAGGAGCTGTCGATGGTTTATGAGCATCCACCTGTAGTAACACAGGAAGAAATGCCGATGGTTTATGAGTATTCACCTGTAGTAACATAGGAGGAACTGCCAATGGTTTATGAGTATCCACCTGAAGCAACTCATAATATCCTTCCTGAATATCAGACACTTGAGAAGAATCCCACTTAAAGAATTCCATTGTCCTAGCAATTGTGCCCCCAGAACAATTCCTCGAAAGGAGACTCAGTGGTAACTGACTCCTCTTCATCAGAACCATAAGCGAAAGGTGAAGGCATCTGTGAAGAATAGGACAAAGACCCCTCACCAGACAGGGAATCCTCATCTGAGGAATCTGGTTACCTAAACTATTTAGAAGGGGTAGAGGTCCAAGGAGGAGCGGGTACTGAAACCTCTTGAGGTGGCTTTAGGGCAATTAAGGCAGAGAACAAGCCTTGAGTAAACTCCTGCCATTTCCTTTGAGGATCCATATGACAGACTGAAACATGCTTCATTTTTTGTCATTTCTTAGAAGGAACATCAGTCCTAACAAATACCGGAGATTCTGACCCTTTGTGAGATTTAAGAAGAGAACATGGAACTTCCTCCCTGACCTATATCTGCAGAATCCCTCTAGGACCCTCTGACATAATCAACCAAGGTTCATCTTCAACATCCACAGCAGACGCCTGCAAAGCCTCAGAGGACATGTGAAAAGATGGATCCATGCCAGCCTCTGGTGAGATCATGGCAGAGGAATCTGATGTAAACACCAAATGACCTACAGAGCTATAACCTGCTTCTAGAGGTAAATCTGGTGGAGGCTGGACAGCTAAAGAATCTGGTTGAGATGTCTTGGCTAGTGGGAGTATCTCATGGTTAAAGAATTCTGACATAGTACCCTGGGCTAACTGTTTAAGTCATTGGTTTTCAAGATAAGTGGCAAGGGAAGACAAATGGCTTCTGAGTGTCTTAGGCACAAATGCCTTACAGCTACTACAAGAGTTATGGTCTTGGGAAGCACCCAAACAATAAAGACATTGTTTATGATAATCCTTATGGGGAATTAGCCTCCCACACTGACATTTTTGTCTCTTGGATGACATGAACTCTAGGTAGTGATAAAAATACAAGAAAGTAAAATAAAAAATAAAAATAAAAATAACCCCAATGGGGCACTTACCTGGTGTTGCTAAATATTCAGTACAGCAGCAAAGTGTTCAGACCAACTGGCAACAATGGCATTCAAACTGGTGGCAAAAGAAGTTCTAGGTAGTTGTATCTATACGTCCCTTTTATACCCTACATTCTGTGCAGGGAACATAAATGTGATGTGTGGTGTAAACAAGATCTCTTTTAAGCTTATTTATAATGGCTGAGCAACAGACTGCATTGGTGGGACACCCCTTCTGTAACGAATACTGCAACAATGATATAGAAGGACATAAAATTGTCTTCCACTAACTACAAGAGTAACTCAGTTACAGGTGATGTTCATATATTAATTAACCAGCATGTATGTGCACATCTAGCTGTAAAACTTGAAAACCCAAGTTATAGCCTTCGGTCAAGTAGCAGCTAAATTCTTACACTGAAAAGGCAGACATTTGGCACTGCTGTAAGGGGAAAAGGCAATATTTAAGATGGACCTAAACTGTTGAAATCATCTTCCTGCAGATATGAAAAAAAAACAACAACTACATCATGGCTTCCAAATCAAGCTTAAGACACCTCAGGCAGTGTACAAATAAAAATGCTTTGGAGAGGTGGCCTCTTCACATCTCCTGATATGACCCTGTCCACCAATATCATGTCCCCCTCTGCACTTCCTGATCCAATTGACCACTTCACATTTCCTGATATGATCTTGTGCACCAATATCATGTCCCCCTCTGCACTTCCTGATCAGGATGACCCCTTCACATCTCTTGATATGATCTTGAGCAGCAATATCATGTCCCACTCTGCACTTCCTGATCAGGATGACCCCTTCACATCTCCTAATATGACCCTGTCCACCAATATCATGTCCTCCTCTGCACTTCCTGATCCAATTGACCACTTCACATTTCCTGATATGATCTTGTGCACCAATATCATGTCCCCCTCTGCACTTCCTGATCAGGATGACCCCATTCACATCTCTTGATATGATCTTGAGCAGCAATATCATGTCCCACTCTGCACTTCCTGTTCGGAATGACCCCTTTACATCTCCTGAAATGATCTTGTGCACCAATATCATGTTCTTCCTGTCTGTTCTGGTGTCTAGTGTGAAAAGTTTCATCTCTTCTAGTTTCTGGTCATATCCTTTCCCCTCCATCACACACACCCTTCTGATGGCTTTGTTTTGGACTCTAATTATGAGCTTGATGTCCTTCTCCTTGTATAGCCTTCAGAGCTGCACACATTACTGAAGATATGACCTGAGCAAGCTCTGGTAGAAGGGGAGTGTTTACTGCTGGAGTCTGTGGCCCCTGATGATACACTCTTGCATTCTGTTTACCTCTGTCAATGGCCTCTCACTCTGCTCATTGTTGTTCAGTACAGGTGACTTTTCATTGTGGGTGGTCTTTTAAAGAATATTTTCATCTCTGAGAGTACTTGTATATATTTTGTGACAGCTCTGGCTACTCCTGAAAGCCTTGCTGTTGGTCAAACTACCATTTGTATTAGAATTAATTTCACACAGTATAATTGGGTACACTTGCAAGAGCCTTGGAGTAGCTGACTTTGGAGTATCTAGTGGTGGTGTAGCTACCTTATAGTCTGGGCAGAAGGGCACATAGCTAGTAAATCTGTGCCAGCCTTTCCCAGGTGTGTGTGTGTGTGTGTGTGTGTGTGTGTGTGTGTGTGTGTGTGTGTGTGTGTGTGTGTGTGTGTGTGTGTGTGTGTGTGTGTGTGTGTGTGTGTGTGTGTGTGTGTGTGTGTGTGTGTGTGTGTGTGTGTGTGTGTGTGTGTGTGTGTGTGTGTGTGTGTGAAAATCAAATCTCAAAGAGTGTGTGTGTCAGCTGTTTAGAGCAGGGACACAAAGTACTAGTTTCACAGAAAGGGTGCTGGAGAACTTGGCTTGGACACTCAGCTGAGGTCTCAACTCTATAGCTGTGCCAGTGGGGAGTCTTACTGGGGACCTGAGGGAGACAGATAGAGAAATCCAGACCCGGACTGAGTGTGTTCCCTGTATGCTTTTAAATTGTGCTTGATGTAGAGAGCTGCATCTAGAAATACTGGGTGTATACATTTTTGTTCCAAGTGAATGTCCCTCTCCAGTGCCAGTGGTGTGAATTCAGGCTCCTTGATTACTGGCCCAGAGTGGGGACATCACATTGGTGAGCAGCTGTGTGGCTATTAATTGAACTTCTGTAGCCTGTAAGCAGCTGTCACTAAGTCTGTGTGTATTCTTGGCAGCCACAATTTAAACATACAGAGTTTCATTTTCACAAAAGTTTTTTTTTTTGTTAGTTTAGTTTATTCAGGGGAAACAGACAAAGATGTCAGCAGAAGATTACGTCAAGCTGACAAAGAACCAGTTGGCCAAGGTGTGTGAAGCCAAAGGAATGGTGGACGCCAACCTGACTAAAGAGGAAATTATTTCAGCCTTAGTTGCAGCTCAGACGAGCAACCAGGAAGACAACCAGGTTGGTGATGGGGATGTGCAGCCCTCATAAACAGGGCAGTTCACCTTTTCTTCAGAGGACTTAAAAAATCCATCTGGAGTTAAAGAGAATTGAACTGGAGACCAAACATTTGGAATTAAAATCAGCAGAGAGCCTGCAGCATTTAGAGGCTGAAGAAATGAGAAGCAACGTCGACATGAGAGGGAGATCCTGACTCTTCATCATGGTCATGGAGGTCATGGGAAGGGAATAGCTGAACTCCAGAAGCAATAAAGGGCAGTACATTTCTTCCACAGTTTACAGAGAGTGATCATTTTGATAGTTTTATACATATATTTGATAGGACATGCAAAGAGTATAATGTTGACCAAGGGCTCTGGGTACAGTTCTTGACCCCCTTACTTCATGGTAAAGCTATAATTGCTGTTTCTAAATTTTCTGATATTGATTGTTTAAACTATGATAAAGTAAAGAAATGTTTACTTGAATGTTTTAAGTTAACACCTGAAGCTTACAGAAAAAAAGTTTTGTGAGCACAGACACAAGACAGATGAAAGTGTGTGTGGTTATATAGTTGAATTAAGCACTTATTTTCATAGGTGGGTGAGTGGGTATCAGGTCACCACTTTTGAAGGGCTGGCAGATCTTTTGGTGAGGGAACAAGCCCTTACCATTTCGCCTGAGGACATTAGAATCTAGTTGGCAGACCGTGAGTGTAAATCTACAAATGATCTTGGAAAAAAGAGGGATCTCTACTTAGCAAGCAAAGCATCACTGCACAGGAAGGGGATACCCAGTGCTGCACATGGATATAAGGGAACTTTTGATGGGCAGCCTAAACCACCCCAACAGGGTCCACCAGTAACAGGGGAAGCCACTAGTTCAGGTACATGGCCAGGATCAATGGTTAAATGCTTTAAATGAAACCACTGGGGCTATGTATCATATAGCTGTCCATGGAGACAAAATGGGGAACAAAAGGTGGGGAAGACAATAAGTGGTAATAACAGTATACCACTGGTAAGTTGTCTAGAGACAACAGGGTTACCAAACTATTACCAGGGGTTATATTCTATCTTAGTGTATAAAACACAGGCCACTACTAAGAGAGAGATACAGCCTCTGACATAAGCATTGTGGCACAGCCTCTGACATAAGCATTGTGAAGCCTATAGTGATTAAAGAAGAGCACTACCTGCTTGGGCCGTCCATTCCAGTTACATCTTTTGGAGGGACCCATTCCAAATGCCTTTGGCCAGGGTTCACCTTGACTGGGAGGGTGGAAAAGGAAGCAACCAAGTAGGCGTGTTTGAGGATATCCCTGCAGATGTCTTGATAGGGAATGATTTTGATAATGCATTACCTTGTGTGCATGCAGTTACACACAATCAGGCTTGGAGACAGGCATCTGGGTCTGATAACCTGGGGAAGACCAAGACACACCCAACACCTGAAGCTGAGGCTGGTGATGTGGCTATTTCAGGGAGGGAGCTACCCTGTAGCAGTGAGCCTGAAGGTGAGCCACAGCTGCTGGTAAGTACTAATGTTCCCATGGACAGGGTGACTGCAAGGACAGAGGTGAGTGGTAGTACCCAGGTTGATAGTGAGGCACTGTTGTGAGAGGATACCAGACTTCCTGTGGAAAGGGAGCTGGAAAGAGTTACAAAGACAGAGTTGAGACAGGATCAGCTCTCAGACCCTACACTGAGAGGCTTGAGGGAAGTAGCTAGGGAGGTGCCTGATTCTCAAGAAAAAAGGGAATCTGTATACTGGAACAAAGGCTTACTGTATAGATAGTGGACCCCTGAGGGAGGGCTAAAGGGTGAGATAATACAGCAGTTGATAGTGCCTAGAGCCTACCATCTGGCACTTCTAGCCATAGCCCATGACATTCCTTTTGCAGGTCATATGGGCATAAAGCATACCAAGAGATGTATTATGCGGAACTTTTACTGGCCTGGGATTGCAAGGGATATAACAGGGTACTGCAGGAACTGTGAGCAGTGCCAAAAAGTAGGCAAGGCAAGAGACAAGGTCAAGACTTCTTTGATGCCTCTGCCAGCAATTGAGGAGCCATTTCAGAGGGTAGCTATGGATATTGTGGGGCCTCTGAATACCCCAAGTTCCACAGAGAAGAAGTATATCCTGGTGGTAGTAGATTATGCTACTAGATATGCTGAGGTGGTGGCTCTGTCCCCCATCAAGACAGAGAAGAAGGCAAATGCTTTCTTAGACATTTTCAGCAGGGTAGGTTTCCTGAGACAAATGTTGACTGACAGAGGTGCCAATTTCATGTCAGACCTGCTGGCTTGTCTGTGGAAGCACTGTGGGGTGAAGCACCTAAAACCCGCCCCCTACCATCCCTAGACTAATGGTCTTGTAGAGAGGTTAAACTCTAAACTAGAGACCATGTTACAGGCATTTGCAGACCAGTTTAATAGAGAGTGGGACAAATATTTTCCTCATCTGCTGTTTGCATATAGAGAGGTACCCAAGGAATCAACAGTGTTTTTCACCCTTTGAGTTGCTGTATGGGCATAGGGTGAGGAGGCCTTTAGAGTTGATTTGTGATGAGTGGGAGGGGAGTGTGAATACCACAAGGAGTCACTTGTGGAATATGCCCTAAACCTTAGAACAAGGCTTAGGGAGCTCATGGCCTTGGCCCAGGAGAACCTGGCAGGAGCAAAACAGCAGAAAAAGGTCTGGTATGACAGGAATGTTCAAGCTAGAGAGTATGCTGTGGGACAGCAGGTTACAGTTTTCATTCCTGTCAGACACAATAACCGGCAGGCAGCTTGGGAGGGACTCTTCAATGTGGTAAGGAAGGTCAGTGACATTAACTACAAGGTAGAACAGCTAGGCAGGAGGCAGGGACACAAATTGTACCATGCTAACATGATGAAACCTTACCATGATAGGGAGCCCCATGGGCTAAGTGCTTGCAGTAGGAGGCAGTGAGGAGTCTGAAGGGGATCTATGATTACACTGAGACAGCCAGCAAAATGGCAAGTTATTAAGGTGGAGCCTAGGGTTGCAGGCATATGACATGACAGTGCAGTGCTGTACTGGGGTCAGCAATGCCAGTGCAGATGGGTTCTCAAGACAGGGTATGGGTTAATGTATTCTCAGACAGGCTCATTCCTCTCAAACAATGTTTCTCAAGGTTCACTTGAAAAACTAGCTTGAGTGTTCAAAGGGGGAGAGCTGTGATGATGTGACGTATTGCCAGCTATGCCAGGAGATGTAGCGCACTGGATGTGTAACATATGCCAGCATAGCTACTGGAATTTAGTAAAGAATTATATGTTATGTGAATATCAAATTAATTTGTACAGATGCTTGTGTTGAAAGTGTATTTATAAAGTTGTCTGTGTTAAAATGTATCAACAGTGTGTCCTTCTGGACAGAGGAAGAAATACACATGTATTATTGTAACTGTTTAAATGTATATGTTTTAACAGAGGATACTGGAAGAGAAGAGGTTAACCTCAATCCACCTAACTTTGAAAATAGTTTAGGACGGCACAGTGGTGCAGCGGTAGCATTGCCGCCTCACAGCAAGAAGTTCTCCGGTTTGATTTTTGGCTGGGGTCTCTTCTGTGTGGAGTCTACATGTCCTTTCTGTGTTCGTGTGGGTTTCCTCCAGGTGCTCCAGTTTCCTCCCACATTACAAAGACATATACTCTGGAATAGACTGCCCATACATGTCAAGCAGAGCACCTCCTTGGCCCTCTTCAAGAGGAACCTTGACGATTGAATGGGAGATAGGAAATTCACCCCGGGGATCATGTCAGTTGCCCTGCTAGACAGGGGTCGAGGGAAGTAAATATTGTGGGAAGAAATATCCAGGGAATTGTTATGGATAGGCTTGTATAGACCCTAGGGCTGATAGCCTAGTACCAACTTATGAACCTACGACATTCATCTGGAGTGTTTCTCCCCGGGCCTCCTCTGAAAATTTCTTGTTCCAAGTCAGACTTTCCCAGTTAACAGATGTAAAATAAAAATAAATAAATAGTTTGAAATTAAATTAGCTGGCTTAGGCCATAAAAATTGTATCTTACAGTTCTCAATGCAGCCAGAGACAAAAAGTCTGTACTAGGAAGCTTTCTGTATTGTCCTTGGGGTAAACTAATTACTACTCTGGAAGGGTGGAGGCTTGAAATGATTTTATGAAATCCAGCAACTGCAATAGATCTGAGCAAAACTGTGTGTGTGTGTGTATTATTAACACATATGTGCTAAGTCCTGACAGTTTCTAGCAATTGTGGTATCATGGGAACCAGAAGTCAGATAACCAGATGTATGTGATGTCATTCTGTAATCTAAGACAAACATTATGTTTAATACTAGATGAGACTGAAGTCTCATTGCAGTCTGTTTTTGTAACCTGACAAGGAAGGAACCCCCCACCTGCTTCATCGTGCCTTGCTCTAGTAAGTGAACCAGGGAATAGTAATTATTTAAATCAGTCAGGAAAATGTAGTGAGATTAGTTAAGTACTGTTTTTTGTATTTGTGGCTAATGGCTGTAGAGTCTTTACAAGCCTAGCCCATAGAAGTGCCCTGGCATCGTGCCACCCAATGTTAGTTCCCAGTCCTTATCAAGTAGAGCCACTGCAGTGATCCCTGTGGTGAACTTTCTATTTCCTATCCACTCATTAAGATTTCTCTTGAAGAGGACCAGTGAGGTGGTCTGCTTGACATGTATGGGAAGTCTATTCCAGAGCATGGGCAGTCTTTGGGTTATGAACCTGTTCCTCCAGCATGTAAATAATCATCTCTACCACAGCTTGAACCCAGGCCCCTGTCAGTTACAGCAGCGTGCATTAGCCCACTAGGCTACTCAACTTAGTTTAATATTTTCTGTGACTGAATCTCTGGTGTTTACTGTAAATAGATATTTATTATTTTCACGTTCTTTTCTTATTATATATTTAAACTTTTCATTGTGGCTGGTCTTTTAGAGAATATTTTAATCTCTGGGAGAACTTATATATATTTTGTGACAGCTCTGGCCACTCCTGAAAACATTGTTGTTGGTCAAACTACCATTTTGTATTAATATTAATTTTGCTCAGTATAATTGGGTACCCTTGCAAGACCCTTAGAGTAGCTGGCTTTGGAGTGTCTAGTGGTGGTGTAACTAACTTAATAGTCTAGGCAGAAGGGGGCATAGCTATTAAATCTGTGCCAGCCTTTCTCAGGTGTGTGTGTGTGTGTGTGTGTGTGTGTGTGTGTGTGTGTGTGTGTGTGTGTGTGTGTGTGTGTGTGTGTGTGTGTGTGAGTGTGTGTGTGTGTGTGTGTGTGTGTGTGTGTGTGTGTGTGTGTGTGTGTGTGTGTGTGTGTGTGTGTGTGTGTGTGTGTGAAAATCAAATCTTAAAGAGTGTGTGTGTCGGTTGTTTGGAGCAGGGACAAGAAGCACTGGTTTCACAGAGAGGATGCTGGAGTACTTGGCTTGGACACTCAGCTGAGGTCTCAACTCTATAGATGTGCCAGTGGGAATTGGGTACCTGGAGGGAGACAGATAGAGAAATCCAGACCTCAGACTGCATGTGTTCCCTGTGTACTCTTAAGGGAAATTGTGCTTGATGCAGAGAGCTCCATCTGGAAATACTGGGTGTATCGATTTCTGTTCCAAGTCAACATCCCTCGCCAGTGTCATTGGTGAGGATTCAGTCTCCTTGATTACTGGCATAGAGCAGGGATGTCACAGTGATCACTTCTTCCATCTTTTCAGATGCAGTGAATCTCTTTAATGCATCTCAGATGTAGTGAATTTCACCTTGATGGTATCAGTTATAATGTGAGGCACCACATCAGTCTTTGGGACAAAGTGAGCTGGTGCATCATTCAATGTGATCATTTTGTCCATCTTCTAGAATGTGTGTTTGCAATCCCATCCTGTAAGTAATGCATTTAAGAGAGCTACTACCACTAGCAGTGAAAAGTTCTGTAAAAACATGTAGCAGTCCTTGACTTATCTTAAGCATGGCATCATCTGAGATGCATTCTGCAGCTGATGAGCTTGCAGCATAGTCTCTGCTTTATGCAGGGTTCTGTGTGCTCCATTCTTGTCACATGCTTGCAATACTAAATTTAATGCTTGAAAAAATGCACACTTGTGTATGTTTGCTCTAAGGCCTTACATTTTAGCTAATGTAGGATTCTTCATAGTTTATACAGTTGTTCTTCAACATTTTCTATTACAATGTAGTACTGTGTTTTAGAAACTCTTTGAACTACTGGCCAGTTTATTTTTGGTGACATGAAACTGGCCATTACTTCAAGGAATTTCTTCATTTCCTGCATCCAACATTTTGCATAGACATTGTGAGTCATGATTGCCATTCTGCATCCTGTCATCCACTTTTCACACTTAATATATTTTATTCAAAATTCTAGTAATAAAAAATACATAAAAATGAATGAGAAAAAAACTGGCTCGTAATCACATAGGATGGAAAAAATTACCAATAACAGCACATTAGATAAAAATACGTGTTGAAGAAACATTCCAAAAGATAGCAGAACGTCAATTCAAAAATAATGTTAGACAAGGATGAAATGAAAAATATGTAATAGCTAATGCACTGTAATGTCTGGCTGTGTAGAAGATTAACACTTTGAGCTTTTAATAAGTTATTTCCTGTGATCGAAGGTTTGATTCCCCCAGCCTCCATTTGCCTTCTTTGTGACTTTGAGTAAGTCAGTTTACCAGACAGTGTTCCTAGCCTGAGTGTGAAAAATATCATGTAGATCAATGCTGTATCCTGGTTAACAAGTAAAAACCATTGATAAAATACCTCCCACCAATAACGTTCAGATGTAATTCACCATTCACTTTCTTCCTGTCATTTTCCACATGCATATTACCTCAGTGTACCCTTTATAGCATGTCCTTCAGCATTTTTTGTTTCAATCAGCACATATCAACTTCATGGGACAGTGTGCTACACAAACATGCAGGTTTCTTAAGACACTTAATAGGTAGTATTTTACTGACAAATTCAGCCACATCTTTCTGTTTTCCTAGAATATGCTGTTTTCATTGATGCATCTATATGTAATACCTGATCAGTAGTGAGATTGTCTTCGGTGTATTTTTATATTTTTCTCACCATGTGCCATTCATACTCATGTGTCTCTGTGCATTTGTTAGTCTATGTGTGTTAGTATTTCTACACATTTGCAGTTGCCATCTAATCTAAACAGGTCTGCTATATATTCTAGAATATTTCCACGTTCATTTGAATTTTCTAATGGCACTAAATAATTCTAAAACTACAAAATGTATTGGATTGAGATGATACCGTAAGGTGTCTAATACAACTGAACTTAACCCAGGACCCAAGTGAATGTCTTATTACAAATGTGGCTTTCTCACTGCAACAATAAATGGTGGAAGATGGAATTCCTCCTTGTTTCAAATCTGGATCTAAAAGTCACAAGCCTACTATTGCAGGCATAATGGAATCCCATCAGAAAAAAATATGATGCTCTACCCAGAAATATTGTATTTAATTATGATGATTTTCAGGACCAAAGGTCAGAAACCATGGCTGATCATGTTGCCCTTCTTTTAGCTGCCTAATTCCTTCCCTGCCAGCTCATTAAAATCTAATGTAAATCATACTCTGAAATTAACCAGCTGGTATGTGTATATCTCCTCAGTGGAGTCTATATCTTCTTTGTGTAGCTTACATTCCTCCATCCACTACCCCACGGTAATGTACTGTCCAGTCTTCGGCAAATGCAGCCCTACTTAGCAAAGCATAATTCCCCCATACTGAAGGATTTTATGGTGGCACAGTGCTTCAGTAGGATGGAATTATACTTTGCTGCCTCACATTGCCTGGTTTGCATGTTCATTTCCTGACTGAGGTGCATTCTGTATGGATTTTAAGCTCCTTCTCACTGTCCATGTGTAGTATTGCTGAGTACTTAACTTTCTTCCTATACCCCAAGACATGCTGTGGGAATTTATGCCATGCATGTGTAGTTATGAGAATACGTTCATAAATGGACTAGTACCACATACAGGGATAGTTTCTTTGTCTCCCCCCAAATATCATATTAGGCTCCAGCACCCCCCATGATCCTGAAATTAATTAAATAGGAAATCTTAGGAGGAATCAGTTTATCATTCAATGGGGGCTTTCAATCTTTGATGTGAAGTTAGGTATCATTAACCTTTGCATTTTACTTTACAACAATTTTTCCTGGCTCAGTTTGTAAAGTGACTTATGAGGCCAACACCCATGTCCGGTAAACACTCAATATGTGATCTGATTTTAACCAATGCTCAGAATAGTTTAGTGTATCACAAACTGAAGAACCATTGTTTAGTAACCATTATTTGATTATCTGTCACTATTTTAACTACATTTTAAAACATTCAAGTTGAGGTTATTAGGGCCTGATACATGCAGTACAATAAACAAGTGTCTTTTCTCACTAAACTACGTTCTTTTGACAGGTCCTCAATCGTGTCTTAAAAGGACTGTAAGCAGATAGTGTTCTCACCTTACAGCAACAGGTTCCCCATTTCTATTCTTGCCTGGAGTGCCTCCTGAGCACAGTCTGCATATCCTCCCTGTGTTTGTGTGGGTTTCCTCCAGGTGCTCTGATTTCCTCCCATATTCCAAAGACATGCAATAGGTGGATTGGCCACTCTAAATTGGCTATAGATGTGAGTGCATGTGCGAGTGTGTGGTGTGGAACAACTCCTGTGGCAGGGCTAGCCTGCCAGTGGTGTAAACCTTGGCTGTAGATGATTGTCACTGTTCTAGTGACACCCCAGCCCCATGTGCAAAAATGGGAAAAGGAGTTGTGGATGGATGGATGGATGGATGGATGGATGGATGGATGGATGGATGGATGGAATGACAAATTACAAAACTTCCTGAACATCAGGCTTCCATTTCAGGACAAGGGTTATCCTAAAATGACAGAAAATCTCGGATCTTGGATGATTAGAAAAATCCCTTAAGCAATTGCCCAAGGAAGCTAACTTTGACCAAATATATATCGACAAAAGGTCAGTCATCTGCACGGTATTATTGTACCATTAGAACCAACATACAGAACTTAACAAAAATGCAGACTCATTCGACAGACCCCCACCACTCAATAATCTAGATTGCCCAGGTGTGAAACTAACAGTTTCACAAAGAACCCCACCTCTTCCTAAATCCTTATGAAGATCAACATTGAAATGGTCACATAACTTAGAGACATCTTTACCAAACACTTCAATAAAAATCTCAGGCAGTCTCTCACCACAATCTCCAGTCATCTCTAAGATCTATATCTGACCACAATCTCCGGTCATCTCTAAGATCTATATTTGACCACAATCTCCGGTCATTTCTAAGATCTATATCTGACCTCAATCTCCAGTCATCTCTAAGATCTATATCTGACCACAATCTCCAGTCATCTCTAAGATCTATATCTGACCACAATCTCCGGTCATCTCTAAGATCTATATCTGACCCCAATCTCCAGTCATCTCTAAGATCTATATCTGACCACAATCTCCAGTCATCTCCAAGATCTATATCTGACTTTATCAACTTGTCTCTATAGTTTTCATTCACACTGGATACCCTACAATAGGTTATTCAAAGGCTAAAAGTCTTATTAGATAAAAGCAACCCAGATCTGAAAGTTAATATCCCAATTTTCTCTGAGCTTGTATCCCTTTGCAGCATATTATGAACACTTTCTTAGCCATTAAATCTCTTCTAGTCCCTTGGAAATCAACCATAGCTATATGCATTCCCATGTCTGACCTTAACCATTTCCTGAAATCTTCCAGGACTATGTCCTCTCTCTCTCTCTCTCTCTCTCTCTCTCACACACACACACACACACACACACACACACACACACACACACACACACACACACACTTTTTTTTAAATTCTTGTGAATGCACTTGTTTTCACAACTGAAGTAGTGCCTTGAAGACTTATGGGCATTTCTCTGATAAGAAGCATAACTTCAGAAACCATTATGGTTCTCCTCTGCCATGTTAACTCTCACAAACAACATCTACAGGGATATGAATCTTTTCTTCCTTGCAAGAAACATATACATGGATTTCTTGAAGGCATTTAACTTTATACCATGTAAAGGCTTACTTTCTGAGTTAATCTCTGTTTTGGTTTAAAAATTACTCTGAATTCTTTCAAAGGGAAAGCAACTTATTCTCTCTCCTCTCCTCTCCTAATATTATCTGGTGTCTCCCAGGGTTCAAAACTGGGTCTTGTTCTTTTATTGCTGTTATTATTATTATTATTATTATTAACTCCATGTCCTTCTTCTCATCCTGATGTTAAGATGACCCTGCATGCTGGTGAACTAGCTCTGTTGTTGCAAATAAAAAACATTACTGGCATTGAAAAGAATCTTACCCATTTATCTATGACTTTTCTAACATCTTCAGTTGGTTTCATGACACAGGCCTCACTGTTAATTTCTAAAAAAAAATAAAAAAATAAAAATATAAATGTCATGCTGTCTTGGTGCACATAACAGTCTCTTCATAGTGGACAGAGACATGTTTTAATCCCCTTGAACCACACACAAACAGTTGATGTTTCTAAATACCTCTCGATGTGCCCCGAGGCATTCTTTTCCTTCATTTAATACATTTAAAATTCCTTCAGAACATACACAAGTGCAGTCATCTGCATCTTCCTCATTTTACTAGATTATGACAGCTATAGCTTGCAAATATAAATTATGACTTCTGGCACTACAGCCACAAAATCTCAAACTCTACCCCTCCATTTTCCTATGTAAATAATTTAAAACTGAAGTTGTAATTTCTTTCTACTGGGAATTACAGCAATTATACATAGGATGTGAAAATATATGTTGTCTTGTGTATATTTGAGTTGTGACTATTTTTAGAGCAGGAAGTTAAATAGCTATACAAAGAGCAATTAGACAATTCAGTTAAGGAGACAGCAATCCAAGACTAGGAAAAAAGTCATTAGTGTGTAAATGTGACATTCTTCTTAGTTGTATCTTTGGTCTGTATGAAAAGATATAAACCAAATAGCTGAGACTCAAAAAAGAAGTCAGAATGAAGACACAACTAACCTCAAGCCTTCAAAGTGTAGGTCTGTGCATTTTTTCTTTGCAGTTTTGTCTCTGTCTGGAAATTTAGATTAAGATTTGGGAATTGTTTCAGTTAAAAAATAACTAAAAATGTATAGCTTTATCCAGATTTCTTACAATTATTTCTTTCAAAGTATTATTTTCAGTTTCCTTGTAGCACGATCCATGCAGAGCCACCAAAGAGCAGGCCATTCAGACATGGGCTATCCTATTTCTAAGAAGCTGGTTAGGACATTCCTATGGACAGGAGGGCATTATTGGAAGTTTGTCCCAAACTATAATATGATGACAACTCCCCTTATGACTTTACCAGAAGGAATAGATGAGACAAGATTCTCTGCATCACCTTCTGGCTAAAGCAGCACTTAATGATTAGTGATTCAAATTTGTCTGACTTTTTAATCAGTCTTCGGTGCATCATTTACAGTCAGAACTGAAGCGCTTTAAAACTCTATGTCTTCAGTGGGTTAGCGTCATTCAGAAATGCATTTGTAGTTGAAACTGAAGTGTTGTAGCACTTCATGTGAGGTATAAACTGTAACAACTGCTTACTACAAATGTAGAAGAAGTTTGCTACAGTGTAAAAGGAAAGTAGAGTTTGAGTAGGGCACCAGATTGAGGGATGTTATCGGGAGGACAAATAGCTAGGTAGCTATATCTCTGCCTCTATATGTCACTTTGTCCCAACCATAATACCTAGTAGCCCTGATCATTAAAATACTGGATGGACAGTGTCCAGGTGTCTAGACTGGGTAACATGGGGATAGCTATGTTTATTTTATTTTGTATTTATTTTTTACATTTGGTAACTGGGTAGGTGCTGGTCCTCAGACCTTTTTCAACCATGACCCAGACCCATACTGCAATAATTACAATAACAGTTCAAAGCAGAGCAGCGGAACAAATATCAAGATATTCAAGAACTTCTAAGATGATAAACAAAGGCAGTTAAAACAAGTTACAAACATATGGATGTGTAGATACTCACATTCTTAAAATGTGTATAGAGGAAGACCATTGCAGCACAGATTATACAAATAGAACATGGGACCATTCTAGACATGGTATCAACACAAAGTATATGTAGGAAACTATTTTGCATCATACGATAGCAAATGGAGAAAAAATGGTAGAATTTTCATTTACACATTATACTAAACATTGACTGAAAGTTGGATGAAAAACCAATCAACCTGCCAAAATTGAAGTAAGGTTTGCTACAATGAATGTATATTTACTAAAAGGCTGTAGCTTGGAAGTGAATGACATGATGATAAAGAGGAGGCTGGACATCCTGTGTATCCAAGAGACAAGGGGGAAGGGCAGTGCAGCAAAGTCACCTGACTTGGGATCCGAAATCTACAACTTAGAGGGTGGACAGACTAGAAATGCTGTGGGAACTGTGGTAAAAGAAAGTCTTCTAAAGACAGTGAGGAATGCTATCAGAATTGGTGACAGGCTTGTGGCAATCAGATCCCAGCATAAAGATAGGGCAGTTTTCATAATCTGAGCTTATACCTTCCAACATGGCTATGATGCTGAGGAAACAAAGACAATCAGGTAGCAGTTGCAGGACATTTTAGGTGAAGCAGGACAAAATGAGTTAGAGCTGATAATGTGGGGACCTGAAAGTTCATATTGTGACAAACGGAACAGAATATGTGGGCTGTCAGGGTCCACATGGGTAAGGCAGTAGGAACAATGGTGGAGAGGTCATTCTAGACTTCTGGAAGGCAAATGGGTTAATGATGGCTCATACATGGAAAGTCAAGCGATACAGCCACATTGGGATAAAATCAGAGACTGCAATATCATCACCATTGAAACAGTCAGCCCCAGCATAAACTACTGGTGGATAGAATCAGTCTCAAGCAGTAGTACGAGTAAACTCTAAAGTCAACAAAGGTTCAGCTGAAGACCTGGCAGTTGGCTGGAGACTGGAGTGAATTAGCAGGAGTTCAGGAAACTACTCAGGGCTCTAGTACTCCAGGAAGAAGAGAAAGTAGGTGGAGTTGAAGAAAAATGTCATGTGTGAAGATGATAAAACAAATATGTGGCCAAGCCATGTGTATAAATAAGGTACATAAGGAAAGTGGATGGTGGAATACAGAAGGCCATTAAGTTATCAAAAGAAAGAAGCAATGTAGGAAGGAGTGGAAGAAGTGGATGACAAAAAAGATGGACCAGGCCAAGAAGGAATGTTGGCTGGCCAACAAAGAGGCTAACAGAGCAGTTGAAATGGGAAAGAACAAGGCATCAGAGATACTCTACTAGGCCCTAGAGAGTGACTTAGCAGATGCCATAGGAAAGCTCTATCAGGCTGCAAGGCAACAACAGAAAGATAATGAAGACAGTCGTCAGCCACCATTTATAAAAGGATATCAGCAACAATCTGCTCACCACTCCAGAGGACATCAAAGGCAGATGAAAAGCATACTTAATGAATGAAGAAAACCCTCAGAAGCTGCACTGTCCCATCCACAGCCTACAAAGAAAGAAGAAAAACCCAGCCTAAAAGATGTAAGAGCACCACCGAGGAAAATGAAGTCAGGGAAAGCAGCAGGCTTAGATGAAATCATGGCAGGCATGATCAAATGTTGTGTGTTAGGGGAGAAATGGCTCCTGTGGGTACTCTTAGCTGTAAGGGGAGAAAGGCATATCCTAGAGTACTGGACAGTAAACGTTCTAGTGTCAGTGTACAAGAACAAAGAGGACATTCACAACTGTGGGGAGTACAGAGGTATCAAACTCCTACCACACTGCATGAAAATGCTGGAGATGGTGACTGATAAATGAATGCAGAGAATAATAGAAGGTAACATGGGGAAATTAGCAGTTCAAATTCAGATTATGATGCAGTAAAGCTAACTTGATGTTTGATGTGAGGTAGATAGTGGAGAAGAACTTGGAGATGAGGAAAGAGTCCATCTGGGCATCCGTAGTCTTGTAAAAAGCATATTACAGAATCCCAGAAAGCTGATTCGGGCTGTCCTGTTATGGTTCAAAGTCCAGGAAACATTGGTAGATATAATGCAGGCTATGTACAAGTACCCAATGTCATAAGTATGAACAGTGGTCAGACTCACACAGGAATTACCAGTGGAAGAAGATATGACAAGTACCCAATGTCATAAGTATGAACAGTGGTCAGCCTCACAGAGGAATTACCAGTGGAAGAAGATATGACAAGTACCCAATGTCATAAGTATGAACAGTGGTCAGCCTCACAGAGGAATTACCAGTGGAAGAAGATATGACAAGTACCCAATGTCATAAGTATGAACAGTGGTCAGCCTCACAGAGGAATTACCAGTGGGAGAAGATATGACAAGTACCCAATGTCATAAGTATGAACAGTGGTCAGCCTCACAGAGGAATTACCAGTGGGAGAAGATATGACAAGTACCCAATGTCATAAGTATGAACAGTGGTCAGCCTCACAGAGGAATTACCAGTGGGAGAAGATATGACAAGTACCCAATGTCATAAGTATGAACAGTGGTCAGCCTCACAGAGGAATTACCAGTGGGAGAAGATATGACAAGTACCCAATGTCATAAGTATGAACAGTGGTCAGACTCACACAGGAATTACCAGTGGGATAAGATATGACAAGTACCCAATGTCATAAGTATGAACAGTGGTCAGCCTCACACAGGAATTACCAGTGGGAGAAGATATGACAAGTACCCAATGTCATAAGTATGAACAGTGGTCAGCCTCACAGAGGAATTACCAGTGGGAGAAGATATGACAAGTACCCAATGTCATAAGTATGAACAGTGGTCAGACTCACACAGGAATTACCAGTGGGATAAGATATGACAAGTACCCAATGTCATAAGTATGAACAGTGGTCAGACTCACACAGGAATTACCAGTGGGAGAATATATGACAAGTACCCAATGTCATAAGTATGAACAGTGGTCAGACTCACACAGGAATTACCAGTGGGAGAAGTTATGACAAGTACCCAATGTCATAAGTATGAACAGTGGTCAGACTCACAGAGGAATTACCAGTGGGAGAAGATATGACAAGTACCCAATGTCATAAGTATGAACAGTGGTCAGCCTCACAGAGGAATTACCAGTGGGAGAAGATATGACAAGTACCCAATGTCATAAGTATGAACAGTGGTCAGCCTCACAGAGGAATTACCAGTAGAAGAAGATATGACAAGTACCCAATGTCATAAGTATGAACAGTGGTCAGCCTCACAGAGGAATTACCAGTGGAAGAAGATATGACAAGTACCCAATGTCATAAGTATGAACAGTGGTCAGCCTCACACAGGAATTACCAGTGGGAGAAGATATGACAAGTACCCAATGTCATAAGTATGAACAGTGGTCAGACTCACACAGGAATTACCAGTGGGAGAAGATATGACAAGTACCCAATGTCATAAGTATGAACAGTGGTCAGCCTCACACAGGAATTACCAGTGGGAGAAGATATGACAAGTACCCAATGTCATAAGTATGAACAGTGGTCAGCCTCACACAGGAATTACCAGTGGAAGAAGATATGACAAGTACCCAATGTCATAAGTATGAACAGTGGTCAGCCTCACAGAGGAATTACCAGTGGGAGAAGATATGACAAGTACCCAATGTCATAAGTATGAACAGTGGTCAGCCTCACACAGGAATTACCAGTGGGAGAAGATATGACAAGTACCCAATGTCATAAGTATGAACAGTGGTCAGACTCACACAGGAATTACCAGTGGGAGAAGATATGACAAGTACCCAATGTCATAAGTATGAACAGTGGTCATCCTCACAGAGGAATTACCAGTGGGAGAAGATATGACAAGTACCCAATGTCATAAGTATGAACAGTGGTCAGCCTCACAGAGGAATTACCAGTGGGAGAAGATATGACAAGTACCCAATGTCATAAGTATGAACAGTGGTCAGCCTCACAGAGGAATTACCAGTGGAAGAAGATATGACAAGTACCCAATGTCATAAGTATGAACAGTGGTCAGACTCACACAGGAATTACCAGTGGGAGAAGATATGACAAGTACCCAATGTCATAAGTATGAACAGTGGTCAGACTCACACAGGAATTACCAGTGGGAGAAGATATGACAAGTACCCAATGTCATAAGTATGAACAGTGGTCAGACTCACACAGGAATTACCAGTGGGAGAAGATATGACAAGTACCCAATGTCATAAGTATGAACAGTGGTCAGCCTCACAGAGGAATTACCAGTGGGAGAAGATATGACAAGTACCCAATGTCATAAGTATGAACAGTGGTCAGACTCACACAGGAATTACCAGTGGGAGAAGATATGACAAGTACCCAATGTCATAAGTATGAACAGTGGTCAGCCTCACAGAGGAATTACCAGTGGGAGAAGATATGACAAGTACCCAATGTCATAAGTATGAACAGTGGTCAGCCTCACAGAGGAATTACCAGTGGAAGAAGATATGACAAGTACCCAATGTCATAAGTATGAACAGTGGTCAGCCTCACAGAGGAATTACCAGTGGAAGAAGATATGACAAGTACCCAATGTCATAAGTATGAACAGTGGTCAGCCTCACACAGGAATTACCAGTGGGAGAAGATATGACAAGTACCCAATGTCATAAGTATGAACAGTGGTCAGCCTCACAGAGGAATTACCAGTGGGAGAAGATATGACAAGTACCCAATGTCATAAGTATGAACAGTGGTCAGACTCACACAGGAATTACCAGTGGAAGAAGATATGACAAGTACCCAATGTCATAAGTATGAACAGTGGTCAGCCTCACAGAGGAATTACCAGTGGGAGAAGATATGACAAGTACCCAATGTCATAAGTATGAACAGTGGTCAGACTCACACAGGAATTACCAGTGGGAGAAGATATGACAAGTACCCAATGTCATAAGTATGAACAGTGGTCAGACTCACACAGGAATTACCAGTGGGAGAAGATATGACAAGTACCCAATGTCATAAGTATGAACAGTGGTCAGCCTCACAGAGGAATTACCAGTGGGAGAAGATATGACAAGTACCCAATGTCATAAGTATGAACAGTGGTCAGCCTCACAGAGGAATTACCAGTGGAAGAAGATATGACAAGTACCCAATGTCATAAGTATGAACAGTGATCAGACTCACACAGGAATTACCAGTGGGAGAAGATATGACAAGTACCCAATGTCATAAGTATGAACAGTGGTCAGACTCACACAGGAATTACCAGTGGGAGAAGATATGACAAGTACCCAATGTCATAAGTATGAACAGTGGTCAGACTCACAGAGGAATTACCAGTGGAAGAAGATATGACAAGTACCCAATGTCATAAGTATGAACAGTGGTCAGCCTCACAGAGGAATTACCAGTGGGAGAAGATATGACAAGTACCCAATGTCATAAGTATGAACAGTGGTCAGCCTCACAGAGGAATTACCAGTGGAAGAAGATATGACAAGTACCCAATGTCATAAGTATGAACAGTGGTCAGCCTCACAGAGGAATTGCCAATGGGAGAAGATATGACAAGTACCCAATGTCATAAGTATGAACAGTGGTCAGCCTCACACAGGAATTACCAGTGGGAGAAGATATGACAAGTACCCAATGTCATAAGTATGAACAGTGGTCAGACTCACACAGGAATTACCAGTGGAAGAAGATATGACAAGTACCCAATGTCATAAGTATGAACAGTGGTCAGACTCACACAGGAATTACCAGTGGGAGAAGATATGACAAGTACCCAATGTCATAAGTATGAACAGTGGTCAGCCTCACAGAGGAATTACCAGTGGGAGAAGATATGACAAGTACCCAATGTCATAAGTATGAACAGTGGTCAGACCCACACAGGAATTACCAGTGGAAGAAGATATGACAAGTACCCAATGTCATAAGTATGAACAGTGGTCAGCCTCACAGAGGAATTACCAGTGGGAGAAGATATGACAAGTACCCAATGTCATAAGTATGAACAGTGGTCAGCCTCACAGAGGAATTACCAGTGGGAGAAGATATGACAAGTACCCAATGTCATAAGTATGAACAGTGGTCAGACTCACACAGGAATTACCAGTGGGAGAAGATATGACAAGTGCCCAATGTCATAAGTATGAACAGTGGTCAGCCTCACAGAGGAATTACCAGTGGGAGAAGATATGACAAGTACCCAATGTCATAAGTATGAACAGTGGTCAGACTCACAGAGGAATTACCAGTGGAAGAAGATATGACAAGTACCCAATGTCATAAGTATGAACAGTGGTCAGACTCACACAGGAATTACCAGTGGGAGAAGATATGACAAGTACCCAATGTCATAAGTATGAACAGTGGTCAGACTCACACAGGAATTACCAGTGGGAGAAGATATGACAAGTACCCAATGTCATAAGTATGAACAGTGGTCAGCCTCACAGAGGAATTACCAGTGGAAGAAGATATGACAAGTACCCAATGTCATAAGTATGAACAGTGGTCAGCCTCACAGAGGAATTACCAGTGGGAGAAGATATGACAAGTACCCAATGTCATAAGTATGAACAGTGGTCAGCCTCACAGAGGAATTACCAGTGGAAGAAGATATGACAAGTACCCAATGTCATAAGTATGAACAGTGGTCAGCCTCACAGAGGAATTACCAGTGGGAGAAGATATGACAAGTACCCAATGTCATAAGTATGAACAGTGGTCAGACTCACAGAGGAATTACCAGTGGGAGAAGATATGACAAGTACCCAATGTCATAAGTATGAACAGTGGTCAGACTCACACAGGAATTACCAGTGGAAGAAGATATGACAAGTACCCAATGTCATAAGTATGAACAGTGGTCAGCCTCACAGAGGAATTACCAGTGGGAGAAGATATGACAAGTACCCAATGTCATAAGTATGAACAGTGGTCAGCCTCACAGAGGAATTACCAGTGGGAGAAGATATGCATCAAAGATTCAAAGGATTCAAAGAAATGTTATTGTCATTTAGGAAACCCAAGTGCCATCTAAATGAAATTTTGAGTGTCAGCTCTTTTACAGGAGAAAAGAAACCCAAAAAGACAAGACATGATGGGTGCTAATGAATAAACAGTAACTATAGTACAAAAGTAAATGTCTAGGTAGATGCACATGCATGCACACTATTTATATATACTGCACAACAATGACTACTAGATGATTAACACATGAAATGAATAGTACAGTATATACCACGGTGAGATTAGGTAATATTGCACATAAGGAAGTGATTGGAATTGCACTTGAATGAGGATATATTCATTTTAGTATGCAATAAATAAATAAATAAATAGAATTTCTGTATGAATAAAAGGAAAAGAATGAAATCATAACAATCTGTTATAGTTCTGATACATCCAGATTTACGTCTGCATTAATGAAACATTGCAGTTGGATTAAAAACTGTTCATGTTATTCTACCAGAAGCTAGTTTAGTGAACCAACCATACACTGGATGAGAAGTGTCCCTCAGTATTTTGTGGGACCTCTTTTTCCATCTCCGTTCAAAGAGCTCCTGTAAGGTAGGAAGACTAGTGCCCACGATCTTTTCTGCTGCTCGTATTATTCTTTGCAGCTTCTTCCTTTCAGCCATTGTGCTGTTACTGAACCATACAGTGCAGTTGCTGCTGATAATGCTCTTGATGGCTCCTCTGTAAAAGGTATTTAGAGCATTCCTAGAGAGCTTTGCTTTTCTAAGCCTTCTTAGGAAGCATAGTCGCTGGTGGGCTTCTTTAATTAGCGGACCTGTGTTTGTACTCCAAGAAAGATCCTCTGATATGTGTATTCCCATGAACTTTGTAGTTTGGACTCTCTCCACTTCTTCACTGTTGATCTTGAGGGGCAAGTGCATAGCAGAGCTTTTTCTGAAGTCAATAATGATTATCTTTGTTTTATTGACGTTCAGGTCCAAATTGTTGTTTTTGCACCAATCAATCAGGGAATTCCTATACCCACTCTCATCGTCACCACTTATGAGTCCCACCACTGTGGTGTCATCTGTGAATTTGATGATGTGGTTGTTGCTAGCTTTCAGGGAGCAGTCATGGGTAAAGACTGTGAACAGTAGAGGACGCAGCATACAACCCTGGGGTATTCCATTGTTGATTGTAATACTCCCTGAAGTGTTGTTACCAGCACAGGTCTTTTGTGGTCTTCCAGTCAGGAAGTTGAGGAGCCAGTTACACAGCCATTTTATTTATTCCATGGTTGATTAGCTTTTCTATAAGTTGCATTGGATTCACTGTATTTGAATGCTGAGTTGAAATCTATGAACATCAGCATGGCATAGTTGTTCTTCTCTTCAAGATGCTCCAGTGTGAGGTGCAGTGCCACCAAAATGGCATCAGCAGTTGATCCATTTGCCGGGTAGGCAAACTGCAGCGGGTCAAACAATTGGGATAGTCAAATGTCTTTTAATTAGTCTTTTTGAAGTATTTCATTCCATTTGATGTAAGGGCCACTGGCCTGCAATCATTTAGGCAGGTGGGGTTGTTTTCTTTGGGCAGAGGGATCATGTTGGTAACTTTGAAGCATGCTGTTACTCTTTCCTGGACAAGCGAGGTATTGAAGATGTCCATCAGGACTATGCTGAGTTGGTCTGCACAACCTTTCAATATTTTCCCCAGAATGTTATCGGGGATAGCAGCCTTCCTGGGGTTCACTTTCCTTAGCTCCTTACATCCACAGCACTGATGTTGAGTACTCCTTCTTTTTTGGTCATTGAGAAGCTCTACAGGCTCCAGGTTATTGTTCTCTTCAAACCTGCCATAAAATGTGTTTAGACTATCCATACATTCAGTGCTATCATCGCACTGAGCTGACTTGGTGCTGTAGTCAGTTAACTGCTGAATACCATGCTTCAGTGCTCTCATCACACTGAGCTGACTTGGTGCTGTAGGCAGTTAGCTGTTGAATGCCATGCCTCAGTGCCATCATTGCACTGAGCTGACTTGGTGCTGTAGGCAGTTAGGTGTTGAATACCAAGCCTCAGTGCTACCATTGCACAAAGCTGACTTGGTGCTGTAGTCAGTTAGCTGTTGAATACCATGCCAAAGTGCTACCATCGCACTGAGCTGACTTAGTGCTGTAGTCAGTTAGCTGTTAAATAGCAAGCCTCAGTGCTATCATCGCACTGAGCTGACTTGCTGCTGTAGTCAGTTAACTGTTGAATACCATGCCACAGTGCTATCATCACACTGAGCTGACTTGGTGCTGTAGTCAGTTAACTGTTGAATACCATGCCTCAGTGCTATCATCACACTGAGCTGACTTGGTGCTGTAGTCAGTTAACTGTTGAATACCATGCCTCAGTGCTATCATTGCACTGAGCTGACTTGGTGCTGTAGTCAGTTAGCTGTTGAATACCATGCCTCAGTGCTATCATCGCACTGAGCTGACTTGGTGCTGTAGTCAGTTAGCTGTTGAATACCATGCCTCAGTGCTATCATCACACTGAGCTGATTTGGTCTTGTAGTCAGTTAGCTGTTGAATACCATACCTCAGTGCTATCATTGCACTGAGCTGACTTGGTGCTGTAGTCAGTTAACTGTTGAATACCATGCCTCAGTGCTATCATTGCACTGAGCTGACTTGGTGCTGTAGTCAGTTAGCTGTTGAATACCATGCCTCAGTGCTATCATCGCACTGAGCTGACTTGGTGCTGTAGTCAGTTAGCTGTTGAATACCATGCCTCAGTGCTATCATCGCACTGAGCTGATTTGGTCTTGTAGTCAGTTAGCTGTTGAATACCATGCCACAGTGCTATCATCGCCCTGAACTGACTTGGTGCTGTAGTCAGTTAGCTGTTGAATACCATGCCACAGTGCTATCATTGTACTGAGCTGACTTGGTGCTGTAATCAGTTAACTGTTGAATACCATGCCACAGTGCTATCATCGCCCTGAGCTGACTTGGTGCTGTAGTCAGTTAGCTGTTGAATACCATGCCTCAGTGCTATCATCGGACTGAGCTGACTTGGTGCTGTAGTCAGTTAGCTGTTGAATACCATGCCACAGTGCTGTCATCGCACTGAGCTGACATGGTGCTGTAGTCAGTTAGCTGTTGAATACCATGCCTCAGTGCTATCATCACACTGAGCTAACTTGGTGCTGTAGTCAGTTAGCTGTTGAATACCATGCTTCAGTGTTATCATCGCACTGAGCTGACTTGGTGCTTTAGTCAGTTAGCTGTCAAATACCAGGACACAGGCTTCTTGAGTATTTCTCATCCTTGGAGCATCCTTGTATCCTCTTTCCATGCTCCCTCTTGGCTTCCTTGATACCCTTTTTTTAGATTAGCCCTTGCCACATGTGCACCTTTCCTATCCTTTGCCCTGAAAGCAGTGTTTCTTGCCCTCAGCAACTCGTACACCTTGCTGCTTAGCCATGGTTATTGGTTGGCTCTTACTTTAACATTTTTGATGGTCGTTACATCCTCCACGCATTTGGATATGTAAGCTATAGTCATCTCAATGTATTCATCTGTGTTCACCAGATTGTTCACTGTGGCTGCCTCCTTGAAGACATCCCAGTTTGTGGTATCAGAGCAGCCCCTGAGACTTTCCATGGTTTCTTCATGCCAGACCCTGATTTGTTTCAGAGTGGCTTACCTCCGATCAAGAGAGGTTTGTAAGCTGGTATTAGTTTTATGTGGATGTGATCAGTGCCATCCAGGTTTGGTTGTTGTACAGCTCTATGTGCCCCTTTTATGTTACTGGAAGCCTTGTTGGTGGTATATATACAGCTGCTACATAGACACCATTTAGTTCTCTGGCACATAAAAAGATGTGCATTTCAGTATCATAATTTCTACATTTTCAGAGCAATGTTCAACCACAATGTTGCAGTTTTTGCACAAGCTATCATTCACAAAAATGCACACTCCATTTCCCTTAGCTTTTCCACACAAAGCTAGGTTCCTATCAGCTCTGAACAAAGTAACAGCACTGTCAGTACTCCTGTTATTTAAACAAGTCTTGTGAAGATTAACAACTATGAATTTCTCACCTTGTTTGTGGTGGTACATTTGCTAACAGAACTGAGGGAAGTGCAGGCCTGTGAGTGTTTTTCAAACTGGCAGCAATTCCAGCTCAGCAGCCTCTTTTCCTGATTCTGTTGCATCTCTTACTTTTGGGACTCACCCTGTTTTTCCAGAACCTTCCATTTCCTGATTTAGGTACTTTCAAGCTTGTTTAGTTTGGATGCTAAGTTCCGGCAGGATTCATCTCTCAGCTTACTCCTATTCGTACTGGTGATGGTCTACATTATCAAACAGGTTAGAAGGGACAGATCAAAAAAAGCTGCTGTATGTAGACGATGTGGCATTACAAGCAACCTTTGAGCAGGATATTCAACAAATGATAGGAGAATGGAATGCAAAACTGAAGGCACATGGGATTAAAACTTTATACAGACAAGAAACTGACTGTGGCAGCAAATGTGGGAAATCAAAAGGAGCCGAAAAGTTAAACTAGAAGGCAAAATACTGGAGCAGATTAACAGCTTCAAGTTTCAAGAAGTTGTGGCTGAGGAGAAGTGAAGTCTGAATGAAGAATTGAAAGCAAAATCAGAGGTGCTGCAGCCAACTGGCACAAAGTGTCAGGGGTGGCGTGTGACAGAAGAATGTCGAAGCTGTAGAGACAGGTGTACAAAACAGTGGTGCAACCAATATTACAGTATAGTAAGAAACCTGAGCAGTAAAGAGAGCACCTGTGTCACCCTGGGGTGATAAAGATGAAGCATCTGTGATGGGTAGTAGGATGCATATTGTGGAACAGGTGTAGGAATGAGGTCATCAGAATAGAAGCTAAAGTAGTCCCGTTGCAAAGTGAAGGACAAGAGATTACAGTGATTGTGTCACATGTGCAGGAAAGCAGACATTGACTTGGTAGAGAAGCTGTGGGAGAGGCAGGAAAGGTCGGAGAGTGTCTCTTAATTGAAAGATTAAGCGACAGTTGACGTGACTCCCCAACCACATATAGAAATAAGAAAAGGATCAGGATGATGATGAGTGCAGCAGATCTATGCAGTGTAGCGCCTGTCCATCATTTCCTAACCGGGGATTTTACATGGAAATCAAAATATTAGACTGTATATCATGCACTAGCTTCAGAGTTTTACAAGTGTGTACACTGTTAAACACCATACAAAAATATAAACTAAAAATTAAAAAAAAAAAATGCTATTCCACCAAAGTCACATCAAAGTCAATGAGTGGTGTTCTTGCTCAATAACAACAGGAAATGTGCACCAGACATAAGCCCACTGAGGTGTTAAAGCGAATGAAATCAGTGTGGGCTGGCAAAATTCAAAGACAGCAAAAAATTAAAAGACATTTATATGATATCTTCTGGGCTAAAGTCTTCACCTAACAAACACGATGTACTGGATTTGATTCTGACGTCGGTTAATTGGCTAGGCTTAAAATGGCCCTTTCGGGCATTCGGCTTACTGCGCGCCTACGAATGTAAGAAACTAGGGTCTCCACACGCACGCACGCGCGCGCACACACACGCACTCGCGCACTAACATGCAAAGTTCACTGAGGTTTGCAATTACTAGCTATGTGCGCAGTGCTGTAAACAACCCATTGCCTGCTTCATCTTCAGTGTGGCACAGCACTACAGCCTCTGTATTGCCTGATCTGAATACTGTCGCAGTTAGCTGCACCAGTCCCAACTGACTATGTGCAAGTCACGTCGTCTTGTAAACCATTCCCGTTATAAAAGACTTGAACCGTTACAGTTTATTTCGGAAATCAGGACATGCACAACAACAAGGAAAATGTGTACCTAGCGGTGCAAGCACTGTCTCTGAGTAATTGTCAGTGATGATGTGAGACACTGGTTCCATGTATAAAAATGGGAAAAAGTTGTGAATTGATGGACCACTCAGGTACCTACTTATCTTTATCACACACTCCCTAAAATTATTTAGTGAATTCAGTCTTCAGTGATTTGCCTCAAAAATTCAAAAAATCACAAATTTTATGAGGAACAGACCACAAATGTGAGGCAAAAAATATGGATATTCTGCGAAAATCTGGACAGTCGAGAGGTGTACTCCCAACTAAGAGCCATCCTGCGTAAAAGGGGCAAATGGCGACTCTATACCCCAACCGCTCAGACAGCCTCACCCCAATTTCTCAGCCAGCCCCACCCAAATACACATGTATCCATGTAGAGTGTTTGGTTCCCCCATCACAGCACCTTAAGTGGATAACCCAAGGGAAAATTCGAGAAAGGACTGGGCAGCATTCTTCCCAGATGTGGTGCTTGCGCCTCCAAGTACTACACCGTCCGTCTTTGGCATGCTCTTTCCAATGAGTCACAGCATCCAAACTACTCCCTGGGCTGCTGTTGCTACTACCGTCTTAAAAAGGGTTAAACAACAGCAAAATGCACGTCCAGCCCTAAGTCAGCGTATCTCATTAAATTCTGTCTTATTATGTTGTCCTACAATTTGCAGGTATCCTAAAATTACTGTCTCCTTAAAAAGCGCCTCCTGGCGTTGCTTCTAACTTTAATAAGGAACTACTT
Source organism: Protopterus annectens (assembly GCF_019279795.1). Lineage (NCBI taxonomy): Eukaryota > Metazoa > Chordata > Ceratodontiformes > Protopteridae > Protopterus > Protopterus annectens. The sequence continues at coordinate 1,931,300,289 of NC_056743.1, read as the reverse complement.
CACAGCTGGACTGCAGTTGGCGGTCTTACAAACAGGATATATTACATTTCACTTCTAGACTTATAAGATATGTTATATTCTGTTCAACTTTTGTGTGGGGAAAACAGCAATATCAAGGGAAAACAAACGATTATGTTAATGCGGTGCGTCCTTGGCCGCATGAATGACGGTGTTTATTTATCTGCTTACTAACTTACTTTCATTTAACGAATTGCTTCCTGTATTCAAGGATGAAGGCTCTGATTCCTTCCAGCTCCATTTCCATACTGTAAGACTGAGCAAGTCACTTGACCAGGCAGTACTCCTAGGTACCCCTGAAACAGGACATTTATGTCCAGTGAACATACCGGTTAACAAATGCATTCTTATTCTTCCCCTTATTATTATTACTATTATTATTACTAATAATAATAATAATAATGCCCACTATGCAGATAATAATGTCCACTAAGCACAAGCCAGTTTTCAGATATGAAATACAGGCAGACAGAATCAAACCCAGGGCAAGATGATTAAGCTTGTTAGGGACTCATCTAAATAAAATCAGTATGAAAATTATCCTTACGCCCCCTCCCTTTGACGGTTACCTCAGAATCGGAGGACGTAAAAACAAGGATGTAGCTGTACAGGATTAGTCTACTCGAGTAAATACATTTTTTTCTGGGCAAATTATTATTAAGGAGCGGCCTTAGATCAGTTGGTGCCCTAGGCAAAAGGGCACCACTGCACCCCCCCCCCCACCACCACCACACTACTCGGTGCCCCCATCCTGGTCTACCTACTCAAATAAATACTGAAAAAATGCCCCTGCTAGAGTGGCGCCCTAGTTGGCCTATGCCTAAGGCTGGCTATTTCAGAAAACAAATCTAGCACATAGAGGCCAAAGTATATCTATGACTGTCTACACTAATACCTACAGTAAAGATCCGTGCACATGATGTTTCAGGTATGTTTATTGATTTAAAGAATAACCTATTTCAATTGCTGTTAGAGGCAACAATTGAAAATTACCCCTCAGTCCTTCAGTGAACGTGGGCAGCTTCTGGAGAGGTATACCTACTTTGATCATCAGGTGTGTGTGGGGTAGCAGTATACCTACTTTGATCATCAGGTGGGGGTGGCAGTATACCTACCTTGATCATGAAGTGGGGGGGTAGGTAGCAGTATACCTACTTTTATCATGAAGTGGGGGTAGGTAGCAGTATACCTACTTTGATCATGAGGTGGGGAGTAGCAGTATACCTACTTTGATCATGAGGTGTGGGGGGTAGCAGAATACCTACTTTGATCATGAGGTGGGGCCCTGGGAGGGGTAGCAGTATACCTACTTTGATCATGAGGTGGGGCCCTGGGAGAGGTAGCAGTATACCTACTTTGATCATGAGGTGGGGAGTAGCAGTATACCTACTTTGATCATGAAGTATGGGGTAGGTAGCAGTATACCTACTTTGATCATGAGGTGGGGAGTAGCAGTATACCTATTCTGATCATGAGGTGGAGGGAGCAGTATCAGGCAGTGAGTACAGAAATTATAATTTCTAGCTAACTTACTGCATAAAGCAATCAGCTTGAAAACAAAAGCTAAGCCTTACGTAACACCTTCACCTCCGCACTGTGGTGCAACTGTATCGAGAAAAATGAATTGCGGGACTAAGGAGAAGGCTAACATTATCAGTGACAAAGGCACCATATAAGGGACTCTGTTTAAATTAGTAACATTATTAACTTACAAAGCTGAATAACACAATGTGAATTAACATGTATTTTCTGAAGTAACAATAATTAGAATATGTGTTATTATTTATCAGCTGTAGTTTTTCATCTTTACACCTTTTCTCAAAAAATCACCACTTTTAGAAGGAGCAATGCAAAATGTTGAGCCAAAAAATCAGGGACAGCTAAAAATATGCTGCAGTCCATACAGGCATCATCTAAATGGATGCACATATTATTTAACGTTTAGTGGACTGATGTGTTACGGTTGCTGTGTTATGGGATAAACAAATAAATATTAAAAATACACTCAAACTCAGACAACACTAAAAGCTAAAATGCCCTACTAAAACCAGGACGCTATTTACAGCCAGCAACGCGCTGTTCTTGGCAATGACGTCACAGCGTACCCCTCCCGCCTCGTTCCTGGCGTCACAGCCTCCTGCAACCAATCAGCCTTTAGACGCGTGCGAGAGTGTTATAAAAATAAAGAAGCGCCAGAGCCTTGATGGAACAACGTAGGAAACTACAGTGGTGTAAGTACTGTGTGCGGATCCTGTCCACCGAGTAGGAGCACTGGAAATCAAGACCACCACTTTGTGATATTGCATCTCTATCGCTACTGACGGGCAGTAGGCAGCAAATTGTACTGGGCAGAGACCATGCTGTGTCATAGACAGTGAATTCTTTAAACACTAGAGAAGAACTTGCTTAACTAACCTTGCTACATCTGAAACTTCAGATAACTACAGCAAAGCAAGAAAACTCAACAACTGTGCAATTGCTGTCAAGTATTTAAACTTTAAGCCTGCATCCTACTGATATTGGAAGCTCTACTAAGCCTGTAAAAATACTTTGGGAGACTCTGAAGAACCAGGTTTGATACCCGACGTTTGCACTTATAACTTTGTTTAAACCGAGGGCAACCGAAGTAAATCAAAAGGCACTTGGACGTAATACATTAATTAACCGTACATAACGTGCAGTTAAGTATCGTGTGTACGTTTGAATTTGTGCTCTGTTTGTCGTGCTTGTTGCCTAACTTGACAATTTGTAAGAGTGCTAGAGAAGTGTCTATGTCTACCAAAATGGAACAGCCCTTCTACCATGATGACTCCCTCCTCTACATGACTGCCCATCCGGAGTCTGCACTGAATGACTACAAACTGCTCAAATCCAACCTCGGACTGAATCTGAGTGCAGGCCAAAGCGAGTTCCACTTTCGGAATCACAAAGCACAACTGGCAGCTAGAACCAACCCAGATGCCACATCCGGCTATTACGACGCAATCACCAACTCGCTGAGGCTTGCCTCTCCAGATCTGGAGCGCCTGATTATCCACAATGCCAATGGAGTGATCACTACTACGCCAAGCCCAGTGGGACCAAATGGACAATATTTCTATCAGGGAAGAAGCATCACGGAAGAGCAAGAAGGTTTCGCAGATGGGTTTGTCAAAGCACTAGACGAACTGCATAAAATGAACCATCCATCACCTCCCAACGTGTCAATTGGGGGACCTGTTGGGATGCCCATCTGTACTATGGCACCTGGGAGTAGTACCAGCAGCACTATCTATGGGACATCATTGCATCCGGAGTCACCTGTCTACACCAATCTTACCACCTATAGCCCTAGCGTGGTCACCTCCACTTATCCAACAGCTACCATCAGCTACCTGCCTCAGCCACATTTCAGTAGTCACAGTGGCCTACACACAGCAACTCGGGGGCCCGTACTGAAAGAGGAACTACAGACTGTGCCTGACTGCAACACAAGTAGCAGCAGCAGGAGTGACTCTCCGTCCATGTCACCCATTGATATGGAGAACCAAGAGCGCATCAAGGCAGAAAGGAAGCGTCTGCGTAACCGTTTGGCAGCAACAAAGTGCCGCAAAAGAAAGCTGGAGCGGATCGCACGTCTGGAGGAGAAGGTGAGGAGTTTGAAATCGGACAATGCTGGACTCTCTAACACAGCTAGCCAGCTGCGAGATCAGGTTGCCCAGCTCAAGCAAAAGGTTATGAATCATGTGAACAGTGGATGTCAGCTAGTAATTAAACCACACGCGTTTTGAAGGTTGGGTATCTGGCTGCACTCTGTTGCAAGTTGTCAGACAGAAAAAGTTTATGAAAGCCACGTTGGTTTCAGAATGTAAAATAATGTCGAAGTTTGTAGCAATGTGGCCGGAGGAGAAGAATGATCGCCTCCAACTCTGCACTTGAACTGAGTAGGTTCGCAGCTGCAGTGGCCATGTCTACTGTCATGGTTAAGTTTACTGGCTGCTGTTGCATGTGCTGTGGTCATCAGGATCATTGCAGCCTGCCCTGCTCTGGACTGATTTGACCTTTGGGTCAAAAGATACTGATTCAAGACTTTAAAAGTACAGTACAGGTTAGGTGGAACAGATTAAATGTCTCATTGTTGTTTCTGGGACTGTGCTGAATGTTTTACTTACTACGTTGAGTTAATTCACATTGAATAGTACAGGTGCACACGTTGCACCATTTGGGGAAAACGCATGCACTTCAAAAATGTTTAATTTGTGTCCAGGTACTGTTGCGCATACCTCTCAAGTTGTATGATTTAGTCATAGCCTTGTTTTTATGGCTTCGTATTTACCTTTCCTCTACTGTTCTCGTTGGTGTTCTTAGTAAAGAGAAGTCACCAAACTTAGCCTACTTGACTGTCTTAAATATTAGCAGTTTCAGACCTACTGTTGTGTAAACTGTTCACTTTCTGTTTTAAAGTCTGAAGGGCAAGTGCTATAAATTACAAGTATCATAAGTTGAGACATATGCTTTCAATGTTTTATATTAACGTTTGTAGAAACTTCTGGGAGACACTGTTGTCTTAAGACTAGTGATTGTCATAAAACACTTTAGATATGTATATGGGAGGATCATATGCACATGAACTTGTTGTGTTTCATAAAATATTGTTATAAAAGAGGGGAGGGTGGGTCACTACAAGATAATGTGGATTTAAGTTATTTCCTTGTTCACTGCTTGGCTGAGCCAAGTAATGAAACGAGATCTTTTATTTGACACTTCTGAGTTGATCTGTTTACGTTTTTTTACCAGAATATTTAAGTAAATATTATTGTACATACACTGCTGGTTTGCGTGTTTCTTATTTATTATATTTTTTGTACATTATTTTTAACAGCTGCATTAACAAAATTCTGCCTAAATGTGTCTTATTGCTATGGCATAGTAAATGCCAACTAATACAAAATTAATTCTCTAGATACAGAATGCAGGCAGGCAACAGGTGACAGATATGGTACTGTGTGGGCGTGTTGCTGAGGCAATTATTGCATCCTTGCTCTTCAGCCGGGCACTAATATATATATATATATATATATATATATATATATATATATATATATATAACGTATTTATCTAGTACAATTTCTTCAGACAGGAGACTATATTTTGGTTTTCCCTTTCCAAAAGGGGTTATTGAATTGAGTGAAGTAAAGACTGGGGTTCATCTCTACCAATGCTATTTTAATTTCTCTGATGTGTCCAACTTTAATGTCGCCATCCTTTACCAAAATTAAGAGGCCTTTTCAAATTTTAAATGCTTATCAGCAATGAATTTGCCAACTTACATATTTTTAAAGTCTCCCTATTTTACTTTCTGTTTCCGATTCACTGAAACTTCAGGGAATGGCAGAAAATCCAACCTCCCACAGAGCCCGCCCCCTGTTTACAGCTTGCAGGGGGTGTGGCTTGGCTTGCCAGGTGCGTCAGCGCGCCGGGGATTTCCCCGATTGACGCAGAGGAACTTGACCAAATATGGTCTGTTTCTGGTTTTAGTGACGTTACACGGGGGACGCTTTCCAGGAATCTCCACCCACGTTGCCAGTCAACGCTGGCGTGTTGTTAGCTGTTTAGGGTGGTGGTTTGTCATGCAGCACATTGGGATTTCCGACCCCCGAGTTCAGATTAGAAGGGGGCTTTCAGTGTAGTGTGGTATTAAGCATCGAGGGGCTTTGATGAATTTCCACAAGTATTGCAGAAAAATAATAAAAAAATACCGCGTGTCAGCATCCTCTCCATCTGTTAGCAATTTACCGTTCACTCCTACGGGCTTCCAGGTCCATCTGGGCAGCAGTGCCTTTTATTTGGTATTTAATAACTTCCTGATCAGATTTCAGTGATGATCCCGTGAAGCGTGGGGTTGCTTAATATCCACAGCCTCAAATTGTGTAAGTAGAGGTTGCAAGAATCAAACCCCCGTCATTCCAATGTGTACCTGTCAACCGCTTAGCGTAAGAAATCTGGGCAAAGTAAAAAAATAATGGGGTTGGGAGGTTAAAGACCCCAAAATAGGCACATTTACAATATTGCTCTTATAAACCCAGGACGTTACTAAAATAACAGGTTTAATGCTATCATGCATTTTCTAAAGGAAATGGAGTCAAACTCAGATGCCTGTCATTTTTAAGGAGCTGTTTCCAGTGGTTCGTGGTTTGATTCTCTCAACCTCCTTTGCCTAACTGTGTGACACCGAGAAAGTTACTTAGCCAGACACCACTCCCTGTCAGAGTTTGAAAAAGGCTCATGGAGTCAGTGATCTACTCCAGAAAACCAATCCAAATAAAAGAAATGTAGTGGCGTAAATACCCAGCATACCTCTCAGCTGTACAGATTTTCGCAGAATGTCCTGATTTTTTGTATCATATTTTGGTCCGTTTTTCATAAAGGTATGTTTTTCTGGCAAATTAGTGGCAAATACTAAAGTTAGAAAATGATGATAGGCATTTGAGTTTCAGACTTCATGCCCTTCAGAAAATTCATGCTAATGCAAAACCTGTTATTCTATCAACTTTCTAAGCTTGTAAGAGCACTATTTAAAAAAAATGTCCCTATTTTTGAGCCTTTGTCCCACTTTTATTTATGCTTTTGTCCAGATTTCTTGCTCTAAGAGATTGAGTGGTATGAAATATTATGCCAGAAAACCACATGGCTGGCCGAAAATAACAGATTGAAATTTCCATGAGATGAAACCAGTGGGGCAAACCCTCTCAACTTCCCTGTCCAAAATGTAGAACTACTAAGAGTTTCAACTAGAAAGCTCGCATGGTGGTTAAAATATGGTACTTTATATTAATAGGATTCAGTATTATTTACCATGGATATTAAAAGCATTCTTACCACTGAATGAAAGACTGATCCTTTTAATGGAGACCAGCAAGAAACATGGAATTTTTTTAAGATCTTAAGTGAGGAATGGTTCTCATAAAGTGTGGTATGGCTCCACCTTGGCACAACACAGGACAGTGCTAGTGCATGAATATGATTCAGACCAGCAATGACTTGATTGTCGAGTGCAAAATCAATGTGTTTAAACTGACAGGTTGAATGAATATGCTCATCCATTTTAAAGTTGTCTCCTTGCAGGTTATCCCCACAGACTCACACACACACATTCTGACACCTGAGATGATTTGCAATGCTCAGAGGTGACAAGTATGGGAATGATGTCTATGACAAAATACTTTCTAGGGGAGTAGGCTTCAGTGTCACCTCAGATTTCCAGCTGCAGTCACCCTGATTGCCCTATCAACCCTTTTAATATCAATCACTCAGGCTGATCATTGTTACTAACGTTTTGTTAAATCACCCTTTTATTCCAGTAAGGAAGCACCTGGAGGTGTAAATGCAGTCTTTCATTAGTCTAAACATGGCAGAGGTGAGTGTTTTTTTTTTCTTTTGCTCCTGATCCTGTAATCACCTCTCATCGGCTTCTTTTAACAAGTTACACCCAGAGGCATTTTGGGAAAGGGTAGAGTGACCTGGCAATAGAACCAAATGGAAATCATCCCAGAACTATGAGGTCAGCTTGCTAATTAATAATAAAAAAAATAATAATCTTTTGAAGAAAGTAGGCAAAGATTTCTCTGCCTAGCAATGCATTTTCCTGACACCTAAAAGGAGTACACAGCCTGAGCGAAGTCAGCTGCATAACAGATCACAAGTTGTGATGCTAAGTTGTCTCTAAACTAGAGAAATATTACTACAGTGTTATACTGGAATCAGTGGTATTTCTCATTAATGTCAGTATAAATCTCACAAAAAAGGCACAGTAACTACTGGGCAGAATTTGAAAACAGAGGGAGACTGGCAATGGGATTTGCAGAAATATTTCTTCACTGAAGTGGTTGTTAGGTGCATAGAACTTCTTGCATGAGTTACCATGCTCAGCATCAGTTTATATTTAAGAATTCTAGGTGATGTGAGACAGATTTAAATATGGGCCAGAGAGGCAGGGAAGCACCTTAAATACACAGCTTTGTCAAGGAGCAGGTGAAATGTACATTAGTCCAAACAACTTGTAATATTCCGTCATTTTCTGTATAACATGCAGAATGTAGTGTTTTTGTACTTCTAGGAATGTGTTGTCCAGAACAGTTGGCAGCCAGGGTGAGTGACCAGTTTGCTGCCCCTTAAGGCTTTCCTACCCAGTAGCTTTTGTGTTAAAAATCGTTGTTACGGTGCTTTCCTAGATGAAAAGAGAAACAGCAGCTCTTGTAAGAACCAGGTGCCTAGCTACATACATACTGTTTGTTGGTCCAGTAACAATAATAACTGGAGTGGGGCCCTGGGTTCAATCCCTAGCCAAGGATAAGTTTTTTCCTTTCTTGTTAATTTGTTAATGCAATACTAGTTTAATCATTTTTTCAGAATTTAAATACTGGTGTTTAGTTAAGCATTAGTTATAGGATATCCACATGTGATGTTTCACCCATTTCTTGTATTGCAGCAAAACATCTAGAGAAAAAATGTTGAATTCTATTTCCTGAAACACTAGTATAATGAACTCGGGATATCACTTAAAGTCCTACCTAAGTCAAATAATTACTGTGACTTCCTACAACAAGGTTAACTTGTATAGGTTGCAGTTCACACATCTGCAGGAACAAATGTATGCAGTCTTGCAAAGTAAGCAGGTTAAGTAAATAAATCTGAAACAAATAATAAAAAGTCAAAGCTGACTGGTTTTCCCCTCAAGTGTGTTGTAAATCCCCAAATTTTTAGGAAGCAAACTTCCCCAGGTCTGCAGGGAGCTGTGCTGTGTAATAACAACATCAGTACCAAGGTTTAGACTTGACAATCCTCTTCTTTTCTTAAATGTAAAATATTTCTAAATGCTGTTAAAGATAGTTCTTTAGCATGTAAATCCTTAAATGTTGTTCATTTTGCTCTGAGCCAACTTTGTGGTCATGAAGAACTGTTTTACCATCTATCTGTTGTGCAACTACTGTGTGTTTAGCAAATGAAATACGGGTGTGTCAAGTAATACAAATTCTAGGTAATGACTAGACTCAGGAAGACGACACAGAGACCAGACTAAGTTCATAACAAAGTATTAGGCAATCCGTATTTGTAGGTTACTTTATGTAATTTATCCATCCAGCTATCAAAACACTGCTCCAATGCAGCAATTTGTTCTCCCCATAACTTTGCATTTCATCATACAGTGCTGAGAGGCATAACAACCTTCTTTAACCTGCTTACTGTACAACTTTTAAATTACTTGCAAACTGTTTTTATTATAGTGTAGGGAAGTCCATTAGATGCTAGGCTCCTCTTTTAAATGTGCCTCATCATATGTCTTGTTATTTTCCTAGACTCAGTGATACCCCACAGACACAAGGTAGAGGGATTGATTCTCACCTTTGAAATGGAAATTGGTTTGGCTTAAAATGGCCCATAAGTGGAGCTAGTACAGTACTTACCTATGAGGGTACCCCTCAGTCCAGTATCAATGATCAGAAAACCCCTTTGCCTCTTATTCAGTCTCACCCATCAGAAGGCTTAAGCTTCAGTCATCATTTAAGTTGGATTCCAATACCTTTGTGAAAATATACACACACATAGGTTCATAGGCACACATAGGTTCATAGGTTGGTACTAGGCTATTGGCCCTAGGGCCTGTACAAGCCTAGCCATAACAATTCCCTGGCTATTTCTTCCCACATTGTTTACTTCCCTGGACCCCCTAAGCCAAAAATGTGATAGCTAATTAAATAAAGCCTCTTCTAAAGCTTTGTTCACATCATGGTATAATGTGCAATAAAAAAAGAAAATTAATATTCTCTCTCCAACTGCCTTTGTGTGATGCAACATACCTTTGTCTGTGTCTATATAAAATGTTATTTGATTTTATTACACTGGATAACAGGTTAGGTGGGATGGTCCTGTGATCCTTTGCAGCCACGACCTGAGTCCACAGGACAACATTTGTAGTAAAAGAGCAAAGTAAAATAGCAGAACAAACAGCAAAATATTCCAGCGATGAGGTTGGTAGGGTGGCCTAATGGTTAAGGTGTTTGCCTTACAAACACAAGGTGCAGGATTTGAGTCTCACAAGGGATAATTAGCTTGGCTTAAAATGGCTTGCAAGGGCAGTTAGCTTAGTACTAATCTATGAACCTATGATAAAGAAATGCCAATTAAAACAAGTTACAAGTATATACCAATTAAAACAAGTTGCAAAACAAATGCAGATATGTAGCTATTCACATTCTCAAAACTGGGTATACAAGATGACAGCTGCAGCACAGATTATGTAAATAGAACATAAAACCATTCTGGATCTGTCATTCAGATAAAACAAACTGAGGCCTCATCTGTCGGAGTTGTTGGTAGCTTAGGTGGATGTAAAAGATCCGAGGCATGTCTCAAAAAGAGTAGGGGGAGTTTCCCAGTGCCTCAGACAAATTTCCCCTAGTTAGTATGAATACTACCTTGGATATCCCTTGAACAGACCATTGACCTAGTGGGACTAACCTAGTCAACAAAGTGTAAATAAATAGATAAATACATGTACAATATATAAATGCAGAAAGGTATGTTGCATCACACAAAGGCATTTGGAGAGAGAATATTAATTTTCTTTTTTTATTGCACATTATACCATGATGTGAACAAAGCTTTAGAAGAGGCTTTATTTAATTAGCTGTCACACTTCTGGCTTAGTTTCACTACCTTTTTTCTTTGTAACAGAAGCAAGATGCTTCTTTGAAAACGCTGTCTTTTAGTATATTTTTGGAAATGTCTAGTGTGTCATATATATATATATATATATATATATATATATATATAGTGGACTTCGCAAAAAAAATAAAAAAAAACCACGTAGGCCATGACTGCATCATCGACTGTGGTTCAGCAGTAGTCTACGATGGATCACAATTCCACAACGCACATCTCTATGTGAAAGAGACAACCTTAAGGCAGGTAATGCTTACCAAAAACATCCTAGAGTTTACACCTGGAATTTAGCTATATTATTGAAGAGATTCACGGTGAAATCCTCTACAGAAGCTTATCCACTGGTCCTGTTTTCAAAACCTCAAACATACCTTTAACGACTAATCATTGGCGCTTCATGATGACCATCAGTCTGACATGGAGCACTGTTTTCATGACAGGCCATGGGTACTGCCGTGAAAAGTCATTCCATCAGATTCATCTGCTTTTGGACCCCCCCCCTCCCATAATACACATGCAAACATGTCACCGCCCTTACACATAATACACATGCAGACATGGAACCGCCCCTACACATAATACACACACTCACACAAACATATGTGCATCTGCAAATCCATAAGCATGCACATGTGCACACACACACACACACACATGTGCACATATATAAGTTATTACATGCATGCGTGCACACAAATAAAATATACCATACCCATACACATATACATACACATACATGTATGTTATGAGCAGTGCATGGTGCAGCAGATAGTATTATCACCTCACAGCAAGAGGTTCTCAGGTTCGATTCTCAGCTGGGTGCCTTCTGTGTAGAGTCTACATACCTTCCCTCCATTCGTGTGGGTTTACTCTGGGTGCTCTGGTTTCCTCCCTCATTCTAGTGACTCCTCATCTCTGATTTTTTGACCTAATGCATACCTTCTATTTCTTATACCTAAAGGATTATCATACACCCATCTTACCCTCTTAGATTCCCATTGGAAGATTGAGGGCGGTAAGTGTTCTCCTCTGAATAATAGACAGAAACCTGTAGCAAGTTTCATACTGCTGTATCTCAGATAATTCAATTTTCCTCATGGTTTATCAGCCTCAAACTTAATATATATAAGTGACAGGAGTGTGTGCATGCAGCTTACCAGAACAAGGACAACCCCCTAAAAAAGCTTTTATTATGTAACTTTTTTTTTGTCCAAATCATGTTTGAGTTTTCAGTCTCAGAACTATCATACTCAGCCTGAAAATTCTCATAGCAGACTTATAATCACCCCAACACCTGTACCCCTTTTCCTATACACAGTTAATGCACCCTGTAATGTACTCCTCATATTCCCATTTATTTTCAAAGTATAAAGAGGCCAGACAAATGATTGCATTTCTGACAGCATGATACTTTGCCTCATTAAATGTGCTGCTGATTCACTGGATCATAGAATTCATACTAGAGTATTGTGTTGGTCAGTGTCACTTCCCATGAAAGGTGTACCAGCATCGGGAGATGACTAAAGTCCTTCACACCAGTCTGTATTGTGAGAGAGCAGTGGTTCAGAAAAATGTCATAATACTGCCACCTGGTGGCTAAACAGAGTAAATAAGAACTTGTTTTCTCTAGAAGGGTACGGATGTTCAAAGCAGCAGTTACTGTAGTCTTTGTTACAAGTTCAGTGACAGAAGCTCTTTCTACTGAGAAGGAGAATGGGTACAGAGAGGAAATGAACCTCAGGTTAATGCTGAAATCCAGAGAACATGTGAACCCCTAAGATTTACCAGGGACAAGTAGTACTTCAACATATGTGGTTCTCCTGGACACACAAAAAAAGTGCAATGGTAATTACATATGTGACAGTCTGGATTTAAAGATAATTAGAACAAGATGTAGAAGATATGAAGGTAGAGGAAATGTAATTAATTTTCTCTGGTAGCAGGTTTTAGCAAGAGCAACAGAGGCTTACTGAATCCCTGTACAACTGAAGGGCTTTAATCGTGGGATCCAGATCTGTACAACCATAGCAGTACATTCCTGTCTGCAGCATACAGCCATCAAACCTAATCCTCGATTACAACAGACCTGCGTTTGGTAGATAATCCTACACCCTCCTCAACATAGTGTGTCCAGCAGAAGGGAAAGTGAGGTCCATTTACCCTCACACAATGAGCTGAGCTCATGTTGTGATGAATGCCTAGACAAAGTTTGCTACATTACGAGTCCTGTTACTCTTTATGTCATATGACAATTTTATGTTTAGTAATGAAAGAAAAAGAGAAGTAAATAATCAAGTAAAGTGGCGACTATATTCACAGTGTCGGGGGTCAAGAGCAAAATTTAAGTGACTGGTGCTGTACGTTTGACATCTGACCTCTAGATGATAAGAACCAGTGGTGGTACCAATACAGCAGAACAGGTGGAAGCTGCTGATGAGAAAATGTGTGATTGCATGTGCATACCAAGGGTGTAAACAGGCAGAATCAGTATGCTCAATGTAGCTGTTTGTATGTGCATACCAAGGGTGTAGGCAGGCGGAATCAGTATGCTGAACGTAGCTGTTTGTATGTCCATACCATGAATGTAGGCAGGCGGAATCAGTGTCCTCAGCATAGTTAGCTGTTTGTATATCCATACCATGGGTGTAGGCAGGTGGAATCAGTGTCCTCAGCATAGTTAGCTGTTTGTATATCCATACCATGGGTGTAGGCAGGCGGAATCAGTGTCCTCAGCATAGTTAGCTGTTTGTATATCCATACCATGGGTGTAGGCAGGCAGAATCAGTGTCCTCAGCATAGTTAGCTGTTTGTATATCCATACCATGGGTGTAGGCAGGCGGAATCAGTGTCCTCAGCATAGTTAGCTGTTTGTATATCCATACCATGGGTCTAGGCAGGCAGAATCAGTGTCCTCAGCATAGTTAGCTGTTTGTATATCCATACCATGGGTGTAGGCAGGCAGAATCAGTGTCCTCAGCATAGTTAGCTGTTTGTATATCCATACCATGGGTGTTGGCAGGCAGAATCAGTGTCCTCAGCATAGTTAGTTGTTTGTATATCCATACCATGGGTGTAGGCAGGCGGAATCAGTATGCTGAACGTAGCTGTTTGCATGTCCATACCATGAATGTAGGCAGGCGGAATCAGTGTCCTCAGCATAGTTAGCTGCTTGTATATCCATACCATGGGTGTTGGCAGGCAGAATCAGTGTCCTCAGCATAGTTAGTTGTTTGTATATCCATACCATGGGTGTAGGCAGGCGGAATCAGTGTCCTCAGCATAGTTAGCTGTTTGTATATCCATACCATGGGTGTAGGCAGGTGGAATCAGTGTCCTCAGCATAGTTAGCTGTTTGTATATCCATACCATGGGTGTAGGCAGGCAGAATCAGTGTCCTCAGCATAGTTAGCTGTTTGTATATCCATACCATGGGTCTAGGCAGGCAGAATCAGTGTCCTCAGCATAGTTAGCTGTTTGTATATCCATACTATGGGTGTAGGCAGGTGGAATCAGTGTCCTCAGCATAGTTATCTGTTTGTATATCCATACCATGGGTGTAGGCAGGCGGAATCAGTGTCCTCAGCATAGTTAGCTGTTTGTATATCCATACCATGGGTGTAGGCAGGCAGAATCAGTGTCCTCAGCATAGTTAGCTGTTTGTATATCCATACCATGGGTGTAGGCAGGCGGAATCAGTGTCCTCAGCATAGTTAGCTGTTTGTATATCCATACCATGGGTGTAGGCAGGCAGAATCAGTGTCCTCAGCATAGTTAGCTGCTTGTATATCCATACCATGGGTGTTGGCAGGCAGAATCAGTGTCCTCAGCATAGTTAGTTGTTTGTATATCCATACCATGGGTGTAGGCAGGCGGAATCAGTGTCCTCAGCATAGTTAGCTGCTTGTATATCCATACCATGGGTGTAGGCAGGCGGAATCAGTGTCCTTAACAAAGTCTCCTACATCTTACCTTTCTCCTCCCTCTTCTCCCTTCTCATTCCTATTTATAGCGTGCCTACAATTAGCCTCTGCCTTAAAACAAGATATTATATGTAATCATTTTCAAACAAATTGACTACTTCCTTAAAACTATAACACATAATGTACTGTTCTCATACATTATGCTGCTACATCTTACATTTCTTTATTGTAACTCCCAGACTGAGGCTGAACTAGGTCCTCTGTGGGTCAGCCTCTACCCCAGTCGACAAACTTAATAAATAAGAGAATATAAAATAACTCAGTGTGGCTTACAGAGTTCAGCACAAAGCATGTAGTTTTGGGTACAACAGCTGAAAATAATCTGCACGTTTCTCAAATAAATAGAGGCAATGCCTAGAGGAATGTGTATATTTCTTTAAATGTCAGGTTGTTTAAAATGTTAAGGGGGATGGGGGCAAGATTTCTTTAAATGTCAGGTTGTTTAAAATGTTAAGGGGGATGGGGGCAAGAGTATGACATTTGAATACACAGTAGAAATGTCTGGCTATATCCTTGGTAAGTGTGTATGTGAGCTTGTGTGTGTATGATTGTCAGCTTGACTGTGTATGTGTAATTGTGTGAATGTGTTTGTATGTGTTTCTAGGCCTTAGTGTGTGAATCTGTGTGTCTGTATGTAATTATGAGTTTGTGAGTATGTGTGTAAGTGTGCCTGTCGATGTTTTGTGTACATGTATTTGCATGTATGTGTGTTTGTGAGCTTGACTGTGTATGTGAGCGTGTTTATAATTGGGTGAATGTGTTTGTGAGCTTGAATGTGTGTAACTGTTTGTGTGTATGTGTGTGTGTGTGTGTGTGTGTGTGTGTGTGTGTGTGTGTGTGTGTGTGTGTGTGTATGGGTGTGTGTATATAATTGTGTGAATATGTTTGTGTGTGTGTTGTGTATATACACGTGTGTAATTGTGTGAATGTGTTTGTGTGTATAATTGTGTGAATGTGTGTGTGTGTGTGTGTGTGTGTGTGTGTGTGTGTGTGTGTGTGTGTG
Source organism: Protopterus annectens (assembly GCF_019279795.1). Taxonomy (NCBI): domain Eukaryota; kingdom Metazoa; phylum Chordata; order Ceratodontiformes; family Protopteridae; genus Protopterus; species Protopterus annectens. The sequence continues at coordinate 1,931,284,587 of NC_056743.1, read as the reverse complement.
TGTGTATAATTGTGTGAATGTGTTTGTGCGATGTGCATATACATGTATGTTTATAATTGTGTAAATGTGTTTGTGTGTGTGTATAATTGTGTGAATGTGTGTGTGTGTGTGTGTGTGTGTGTGTGTGTGTGTGTGTGTGTGTGTGTGCGTGTGTGTGTGTGTGTGTATAAAATTGTGTGAATGTGTGTGTGTGTGTGTGTTGTGTATATACGTATGTGTATAATTGTGTGAATGTGTCTGTGTGTTGTGTATATACGTGTGTGTGTATAATTGTGTGTGTGTGTGTGTGTGTGTGTGTGTGTGTGTGTGTGTGTGTGTGTGTGTGTGTGTGTGTGTGTGTGTCTCTGTGAGAGACAGAAGCAGATAGAAGACTATCATAGATTAGCACTGCATTCAGTCACTGTACTTTAACACTGGCAATAAGCCTTCAGTTGCACTTCAATTTCTCTTTAATTCCTTGCATAACATAATTCTGTGGTTGAGTGCAAGGCAGTCAGTTGTGAAATGGTATAAACAAACTGCACCTTCTGTTTATGCAATCTCACAGACACACACACTCTACATGCATACATACACACCTACATATTGTTTCATCACAGCATGGACAAGTGTTTCCAGAGAACATCTTTAAAGATGTACTTTAGATTGTTTGCTTAAACATAACCAATCCCTTTTCTGCCTTGGGCTATAGCGTGCTTGAGATGCCAGAAGTTAACTCCTTCCTTTTTCTGCCCTTTGTGTCAGCTAAGGTAAAAGTAACTCACTGACACCATTCTCAAGGCCAGGTTGCTTTGAGCTGCAGTGTGAATGTATCTCAAACTATGTGTCACATAATTAAAAGAATGTTTGTATGATATTGTTTACAAATGACATGTAACCGTGCATTTTTTAGCAAGCGTTCCATAGGAAGCTAGACATCCTCGGGGACTGCAGAGAAGAAGGATCTCCCATTCTTTTCAGTGATTCTAATCAAGCAGAACAGTTGGCCCTGCTCAGAATCAAACACTTGAACTGCTTCACTAGCAGAGGGTGGCAAGAAAGGAACCAAAACTTTCTGAGGATGTTTCCTGTCTTAAGGACACAGAGGTTGGGGGGCATATCATTACAGGGATGTTTCCTGTCTTAAGGACACGGGGTTTGGGGGGCATACCATTACAGTAGCTCTTGGTTACCGATGCTGTAACTTTGAAATACTGACTATGCAAAAATGTGAACTTATGGAAATGTCATTTTGTATATTATGTTTATTATTATTATTATTATTATTATTATATTATCTTTTTGTTTCACTCCTCTGTCTAATCCCTGATACACATAAGCCTGCAGAATTTCAGGTGCACCTGGTTTCTTACCAGAGAGAAGATTGTCTTTACCTTGCCTAATGAGGTATATTTTCAGATTGAAACCCATGTGTGCAGAGTAACTACAGCTCCCTGAAGGACTGCTGTATTGCTGTAACTAAGGGGTTGTTCTCTGTCCCTCAGTTACCTACTACTGCCCAAGCAACTGCAATCACAGCATGCACCCCTCCCCCCAAAAATGGGGAGCAGTGACTTCTACAGGTAGTGAGTGGTCCTGCTTAACCGATCCCCACCATGAGGCTATCTGCACTGATGCCTGAACAGTGTAAGATATTGCATGTGGCTGTCAGCATTGCACATCTAACATTTCAAATAAAACAAGTCAGTCACATAAAACAAACATGGAACAAGATTTATTCGTCACTATATGCGTAGCATTGTCAGTAAATGTCTCATCAAGTCAAAGTACGTAGAATAAATTGTCATTTATTTATTTATTTATTTATTTATTTATTTATTTATTTATTATTTCATTTTGATGACCGGGGAAGCTCACTGGGCCTAAAAAGAGCTCGTTGTCAGTGGAGGACCAGAGACAAAAACTCCAGTAAGAACGACAAACATATTAGCATATACATATACAAAGCAAAGAAGTCATACAGCTTTATGCAGCATTTTGCAGTAAAAAAATTCAAATTCTACATTCTACAATAATAATAAAATCTAGCAGCTGTACAGTCTAAGAGTGATTAACAGTGAATTACAATTGAAATTTTACATTCCACAATAGTAGTAGTAAAAATCTAGCAATAGAACAGTCTAAGGGTCATTAACAGTGAATTACAATTGAGGACGAGAAATTGTTGGTAATACATTATTAACACAATTTGGAGGTTAAGGAGGAGAAGGAGGGGACATGATGTGAGTGCAGAGATGATGCACAGAGTAAGAAGGTGGGTTTGATACAGGAGGGTCCTATGTGGGGAAGGAGCAAGGACATTCACACTTTGAAGGTAGGTAGGAATGGAGGAGGGATTTAAAGTTAGAGTGGTTATGAGTATTTCCGAGGGAGGGATGAAGAGAGTTCCATAGTTTAGCTAAGGAGCAGGATAGCAGAGAGTGTCCAGGTGGCCATAAAGGTTTGTAGATTTTGAGCATGTTCTGATTTTTTGACCTAAGTGAGCAATTAGGAATATAGGGGGTTAAGGAGGTGGAGAGAGAGGGACGGGAGGCTGGGTTAAATATGAACTTATGGGCAGTGGTGAGTTTAAGGAGGATCAGATAGTTGGGAAGCTTGATAAAATCCTTTGCTTGACTGATGGTGTAATATTACAAATGTCAGTGGCTTAGCCCAGTGAACATTCATTTCAAATAGCAGGAAGGCTGTAGGGTCTAGCCCCACACCAACTGCTTTGATTCATGTTTTAGCACTGCAGTATTAATGGAATATTGTCAACCTCAGTGGTGGTCACTTTCACAGATGATAAGGATGATTCTGTGGCACATAGTGAAAAGGGTATTAACATACGGTAGCTTAAAATTCATTAACAGGAAATGACATAAATGAAGAGCTGCGGTCAAACACAAAATGTGACTTTTACATAAATGTCCATATCTCACTGCTTTGTAGCCATAACTTTTCTCCTCTTTTCAACCTTCCTCAGGTAGAAAACTTGTAATAATTTAAATGTTTTAGTAATTCCTTTTATCTTTGCCCTTTTGCTTTCTACGGGTTTACCGTTCTCATCCAATATACATCATAACTCTAGTTTCATTCACATATTTACATACATAACAATATACATACTAAAGCAAATTGTTGACTCTTCATTTAGTCATCCTGGTTTCCAAGTTTCACATTCAGTTGAATGTGAATTACAGCTTATTAATAGTCCTCACCCATGGTGTGGTGCACTTAACGATTATAGGGGTAAGTTCACTATGGTCATTGCTGTACAGTGGAGTTAGTATGTATAGGCTCATAGGTTCAGGGAAGAGTAGAATTGAATGCTCATGTTGGGGGATGTAGGGGTGGACCCGCCCTATGTAAATTCACATGTGTGTGTGTGTGTGTGTGTGTGTGTGTGTGTGTGTGTGTGTGTGTGTGTGTGTCTATGTGTAGGTAGTTTGTTGTGCCTGAGCACTGTGCGGAAGCCTGTAGAAAATGAATGTGTGTGTGTGTGTGTGTGTGTGTGTGTGTGTGTGTGTGTGTGTGTGTGTGTGTGTGTGTGTGTGTGTGTGTGTGTGTGTGTGTGTGCAATTTTATTTTCAAATGAGCTGTTTGTGTAGTAATAGTAAAATGCAAAGGTTGTTGCTGGCAGTTGGCTGTGAGCTGTAGTTCCTGTGGTTGAGGGTTTGATTCCTTCCATCTCTGTTTGCCTACTGTGTGATCTTCAGGAAGTCACTTCACCAGACATTGCTCCTGGATCAGTCCTGAAAAGTATGATCCGGGCCTTGCTCAGAACAATTCTTAGCCAAGGCGTTAGTCATAATCTTCCTTCAAATGTCAGAAACATGCTTGGCTGAAAGCTGCCCCTCACTGTCACATACTCTTTAGTGTGCTTTAATAGTCCTTTATCATATTTTCTTACTATAAATTCATTATCTAAATCTTTAATCTGTTTGTTATAAATCTGATCTTTCGTATTTACTCACCCTAAAATACTGACGTGTAGCAATACTTTTAAATACATGTAGGGGGTGCATACTGGTTGTTGTTGTTGTTATTTGTCTTTTGGCTTTTCCCGGTAAGGGGTTACCACAGTGGAACTCCGGTCCGCTAATGACTGGCAGTAGATTTTTACGAAACACCGAGGTGCCAGCTCGACACCCAACCTTCAACGAAGGCACGCCCATTTACGCACGCATGCCTTTCGAATGCTACGTACTGGTCTTATGCAAAAACCTAAAGCCTTGAAAATCTTTCCTATGTATTTTAGTTTGTATACTACTAGCTTCTTTAAATAAAAAAATGTCAGGAAACACAGCCAAGCCCTGTTTTACACACAATGGGTATCAGAGTAACACGAAGAATAAAGTCCCAAAGAAGGATCGTTTAAGATATATAACAAACTATAATGTCAGGACAAATGGAGTCTTGAATATTATTAGGAATAAATGGACTATTTTAAATGCTCAGCCAGAGTTAGCCAGTATAGTGGGTAGTGTTCCAGCTTTTTCTTACAAACGAAGAAGAAATCTTAAACAGGAGCTATGTTTTAAAGAATTTAAGAACACTAATAAAGTTAAGCATAATTATAAACCTGGCACTGTTCCATACTTTAATTGTACGAACTGTAAGTTTATCTCAAAGGAAAAAAAATGTATACACCCTACAGCCTTTGAGAAGTTTAAAATTAGGTGTCTTGCAACATGCAGTATTGAGACTGTGGTTTATTTAGCCACTTGCTCAGTCTGTTCTGCCTTCTATATAGGGAAGTGTAGTAGAAGACTACAAGATAAAATAATAACCAAGCATGTTTCTGACATTTGAAGGAAGATTATGACTAGTAGTATATCCAAATATTAGGGGAGGGGATATTAAGAATAGCTTAGAAGCAGCAGAATATAGATGGATCCTGAAATTAAGTGCAGATAAACATCCAAGTTTGAATGCAGCGGTTAGTATTAAACCTGTTCTAAAGGAAAAATAAATGAAAATATAAGAATATATATATATATATATATATATATATATATATATATATATATATATATATGTGTGTGTGTGTGTGTGTGTGTGTATTTATTATCTCTTAGGCAGATTAATTATATTTAAGAACATTTTTTTTAATAGTTTTAACTTTTTATCATGATTAATTAATGATTTATTCTGACTGGATGGCTGTGTCATGTGTTTTATATAAATGAAAGAATGTTTAATTGTTGCTATTACTGCACTGAGGAAGGGTTGTTTTAACCTGAAAGCTTTGTGTGGTTTTATTATTGTGAATTTGTTGGACATTAAATTTGCTTCCTAACTTCACTGGTTTAGCTTTTTAGTTTTGGATCTTCCAACAACATCTCATCTCTGTAAGGGAAATAAGTTTGAACTTCAGGTGGTACACTAGATTGCTTTGACAGCCATCCAACAGTAATGTAGTGGTTGAGATTTTGCAAAATAGGATCAGTCCTTGTATGATCTCTCAGCTCATCAAGTCTTGTGGTAGAGAAATTGCACCCTTCCATGACATCAAAGTCAAACTTCTCTGCATGAAGCTGTTCCATTGTATTTCTGGGTGACATGGATAAGGTATCAGCCAGATAAAAAGTCTGTCTTTTGTACAGACCATTTTGAAGTTGCACTTTTGCAGTTTGAGCATCATTCTTTGTAATCTAGCTAGAGCTGAATGCTTAGGCTTCTTTAAAATAGTGACTAGACATCAGTGATCAGTCTCAGTCTGAATAGCTCGACCATAATAAACAATATGTGGAAGTAACAAATTCATTTACTATTGAGAAAGTAGTTTTCAGGATCCTGAATAAATTAAACTGTAATTCGAGAAACATGGTTTACCTAGCTAAATGTCAGCAATGCCCAGCGTATTATATAGGCAAGACGGAACGTAGGTTCAGTGTACGCATATATGAGCATCAATACGCGATAAGTAAGGGCAAAATAGAAAATGCTTTAGCAAAACACATATCAATAGAACCCAATAACACATTTAAATACCTTGTGACTGAAAAGGTTCCGCGTGATATTAGAGGGGGAACAGTAGGATTGAAATTAGAGGAACTCAAACTATTATGGCAACTTAAGTTGAATGCGTTTAGGTCCCCTGGCGTAAATGATATATGTTCCATCAAATGCATTCTTAAGCTTAAAAGCTTGGCTAGGTAACTTAGAACTACCTAATTTATTACATATTTGTTTCTTGGTTATGCTGGTAAGGTCTTTTGACCTTAAGGGGTCCTCAGTAGATTATGAGCCTATGGCTTGATAATCTAGGGGTCAGATTCACAAAGGCTTGCATGGAGTCTAAGAGTAGAGTAAGACTCCAGCAAGCCAACATGTCTGCCGAGCGATCCAGGAACAGCTGGCAGGGGCGTGCAAGAGAGCTCCTAAAACGACTCTTGCAACGGACAGTGTTAGTTTATGCAAATTACCTCATTTGCTGCTGAAAGTTATGCAAATGAGGTAAATTTGCGATCCAGGAAACACTAACCTGTCCGAGTAAGAGTAATGTTATTTGCAGAAATGTACTCGGTTGGCAACTGAGTACCGTTCTGCAAATAGCAAAATGGAGCTATGACAGCTCCAAATAAAGGATGCATCCAGTTGAGGAAGCATGCCAATGGCCAAATATATGGCCATTGGCATTTTTATCTGTTGCAAAATAATAAAAAATACATTTTTTTTCCTCGATCTCCGATGTTTAAGCATAGCGCAGCACCGTGCAAATGTGCGGTGCTCTAAAAACCCTAAAAACAAAAAATAAAAGCCAAAAATAGGTATTTTATTCAAAATATTCATCTGCCATGCAGGTGAATGGCAGGCTGAAGATAACATGGTGACTGAGTAGTGGCTGCTAAGGGGGGAAGCTAAGTCTGAGAGATGTAACCAAGCATTAGTAGGCAATCCTATGCAAATGAGTATAAGGATAGTGAATCCCAAATTTCCATGCCATGTGAACCATGCCCCTAGAGTGTAAGAGTAGGATTAGGGGAGTAACAGCGTAGAAGATAGGTGACATCATGAGGGGGGTATGTATCAAAAAGACTGTAAGCTTACCAGAGCGGAGTGGCATGTGTTTGCTGTGAGGTACTCAGGACTGGTAGAGGCATGTCTACAGTTGTCTAAACTGAAACCCAGAAACCAAAGGTGTACGCCGTGGTTATCACTGAAGTTTCTTGCAAAGCTGCTTACACTGTGTGCGTGCATGTGCGCGCCTGTGAACCGGTCTAAGCCTGTGTGCCTGTGTGTGTGCCCGTGTAAGGCTGTGTGCGCGCATGTGCGCTCGTATGAGCATTTGCACTTTGCGCGGCACTGCCCCCTGTGGAAACAGAAATGGGAAAAGGAAGGAAAGGAAGTAGTAGGAAGTTAACCAAGGAGAACTAGCAGAGCTGCCAGGTGAAATCAATCAGAATCAGCCAATTACACAGACAGCACACTAGCCCAGCCCAGCACTTAAAACTCTGCAAACAACATTCCCCCATGTTTTTCCCAGAAACACTGCAACACTGCAGTCTACAAAGAGAAGTGAAAACTTAAAAAGCTTAACTGAGACAAAAAAATGTTAGGGGCTGCCATTGCTATTATAAGGCGACATGTGCAAGATGCTGAGGGTGGTGCCATTGCGAATGATGCTGAGCAACCCGCATTGAGGAGACGGAGAAGAGTGTACAGACCCAGGGTAACCTACCAGGGGCTACATGAGATAGTGGAGTGCTATAGAGTGGACAAGAGAGCTCCTGCAGCAAATTGTTGAGCTGTGCAGGCCACGCCTCACACACAGTACCAAGAGAGGGGAACCCATCCCAGTGGAAACCAAGGTATGCGTTGGCCTAAGACTACTAGCAACAGGTACCTTCCAGAGACCAACTGGTGATATGATGGGGATTTCACAGGCATCAGCATCCAGGGTACTGCACCATTTCCTGAATGCCATGTCAGCACATGTCAGTGATCATGTATATTTCCCCAATTCCCATGAGGTATTGGCCAGCAACATGCATCTCTTCCATCAAATAGTGGAATACCCTGAGGTAGTGTGTGCAATTGACTGCACGCACATACACATCAAAGTACCAGCTAGTGAGCGGGGTACGGCCTACATCAACCGCAAGGGCTTCCACTCCATCAACTGCCAGGTCGTGTGTGATGCCCAGGGCATAATACTGAATGTGTGTGCTGGCTGCCCTAGAAGCTACCAAGATTCCCATATCTGGCATCTGTTGCAGCTGTACAAGACATTTGCCAATGGGGACATCCCTGACGGTCACTTAGTGGGGGATGCTGGATACGCACTGGAGCCGTGGCTGATGACACCCATCAGAAATGCACACACACCTGAACAAGAACACCATAATGAGGCACATGCACAAACACAAAATGTAATCGAGCGTGTGTTTGGGATGCTCAAGTCATGGTTCCATTGCCTGGACACATCTGGTGGAGCCTTGCAGTACTCACCAACTACATGTACCCAAATTGTCATGGTATGTGCCATGCTACACAATATGATCCTGCAGAAACAGCTGCAGCAGGAACAGCATGAGGCAGGGCCAAACAGCCCCCCACCATTGCCAAGGCCTGCACAGGCACAGCATGACTCAGTGGAGGAACAACCTGAGCCTGCCCCAGTAGGTAGAAGGAGGCGTGCCCAGTGTGCCTTGGCATTGGCAAAGAGGCAACGCATAGCCCATACACTGGCTCAGTAGGAACCCTGGAAATGATACCTCCCTCTGACTCGCACATAAAATAATAGGGATGCCTAACTTGACACTACCTGTTTCCAAACATGTATAGGGAGTATAGTATGTGCATCCGACATAGACAGCCCTGCAGCACCACCTGAGGCATGATTGCCATGTTTTAGGCAATATAAAACAGTGCTAAGCAGCTTTTACCAGTATCTAGTATATGTAAACAAAATTGCTCGTGCCAACTAGTGCAACGTCGGGCAAGGTTGGGCAAAGTTGAGCAAAGTCAGTTAAACATGCTCATATCTGCTTTACTGTTCCTTAAGCAGTCTGGTCTGCCCAGAATGAAAATAAAAAGCAATGACAGGGCTTGAACCCAGGATACTGTGCACAGTACTGAACCACTAAGCCATGATAGCATTTCAGTGGCACAGACACAGCAGGACAATTGTACAGAAATGCAAACACAAAGAAATGCTGTATCATGCCCCTAAAGAGGCATATGGGTAATCTCCCCCACAGGCCTATGTAGACAGAGAACATCAGGCTAGGCGGTGTGATGTGGGTTGTGTAGGCTATGAAGTCGCAGTGTAATATACGTGACATTGGATGCCAACATCTGTAATACAGTAGTATGCCTCAAGCCACTACGATAGGCAACAGTACAGACTGAAATGGTGTCCTGTACATAGCAGTGCAGGCATAGCAAATGTGTATAAGTGCCAGGTGAAACCCACATCCTATGTACACCCACAGTAACAATCAGGTGTGCCCCCGGGTAGAAATGTACAAAGAATAGCTGTTCCCCCTGTATGTAGAAATGTTGATAAGTCTATGCAAAGTGTCGCATGGAAGCCCTGTAGGCACATCATGATCCCTGTTGATCTATGACACAAAGGTGAGCCCTGCTGTAAAAATACAACTTGATTTTCCATACACATATAGTATAAATGTCTATACTGGGCATGCTCACACACTCCAACAAATGTAGTGGATTCCATTCAGCATCACACTGAAAGGTCATACTGGGCATACTCACACACTTAAAGAAACAAAGCAAATGTCAGGCAGCAACATACTGAAAGGTCATACTGGGCATGCTCACACACTTAGGCTAAATACAGATGTGATAATTAGGGATCTATGGACAAATGTGGATAGTCATCTCTACTTCCAGAAACACATTCACAAAGTGTTTGGAAAATCATGCTATGTGTTTACACAAACTGCCAAGGTCTGTGCATGTAGGTCAAAGGAGATTCCCACTACTCAGCAGTCATCAGACCTGTCAGAGAGTACCACAACACACTTGTGATGAATCCGACTAGACATGTTCAGCAGCTAGAAAGACCAATGAAGTACCTTAACAAGAGGATTACTGGCCTCAAATAGTTGCCCCATGCAACAAGAATATAACCCAATCTGTACTCTGTGGCATACTGTCTACTCAGGAGATCTCTGCCCAACAGACAGGTTCATGTCATGGTTACACTCAGATCTGTTCTGAGTTACAGCACAATGGCAGTAAATGTACAGAGCCAACTGATATTGCCAACATCCTGGCAGATAGGATCACTGTTAACTGTACCCCCTCTCACCCATGAAAGAACACATCTCTATAATGGAAGACTGCAAAGTTGCTGTCATCATAGCTGCACAGGTAATAAACACTCTCCAAAGCCAGTATCACAGCAGCCAAGGGACCAGATAACTTCCCAGGCTGTGTATCTACTTCCCTGAAGTAAACATTAACATGGCAGGTCTGTGGCTGCTGAATTTTCCAGAGGACTGCAAACCAGGAGCCATAATGGTAAACACAAAAGATGTGGACATCCTACAAAAGGGCCTCAGTGGGACAGATGGCTGTTGTCAAAGCCACGGGCTCTAGCTCAATGCCAAAAGGTGCATTGTCATCCCCTATGTTAAAAACTCTGTAGCCAAGAACTACAACAGAGGTGGTAGTATACTTCACACTGAAAGTGTGACAAGAGACCTTGGGTCACAGGTGGACAGTGGATACAACTGTGATAATCACATTCCCACAGTAGTCAGGAAACCCTCCTATGTGGCACACCTCATGACAAAATGTGTCTCATGCAGAATAGAAGAGGACAATGTTCCCCTCCACTCATCACTCACTAGAACTTTAATAGAGTACAACGCCACTGTTGCTATATACCTCACAAGACAACTACAACAACTGGAAAGCCAGCAGCAATACCACACAAAGAGCATTAGCGGCCTGAAATACATGCCATACACAGACCATCTCAGGATGCTCCATCCGTACTCCCTTGCATATCGCCTACTCAGAGGTGTTCACTGCCCAACATACAAAGCTATGTCAAACAGAGCTGTTGGATATGGTCCACGTAAAACACTCACAATCCCTCTGACCTTTGGACCCAAAACCACGAGTGAAATACAAAAGGAAGGGGTGTACCCATTTACCCTATGGACCCACACCTTCAGGTTAGTGGCTCAGCATGAGGCCTTGGGGACCATGCAAGTGCAACTACCATTGGCCAAAGCTGCCCATCAGATTGTAGCCTGCAACAGATCATGTACCTTGTCTCAGGAACCGCACTCAGTGTTCCGGAAAACAGTAGAAAGTATAAAGGTCCTATCAAACACCATTATATGAGGAGATTACAACTACCCAAACAGTGAGTGGTGGAATTACTCATGTACAACGTCCTTCGCCCAATGTTTCCTGGAGTTTAAAAACCCTAACACCCTGGAACAGCTGATCAGCACACCCACTAGAGGTGACAACATACTGGACATGATCATCACCAACATGGGATACCAGTGTTCCACTACAGAGATAAACCCCTCGCTGGTAATATCAGATCATGAAGTAATCACACTGGACATCCACATCCGGGCCCCCCACCCAGTCAATGAAACCACTGTGAAGACATTTGCAAAAGCAAACTGCACACTTCCCAAGACCAAAGTGGAGCATTCCAAAGACCACTTGCTATAGGATAATGGTATACAATCTGCAGAATCATTTACAAGTGCATCCTATGAGCATCTACAGCGATGCATGGAATGAGACATCACAAATAAAACCAAGATGCACACCTCCAAAAATAGGACAACAGTCAGGTGGTTGTTGCCCATAAATGAGCTATACAACAGAAGGAGGAAATGAACACATGATAGAGCCAACTTCACAAAAGGAAAGGCATCACTGATCATTATTAGGAAGAAACAATGATCGCTCATAAAATAATCCAAGGCCAGTTTCTAAAGACAAATAGCCAAGTAATGTAAGAATAACAACCACAAAGCCTTCGGTAGCTATACCAGACATGTATGTGTCAACTTCCAAATATGCTGTCAGCTACTGAAAAAAGGAAAAAAATACACCAAACCACCTTTCATTGCCCACATCCAGGGGGATAAGTTCAGTGTAAACACCTCCCCCATCACCCCCAAAAGGGCCTGTGTCCATCACAGAAGGATGCAGAGCCCCAGACGTCATGGACATGCAGGTAAAGACAGCCCTCACCAAAGCTAAGAACACAGCATCAATGTGACTGGATGGTGTCCCAGGCTGCGTCATACACTAGGCCCATGAGGAACTGGACCCTCACTCACATTCACTGTCCAGACACAAGCATACCACAGGCTATGTACCCAAAGAATGGCATACACAAACAGTCATCCAGCTCCAGAAAGGGGGTGCCACAACAGAACATGGACACCATTGCCCAATATGTCTACTCAGCCTGGTCTACAGAGCTATTGAGCAAATTGTCATGGAACCCATAAACAGAGACATTGGAGACCTCCAGACACTGGACTCTCCACAACTTTGCCTTGTTAAAGTCAGATCCTGGCTTCTAAACATAGTTGACTTATTTCAAATAGTTACCAAGGACATAGATAGAGGTGAAAGTTGTCCACACAGCCCACCCGGACCTCACGAAGGACTTTCCACACCATTCCTCACTCTGTCATCATGGACAAGCATACCAGCTGGAACATTAACAGCTATGTCACAGGATGGGTGGCCAGGTGGCTCACAGATCAAACATACATGTTCAGAGTTGCTGGTGCCATGTCCAATTCTAAGCCAGTCACAAATGGCATCCCACAGGTCTTGGTCCTGGGACCCCACCTGTTCAGTAGATACTGCTCAGAGGTACAGGCAAGCACGGGAGGTGTATGGCTGAACAGGTCTTCAGATGAATGGTAACTGTGGTCCATAATCAACTGCATGGCTAACACAGACATCCTCCAGAAGTGCCTTACACAGACAGATACCAGGTGTCAAAACAATGCCCTAAAGCTGAATGCCAAAGAATGCATAGTCATCCCCTTTGGGTACAACAAAGTGCACACAAATTACCACATAGGTGGTAATCCAGTATGTATGGAGAAAGTCATTATGGCGCTGGGGACACAGGTAGATAGTAAGCACCCCTTTGATGATGACATGGCCAAAGTGTTTAGACATTCCTTCAATGTAGCCCACCTAATGTCACCTAATGTAACCCACTTTGTATAGTCTGATGATGTCACCATCCTACAAATAAACCTGTGGAAAGGATAACTCACAGTAATGTGTATAGCGCAGTGTGTAAATGCGTACTTCTGTAGTATCATAAAGTAGTTAGGTAGTGGTTTGAATCCTGCACTTGACAAGTGTGTTTGTGTGTGGTCTTTTTGGGAAGGAGCAAACATTTTGGAGAGTAGTAAAACACCTTAAAAGTGGTAAACTAATCTCTGTCAAGTCTGACGATGTCACCATCCTACAAATATACCTGTGGAAAAAAGAACCCCCAGTAATGTGTATAGCGTGTCATGTTAATGCATACTCCTCTCGTATCATGAAGTAGTTAGGTAGGGGTTTGAATCCTGCACTTCACAACTATGTGTGTTTGTGTGTGCTCTCCTTGGGAAGGAGCAACCTTTTAGGAGGGTCGTAAAACACCTTAAAAGAGGTAAACCAATCTTTGTCAAGTCTGATGATGTCACCATCCTACAAATATACCTATGGAAAGGGGAACCCCCAGTAATGTGTATAGCGTGTTGTGCTAATGCATACTCCTCTAGTATCATGAAGTAGTTAAGTAGGGGTTTGAATCCTGCACTTGACAACTGTGTGTGTGTGATCTCCTTGGAGAGGAGCAACCTTTTTGGAGAGTAGTAAAACATCTTAAAAGTGGTATACAAATCTTTGTCATGTCTGATGATGTCACCATCCTACAAACATACCTGTGGAAAAGATATCTCCCAGTAATGTGTATAGCAAGTTGTGTTAATGCGTACTCCTCTATTATCATGAAGTAGTTAAGTAGGAGGTCAAATCCAGTACTTGACAACTGTGTGTGTGTGTGTGTGTGTGTGTGTGTTTGTGTGTGGTCTCCTTGGGAAGGAGCAACCTTTTAGGAGAGTAGCAAAACACCTTAAAAGTGGTAAACTATTCTTTGTCAAGTCTGATTATGTCACCATCCTACAAATATACCTGTAGAAACAATACTTCCCAGTAATGTGTATAGCACGACGTGTTGATGTGTACTCCTCTAATATCATGAAGTAGTTAGGTAGGGGTTTGAATCCTGCACTTGACAACTGTGTGTGTGTGTGTGTATTTGTGTGTGCTCTCCTTGAGAAGGAGCAACCTTTTAGGAGGGTCGTAAAACACCTTAAAAGAGGTAAACCAATCTTTGTCAAGTCTGATGATGTCACCATCCTACAAATATACCTGTGGAAAAGGGAACCCCCAGTAATGTGTGTAGCGCGTTGTGCTAATGCATACTCTTCTAGTATCATGAAGTAGTTAAGTAGGGGTTTGAATCCTGCACTTGACAACTGTGTGTGTGTGATCTCCTTGGAGAGGAGCAACCTTTTTGGAGAGTAGTAAAACATCTTAAAAGTGGTATACAAATCTTTGTCATGTCTAATGATGTCACCATCCTACAAACATACCTGTGGAAAAGATATCTCCCAGTAATGTGTATAGTGCGTTGTGTTAATGCGTACTCCTCTATTATCATGAAGTAATTAAGTAGGAGGTTGAATCCTGTACTTGACAACTGTTTGTGTGTGGTCTCCTTGGGAAGGAGCAACCTTTTAGGAGAGTAGCAAAACACCTTAAAAGTGATAAACTATTCTTTGTCAAGTCTGATTATGTCACCATCCTACAAATATACCTGTGGAAATGATACTTCCCAGTAATGTGTATAGCATGACGTGTTGATGCGTACTCCTCTAGTTTCATGAAGTAGTTAGGTAGGGGTTTGAATCCTGCACTTGGTGAGTGTGTGTGCTCTATGTGTGTGACAGTGTTGGTTAATGTGTTGGAGATTTTGCTTTTACTACCATATGACATATCAGTAGGCATTGCACATGTGAGGTAGCTGAGGCAAATACATATACGTACATGTTACCTCAAATATTCATGTGTGGGAACCCTGCTTTATCCAAGTACACAGTTGGCATCTTTGCCAAACTGTGCTGCTGCTTCACAGACCTTAAGTCACATCTGTATGCTTGTGACAAGGCTAACCACTGCAGTGATGCTTGGCCTAGGTCATCCATGTCACACACATTCATTACGGTTTCTATTGACTTGTGTGTGTGAGGGTTTATGGCCAAGGTATATGTCAGACCTGTTCAAATGCAGCAGAGTCTGTCAATGATGACTATGCATTATAGGTGTACAACAACCTTTGTGGACATGCATGCAGACCCCTTATTGCTTATGTGATCCACCGAGGGATTCCAAAATACCTTAGGGAATGTGATTATTAAAGGAGAAATGACGTAGCACTAGGTTGCATGTACACATCGGTACGTGTTCATGATGTTGGTGGCTACTACCTATGTGGTACTGTGGGGATACTATGTTCTGTAAAGGTGGATGACTATGCTTAGTTTCGCCTATAGCTTTACAGCATGGGTTTGACAACAGGTATCTGTCTGTATGATACCCTTGTGGAGGATGTGTGTGTCACCTGGAGAATGCAGTAGAGGTCACAGTATGCATTAGCACACGTGGACAGACATATCCCTACTGTGATTGCTTGTACCTAAGAGAGCCATATGCCGAACAGGAGTGGTCTCAGTAATGGGTGCAGCTGAATACCACTGGTTACTGGCATAGTATAGTACCTGAAGGATCCAAATGTTGCTGTGTGTCCTACATCTGTGTGTCAGATGTCAGGACATCAGCTAACGATTGGTTATGGTCAGGCTGTTGAAGTAATGTAAACTACCAGAATGCGAAACAATGACAGATAGTATCACCCACAGCACAGTGTCAAACCATGTCATACACACATGTGTAGTCAGGTTCCAAAATGTGTGTAGTACAATGCATACTGACCACCAATAGAAACTATGGAGTGTTACTGTGTAATACAAAGCATGTCACCTTGCCCATGTGTCCACTATGCACGTACATGCAGACAGTGCACCTCCACCATTTCCACAACTGTACACCTGCAAATATGTGCTACACACATCCCACACATACTGTCCACTCTCTAACACATGCTGCCAATACTGCACACATCAGCCAAGTGGCACATGGGCAGACAATATACAATTGGAACTAACAGTGGTGTAAACAACACTACAATGACAATCATAGCTTTAATACATCATGCCTGCTCAGCTACACCTTCAAGCATATCATTACACTCTACTGCTGACAACATGCTAACACTGCTATACTGCTATAAAGACACACTGTGCATCAGCACCATGGTAGCCTGTTCCTGCATCAATGTTACAGATGACAGGAGGTGGCACAGATTTCATCATATGCACAGGGTGTGTTGTTGGTCTGCCAGAGGCCTACAGTGAGCCATCCAATTGACATGTATGTGTGTGTGTGTGTGTGTGTGTGTGTGTGTGTGTGTGTGTGTGTGTGTGTGTGTGTGTGTGTGTGTGAGGGGCAAGAATAATGGTATGGGCCAATGTTGATGTAATGTGTGTGGGTATGTATTAGCCCTAGGTGTCTGGATTATGTGTGTGAGTCTGCATGCACACAGTTCCACCATGTGGCTGCCACATACGGGTACTTGTGGGACAGCCACAGACTGTACCTGCGAGGCTTTACAGATCACCATCTCTGGCCACGGATATGGTACCTGTGCCTGGCAGGGGTGCTACTGACACTATCAGGTACCAAGCCAGACTGGGTACTATCCCCAGAGGTAGATGGATGTACACTGGACCCAGGTCCCTGCTGGGACTGTCCAGAGCCATGTGCACGTGGTCTTCTAGGATGTTCTATGGACAGCCCACCCCCAACATTGCTGGGGCTGGTACTGGCACTACGGGAGTGGCTGTTGCTTGAGGGACATCCACAGCGACTGCCAGCTGCTGATGTTGCTGGCATACGTCCACGTCGATGACTCAACCATTCTGCACTGTCCTGACACATGGACATGACATTGCGGAGGACATCTAATGTCTCTCCCCAATGTCTATCGGTGACCTCAGTGTAACTGCGGATGGCACCAGCTAGATCATGGATACTGTCTATTACGGTGGTGTTATGTGCTCTCTGTGCCCTCAGTCCCTGTCTCGTGTACTGTTCCATACATGCCTGTGCCTCCATGACAGCCTGGAACATGTGTGAGGTTGTTAGACCTGTGGCACATCTGTCAGTGGCATGATGGGCAGCAGTGCTCTGATGAGAACCCCTGGACATCTGCCTATGTGGTACCCTTCCAGTCATCTGGGTATGGCTGCTGTGTCGGGATGCATGTGCCATGGATACCACACTGTCCTGGCCAATGCCGGCTGTACGCTGTCCCTCTGCTAAGGGCATTGGTGATGGATGTATTGGCAGTATGACTGTGTGCATGGATGGGGTGGACACTTGTGTAGTGTCGACTGGTGGCCCAATGATAGACCCTGGCAAACATGCCTGTGCCTCAACACACCTATCATCATTGTCACTATCATGCTCAGTGACATCAGTTTCCCTGCTGCATTGAACCAGCCCAGTATCAGCACCTGTGAGAGGGAGACAGGAAACACACTTTACGACCTGTACATGATGTCAGTACACATGCACACATGCACACATGAGCACATGAACACATGCACACATGAACACATGAACACATGCACACATGAACACATACACACATGCACACATGCACACATGAACCCATGCACACATGAACACATGCACACATGAACACATGCACACATGCACACATGCACACATGCACACATGCACACACACACACACACACACACACACACACACACACACACACACACACACACACACACACACACACACGCCACCAGCAATCATGAACATACTCAATAGCGTGTGATGTTGGGGTACAGTATCACAAGCCAAACATTTATATCAAACGTGACAGCATGCAGGACGTGTGTTGCTCAAGAGCATGCAGTGTGAGTGTAGACAGCCCTTGCTAATAACAGTATACATGGCCTTGATGCATGTGTGCTTTGTTCAGTGAATGTCCTCACTCTGGAACGCAATGTGTACATGGACACAACATTGCTGTGCAGGTATTAAAAGCCCTGCAATGTCCTGTGCACCATCAGTCACAGGTATACATACCATGGCTGGATGTGTATCAGTGTGTCACATAGATATCCATTTCTGATTAGAGCATCTGTGTCTTTAGCAGATAATTGTGGACACAGGTGTAGCACATGCATGCTATGTATACACACAGGATGAGTGGTGCATGTGTACCTGATGGAATACCATTTCTCAACATAGCCATTGTACAGTGGTTATGGTGAGTGTAGGACATATTGTGGGCATGCCAGTGCCAGCCATGACATGGCATGCTACCACACAACTACAACATGAAACATCACACATACACAATGTGTGTCATGTGACCTATATACCCATAGCATTACAAGACATATGTGTGTCACGTTCTACAAATGGTAATTGTTATGCATATTGTATATACGTTCATATGTCTGCACACACACAACATTGAGGTGCATATGAATTCATGATATGTGTAGTACTGTGGCCACTGTAACTGGATGGGGTGTAGTACCATGAGCCATCATTATGCAGCATCATGTGGTCATTCAAGGCTACTAATGTGTGCCAGATCGGCACATAGCATGCTGTACCTGAACTGCAGTACCATGGCTACATTCACCATTTCACAGCCAGTTGTTACATGGGTTTGTGAGGTGCCCAATAAGGGGCATTGCCTAACATGAATGTGTTATGTGTTGAAGAGTGTTGCACAGCCACATGTGAGGCATCTACCCCTCAGGTATATTATGTGTGCTGTGTGGATGAGGTTTAGGATACTGTAGTGTGACCTTACAGCGGGTGTCTGAATATGCCATGTGTAGCATGTTAACGTGTACTGCGTATGACAAAGGTGTGTATGTTGTGTGCATGTATATCGACTCTGCCTATCAAATGTCCACTACAGTGTTGCCACAATTGTGTGGGATGCTCTGTGTATTGTATGTGTTTCAGGCAGCTACCCACGTTACTAGGATGTGCATAGTCTCACAGCAAACATGCACAGCATGCATTATGCGTAGGTGTGTTACGTGTACATGGCCTACACCTCACCTATGACATGCACATTTAATTAGCAATATTAAAGGTATAAAACATTCACCAGCATGGCTCTGCTGCCTTGCTGTCACACCAGAGGGACCTACAAGGATATCAGACACTTTGTCAGTGGCAACAACTGTGGCATTGCTACTGTGTGTTTACAATGTTTCAGTAGTACAATGGTTGACAGTCACAGGCCTACAGATTATATTCCTAATTATTAGTATTGCACAACACTAGGCACCACATCATCTAACTACACAGTACACATTTCACATAAGCATGCTCTACCAATAGAGGTAACAGTATTCTACAGCTATGCCATGTTACCTGCACGCTCCATGTCAACTTGCTGGGTGGCTCCAGCCTCCATGATGATACATGTTACTTGTTGTGGTTGTTGTTGGCCAGGAGCCACCTGGCTCAGGAGCAGCTCCTCCACTCTGGTGGCAAGCTGTTGTCTGCGGATATCAGACACACACTGCTGGACATGTCTAATTAAATCACTGCAGTGATGGCGTACCTGCTCATATGTCCGGTTATGCATACCTATGTCATTTACCCTATGGACAAGATCTTGCCACAGTGCAGACCGCTCATGCTGGTCCTGGCTGATTCTGGAGAACAGCAGCACATAGTGCTGCACCAGGCTCGCTGTGATGGCTTCCTCCTCAGCTGTGCTATATGCAGGGTTACGATGGTGGGACATTACCCTGGAAGACAATGAAAGAAAATGTGTGAGCAAGTCATGTGGCACACTAACATTCTAAAGTACAGATATCAATTAACTGCCATATATAGCAACCTATTGGCTGTCAGAAGATACACACTTTCAATACCACATATCAGTTCTCAACCCATAGATGCCTGACAGTGCCTGGCACACTCTATATATCAAACCATGTTTTGCACAGCAACAAAGTTAAAACAGTATGTAAGACTATACAACAGTACATGGCACACTGCATGTGACACAATGCACCACCTAGCCACAGGAGGTATATATCATGCTAATGCATCATGAAATATGTAATCCATTGCAATGATTGTAAAGTCCACTGACAGTATTACCAGTATACCACACTAGTCGTTGATGGCAGACCCCTGCCTAACATATGTGCACATTCGTTAATATAGGTGGCATACTGCTGTACTAGACTATACATGTTGATAGATATGCATTTATATCCTGTGACACACACATGACCGAGGCCATGGTACAGGCATGCCCACACACACAGCAGACATACATAACAGACACAAAGGTATGGCAACCCAGGTGACCTTTTCCTGTGTACCATACAGTACTGTGTGTCAGTAGTTATGAGACCTTATGCCTGAGGTATGTAATCTGTGAGGACTACAAGGAACACACATAACAGTGGTTCCAATAAATGTGCACGTACACCATACTGTGCTGTTTAGGCATACAGCTTCAGGTAGTACTACAGTTCATAAAGGAGTTGGATTCACCAGCAGTAACACCCAATGAGCATACATGTACTGCTTTAGCCTACAATGGGACACCCCAGTCGACAACAAGGGACTACGTCAGACCATATGGCATACTGCTTTTTCTGCCTAGCAATGGCATACACATCTTTTGCTGGGATCACAGCTGGGACACATAATACCATGACAGAATCAGTTTCCCACTAAGCTATCACACATATACCGAACTCTGACACATTCACCAACACATTCACCATCACACTCAGTCAACCTTACATATCGATTATTGCAACAAGTATATGTGGGTGTGTATCACTTCATAGGTAGGTAAGAGGCTATTGGCCCTAGGGCCTATAGGACTCTAGCCATATGCTACCCTGGCCTCTGACACACAGGTAATTACATTTCATGTGGCCCTGTCAAGCAGAGACACTGAGGTGATTGCCTGGGTGTATTCATTATCTCCCATATAATCTCCAGGATTATTTATGACGACTGATAATTAGGAGCTTTGTTTGCTATGGATAGTTGGTTTGTTCCAGAGTATGGGATGTCTCTGAGATAGGAATCTATCCCTCCAGCATGTGCTGTCTATTGTGATCAAAGGGTTTGGGTCCCTAGAGCGTGTAGCTCGTACAGATTGTGATCTGTTTACATGGAGCCTGTCCAACAGATCTGGGTTTGACATAGCTTAGT
The DNA here is from genome assembly GCF_019279795.1 of Protopterus annectens. NCBI lineage: Eukaryota > Metazoa > Chordata > Ceratodontiformes > Protopteridae > Protopterus > Protopterus annectens. The sequence continues at coordinate 1,931,263,212 of NC_056743.1, read as the reverse complement.
ATGTCAGTCAGAGGTCACCTCTGGGTAGGCGGTATGCGACACAGTCTAGTTGTGGGTTTGTGGGACGTCTGCATAGGGCATCTGTTTGACGCCGTTATTACTCTTTGTGAGGTATGTCTGTGTCCTTTCCACTTGCTGTAGATGTCTTGTGAGGTACATACCACATGGGGCATTGTACTCTATACTGGGTTTTATGTGTGTGGAGTAGAGGGGAACACTGACCTATATTTCCCTGGATGACACACCTTTTGTGATGATGTGTGCCATGTAGATGGATTACATGACTAGTGTGGCATTGTGACTATCGAAGGGGAGACTACTGTCCACCTGTGTCCCATGGTCTCTTATCACACCTTCGGTGTTAAGTAGACTACCACCTATGTGGTAGTTCATGGGTACTGAGTCTTTGCAAGGAGGGATGCCAATGCAGTGTCAACATTGAGCTTGAGTCCATGGCTTTGTCACCAGGCATCTGTTGTAGTAATTATGATCCTCTCTCTCTCTCTCTCTCTATATATATATATATATATATATATATATATATATATATATATATATATATATATATATATATATATATATATATATATATATATATATATATATATATATATATATATATATATATATATATATACACACATACATATGAATCATACCCACAGCGTTTAACCACTACATGTCATATATCAGCACTGTATGCTGTCTGGTCTGCCACATACTACAACCTACATAGAAATATGCACATAACAACCTTCGACAACATATATATATACACCTTTCACAAACAGTTGCAGTATGTCCCTTGCTCAATGCACATGTACAGATGCTAATATATCTGACACGGACAGATCTCTCCGTATGTGTGTGCCATACACACACAAGGACCACACTGTTGTAAGTACATGTACTTCACGGCTGACCTGTTGGGCCTTGCTGCAACATGAACAGGTGTCACATGTGAGCACACAGTAATATTAGAGGGTGTATACATAGCTGCTAATGCTGAATTAGCATACTAGCCTGGTATAGCTGTTGCCAATGGTAAGCTACACGTTAATATGACTATAATGCATTTGTTACTCTGTCACATCCATATTTGCATAACTGTATGGGCTATTACCCCAAACAGACATTGTACACACTACTGTACAGAACACAGATAACATGGATCAGATGTTTGACATTTAATGCTGAACTACGTATTTCACTGTCACATCCCACTGCACACAGCTACACACTCATTTCCTCATGCCAGTAGTTATGCAGGGCATCTGTGCATCGCTACATACTGCTGCCACATATGGATGATTCAAACTATGTACAGTACTCTTCATAAACATCTACTACATTCCAGTAAATACATTGCTGTTACATACCTTTCCTTTGTATGTGTTCGTATTTGTTGTCATATATCCTGGTCTATTAGTTTTGCGATATACGTTTTCCTTGCAATATATCTTTTGCTGTTCAAGATATTTCCTTTTCAATAGATTTTTATTTCACAATATATTTCTTTTCAATAGATTTTTTATTTCAATATATTTTTTTTCTAAATATTTTCTTTCAAAATATATTTTTTCAATATATTTTTTTTCAAATTTTTTTCTATATATTTTTCTTTCAATATTTTTTTCAATATATTTTTTGCAATATTTGTTTTCAATATACTTTCTTTTCAATATTTATTTCAATATAATTTCTTTTGTCAGTATATTGTTTTCAATATATTATTTTTGTTATTTTTCTTTACATTACATCACTTCTTTTTTTCTCTCTGTCTCTCTGTCTCTCTCTCCCTCTGTACCTGCAATGGAATGATTGCATGTGTGGACAGCAAGTACAGCCTGCTTTTATAGGTATCTGCACATGTGCATGTGATGGCCTCTATACCAATTGGTGGCCACCATTTGGCAATTGCATGCAGCCTGCTGTGTGGTACTTGCAGTACTCACTGTCATAGCAACCCAGTGCTATAAATTGCTAGGTCAGGTAGGCGTAGCCCTTTCAGAATTACAAAGTGGGGACCATGCTTCTTGCTGTGGACACCGTTGTGTAAGTCAGAAGGTTGGTACACTTCTTCTAACTGTTGCTAAGGGTGTAGCCAGTTATTTGTATGTTGTACTCAGACCTGAATGTTGCCACTTCCAGTACACAGTTGACAGTGTAGAATTGTACTCACCCTAGAAATGCTAACACAAGATACATGGGAGTATGGAGTTTCTTTACAACTTCTACAATTAGCTGCCATACATATGTAGTTATTGAAATGTTTTCATTTGGCACATGATCTGTTTGGGAACAGCTATACTGTGGATATTAATGTACTCACATCTGCACTGTTTGTGCTTTTTATTTTTTTGACATTATCACAGGATGCTCATGAAACTGGACAATTCCAGTACTGAGTATGCCTACCTACATCCTTGCTGTACCTTAAACACACTGGTATTTTGTGCATTTGGGTGGGGATTGTCCTGCTATGATACTGTGTGGGGGTTGTGAAGTGCTGCTGTAACATTATTTACTGCTAGAATGTCTGGTTCTGTTATCACAGTCATGTAATGCAATTCCACTACAGCTGCTGGTAAAGTTCCACAGAACAGGTTTTGTGTTATGGCATTCCTATCTTTCCTTTACATTCACACATTCTGATGCATGATATATATATATATATATATATATATATATATATATATATATATATATATATATATATATATATATATATATTTCAGCAACATCCTGCTGTATATCTACTGTGCTCTAGTGGTACTTCATGCAGTCTAGTGTGTCCAAGGTCCGGGGTTCGAGAGTGACAGTGGTGTTTTATTTTGCTGCTGAGAAGAACAAGGCCCCTCATATTCAGGGTGACTAAGGCACTTTTAAGCAGTTGTAAGCGGGTTTGCGCGGGTTTGTGTGACGCTTAGCAATACTTAGCTAAGTGCACACATGCGCACACTCACTCAAACCCACTTACTACTGCTTAAAGTTGCTTACTCCTGCTAACCCCCGCGCTCATTTCTTTGAAAGAAAAGAAAATGGGGAGATAGGAAAGTGGTGAAAAAGGCACACAAAGAGGGAAAGACAGTAGGGAAACAGCTCGGGATGTGCAGGACGGGTGTAGGGAAGGTCCATAGCTGCCCATTTCTTTAACAGCAACAGCTGTGCATATACTAGTAATTTGGAGGGAATTTTGAAACCTTCCACCCCTGAGAGAGGGGTAAGGATAACAAAGTATGTTGTACTGCCAATTGAATTTCAGTTTCTGTGTCCAGCGGACATTTGTGCAAAATGGGCAGCTATGTATGGGGTGTAATTTTTTTGTTGGAGCAGATTGCCCATTTTTTTTTTCAGGTGAGAGTGGAATGTGGGGTAGAGGAAGTAGGTATGTTTTGGGAGGTAGGTTGGGGAGGTAAACAGACAAGACAAACAAGATGCATACAGGGGTGGAATATGGCATATGGGGTGGTTGAACACAGTTGACGGGGAAGGATGTTTGGAAATTGCAAGCCCATGAGCCCACAGATGGTAACAGTGGAACTGAGATCCCCACCGATGGGCAGTCATCACTGCACCTTCACAGCCCAGAGGGTGGCTGTGCTGGGGGCTGCATAGGAGGGGAAGGCTCACCCTTGAGTTGCGCCACTCTTGCCTCAAGCTGGTGTAGGGGATCAGCGACTGAATGCTAGATCTCCCTACACACCACAGCCCGGACCATTCGGAGGATGACAGGTGGCCCTCCACCGGCCATGCTTGCACGGGGGGATGAGCCCCATCCCCTGCAGCGCTTCCACCCAAAGGTGGCACAGGGCCAACAGAGGAGGAGGTCCCGGGCTGGGCACCGGACCTGCTGGTGCCAGGTGCCATCGCCAGCTGAGGTGGGACAGGTGGGTCCGCTGGGACTGGCCTTCCCATACGTTCTGTGTTTAGGTGAATTTAATGACAATATAGCCAACAGCATTCCAAATTAGGTGTAACAGCATGCAGTAATATTCCCATTAACCCAACACACCAGAGTTCCAACAGTTGAACAGCAAGCATAATACATGCATATATTGAATGACAGTGGACATTCCAACAGCATGCAGCAATGAATGGTGGCAACAGGCCACTGATATTGTGGTGTTTGAACAGGGCACATGCATCAAAGTTATGCAGATATTTATAAACCAATAGGACATATGTCCCAACAAATGTTTTGAGATTACACATACCCATTGAGGTGTGGAATTGCATTGTTTATGCACATACAGTAGGGTGTAAAAAGATATCTCCATTAACAACTTATATGAACTTATAGTTTACACTACATTCTTATTGACTGCAGGTATATATCCCCTACATGTATTATTAAACTAGGCAATGTCCATTACGTTGTGGCATGTGTTTTGCTAGTTCCTTATGTACCTGACCTGTATCTGATATACAAACTGTCCAGGATGCAGATGTTACCACTACATATTTATATATTTTATTTATGTTCATATGTCTACATATCTGGATGTGTTCACGTGATATTATCAGTTATATTTTAACAGCCCCCTACATTTCTAGCAGCACACTGACATTTCCGGTGCACGCAATTACAAGCTACTCATGTGCCAGATTTACCTATACATGCCAGGCTTGAAACTACAGTTGAGGACTGTATATATGCTTAAGAGATACTGGCACTCCCTTCATCCTCTTTCTATGGGCCTACCCAAGTGTGGGTTGACAGCGCTTAATACAACACTACTATTTCTATACTGCAAGAATACATCAAAATTTCAAAGAAATTGACACGGACACACTACAGGTGTTATACCTTTATTAATTACATTACACACTTTTCTAGTGGCTCTCTCATTTATTTGTTATTACAGTGCATGCAGACATCTTATTCAGGATGTATTATACCTTCATTTATGGTTTACAACACTCTTTTTCTGGCTCTCTCACTTATTCTATATAACAATACATGCAAAGAAATAATTCAGGACTTAATGGGTTACAACACTCTTTTTCAGGCTCTCTCACTTATTTTACATAACAGTGAACGCAGAGAGGTTATTCAAGTCTTATTATACCTTTATTATTGGGCTAAGACACTTTTAGTCAGGCTCTCTCACTTATTTTATATAACAGTACATGCAGAAAAATTACTAACCTGCCTGGTGGCGCAGCCCTAGCAGCCTATCTGCATAGGCTTGCTGATTCGCAGCACGGACACCTGCAGCTGTGAAGTAAATGAAGTGATATTGAGACATATACCTATCCATACTATCGACTACACTAGCAATTTTTACATACTTCAGTCCATTGCTACCTACTCAGTAGTGGGCATTTTGCATCCCACAGGCCTCCTGTATCCATTGGTTCAGTTGGTCCTTCTTGCGTCTCTTCAGGTCTGCATGGTGATGTCTAACCTGCTCACCAGTCCGAGGGATGCCTGTGGCACTGGTGAGTTCATGTGTGAGATGGTTCCAGGCCTCTGCTTTGTATTCTGTGCCCTGGAACTGGCCCTGCAGGAGTCTAGCATCATGACGATGGACGAGGAGCCAAACCATCACGTTTGACTCCTCAATGTCCCACTGTTGCACTCAGAAGCGAGAGCCCTCTCCGAGACCAGTCATTGCTGCCTGCAGATGGGAGCTACAACCAGTTATGGTGAGTATTCCTGCCTGTGGAGCTTAAATATGCCTCATTTCCTGCAATTATTTGAGATTGGCCGGATTTGAAAGTTCTCAGCTGAGTGCACACCTTTTTTTGCACTGGGTAAACTTTGATTCATATGTATATGTGTGTTGACAGTCCATGAACATCAAATGCTGTCATGGCTTAGTGGATTAGTACTGTGATTATGGTGCACACTATCCCGGGTTCGAGACCTGTCATTGCTTTTTTATTTTACTACTGGCCTGACCATTGGGGGGTGTGGCTGGGTTTAGCCGACTTTGCTCAACTTTGCCCAACGTTACTCTACATTTACCGACGTTGCCTGATGTTGCCCGACGTTGCGCTAGTTAGCGCGGTGTGCAGCTTCGCGCAAACATATTTGGTTTGCGCTAGTTGGCGCAATGCACAGCTCTGCGCAAAGCTATTGCACTAGTTAAACCAGTGCTTAGCTATGGGCAATTATTCTTAAATGTGCTTACTATTGGTAAACGTTGCTTAGCAGTGCTTCAGATTGCTTAAGATAGATTACTTATGCATTCATTAGTATGCATGACCATTTCACTTTCTTATATATATTTAAAACATCGTTCACTACTACATAGGCCATTTCGATGCATTTTAATTAAATTTAAAAGGTAAATGTCAGGAATTCTTTTTATGCACGGATTTCTTACAGTAAATGGAAAGGGGAGTGGTGGGACTCGAACCGGGAATGCCTCCTCTTTGTGTGAAGGTTCTACCACTACACTATTGCTATTTGGCTAAATTTGCATATAAGTGGTTTATTATCCTCTTTGATGTCTAAACTGCTAACTGTAGCTAAGCAATGGGCACACCCGCGCACACACGTGCAAATACGGGCAGCTATATCGGGAAAACTAAAAAAAAATGTTTTACATTTTATTTCATTTGTATAGGGCTTTTGAATGTAGGGGAGTGTAGTGTTGGGGTTATACACATTTGAGCGGACTCACTCATATCTGCTGACATTTGCAGATTTAGGGACTTGCAGGGGCGTGGATATTTGGACTCCTCGGCAGTCTGACATGCCCCCTGCACTCCTACATGCTCCGTGTTATCCAGGGAGTTGAGTCAGCATGCCCTCCTGCATATGCATGATGCGCTGACGTCATACTCTTAAACGGAAGTCTCCGAGTAGGGATTTGTTCATCCTACACGGAGGATTACTGAATCCCCCCCTAGATTTATTCAATGTTTTATATATATATATGTCTTATGGTAATTTTTGTAGGTTTCCCAGATTATAAGGGACCTTTCACAGTATATGAATCTATGAATAATGTAGTTATTTATGTGAGGATGAATTTAAGGTCCAAGTATGTCTTGTTATTAATTAAGGACCCCCTTCTCCCGTTTTGCCATTAAGCTTACATCCGATCTGCATTAATTACTCCAAGGTCTGATTATGCTATAACATCTATTTCTAATACCTATAATAATATTTGAGCCAGAAAGTTATTTTATTGCTTCAGTTAATGTCCAAATTAAGGCGTAAATATGTTTAGTTTTAGTAATACAAGGGCCAGGGAGTAATTGTGTTAGTTATGTGAGTGTCGGTTGTAGGTCCAAGTCTTCATTTTTGTTGATGGACCTCTTGCCCTCCATCTTTGGGGGGACTTAGTTTGTTTTGTTCTAAGTCCCCTGCTTGGGCTGCTTCTTTGGTATCAAGGTACAATATACATTGCTTATCACTCACTTTCTAACAATTATTCTGAGACACCTATCCCTAAGTCTACATTTGATGTGCATGTTGATTGTAGTTACTTGGGGTTATATATCCCCCTGAATAGTCCTGTTATTTGTGTCTGAGTGAAGTTGTTACATATATCTAGGAAGTATTTGTAAAATATTTTCTAAAGACTTCAGTGTTAACCGTGGTAGATTCACCTTTTGAACCTAATTTAGGGGAGACCATTATGCATCCCATTGACAAATGTTATTATTTATTTCAATTCATTTATCCAATTTAATATTCATAATTTTTGCACTCCATAGATATTTTCCTTTATATTTCCCTTGTCCGGTTAGCCCATTTACAAGTACTAAGACTCCGGATTTTGAATGTCCTTCTTTATTAAACCACCTTATGTATACCAGAAGGAATGGTTTGGTCTGTCTTGATTCCACTTGAATCGGCGAATGCAGTATATGATTTGTGTTCATACATAAATAAATAATTTACCCGCTGACAGTTTTTTGTCTTTAGACTGGGCCATAAGGCTCATAGGTGGAATTTTGACGACTCCACTCTAGGTGGGTTTTACTTTACGCTAACTTTATCTGTTTTTCCAAGCTGGACCCTTCGTTGTGGAATGTAGTGCGTCTGGGTCAGCATTGAATGTTCTGTATAGCAGAAAGACGTGGTGTGGGGTGATAAAGTAAGGATAACTTGTGTTTAAGCAGTCCTTCACCTATGTCAAGTGAGCAACACATACTATAAAACTTCTCTAAATGTTTTAAACGTAAGGAATTTAGGTACATTATCCAGGCTAAGTGTAAGTTTCTTTTGATAACATTTGAACGGCGCAGTTCTCAAGGCGCTGTATACACCTTGAATGAGTTTTATTCAGTTGAGCCATTGGAATATATGTTTCATTTGTTTTTAACCTGATTTTATGGTGTAGGTCCATAGTAAAAGATAGCTTAACAGTCTTAGACTCCCTAGTCAGGCTGATGTAATAAGTAATAAAAAGCGTTCTATAGCTTAAACAGCCTGTATAACACATTCCCCCTGCTTATGTCATCTCACAGTTGCTAAAGAAATAACAAAATATCTGTACAAAATTCAGGTTAAAAGCTTTCTTTCTCCCAACAGTCAGTGAAGTTGCCTCGCTAAGCTACAAACTTTGTTTAATATAGTGTTGAGTAAAACACAGCTCACTTTTAAAAGAATCGAGTAAAATTGAGTAAATTGCAGCTCACTTTAAAAGGAACTGAGTAAAAACACCATAAAGTTATGTTCTTTAAGCCTGAATACTCACAGACCCTGGAAATCCTTGTAACTTGGTATAGTCCCGCTTCACTCGCCCTCGCTTCACTCAGGCTCGCTGCACGCCCAACCCTGTCCCCAAATACCACCCGCCCCCACTACTGCTAAATTTAAGCCTAATAAACCACTCCCCCCTCCTACAACCTATCATTGATAACCCACACCTCCATACACCACCCCTTCCTGCCAACAACCTCCTTAATTCTCCACCCACATTCCTTACAAAGTACCACTACTTTCAAGATAAGACCAATTATGTTCCTCTCAGTTATATTGTCTGGGCTACATCTCCTCACCATCTATGAAAACCAGCCCTATCTTGGCTTTCACCATCCCATATCTCATACCATCTCTGCTCCCACCTTGAGTGAATCAGACCATCCCCTAGCTCACTACAAACCTGTCCTCTCCACTTTTAACAACCACCAACTAACTAGACCACAGACCATCTCCCCCAATACTAGATATTATCATAAAATAAGTAAGGTGCTGAAACTAATAATCATGGTACAATTTACTCTGATGAGGGATGGAGATATCCACCCTAACCCTGGACCCACTCTTCCCACAAGCTCCCAGCCCACTATCACCTTCAACATATGGTCAAATTCAAGGTCCCCTAACTCTCTCCTGACCTGTCGCCTAAACATCAGGAGTATTAACAACAAGGTCCATAATCTTCATGCCCTTCTATCCACCTACTCACATGATGTGCTGTGTCTTACAGAAACCTGGCTAAAACCAGGAACTAAAAATGATGAGGTTATCCCACCAGGGTACAACATACCTAGACTAGACTGAAACACCAGGAACTAAAAATTATGAGGTTATCCCACCAGGGTACAGCATGCTTAGACTAGACCGAAACACCAGGAAAGGTGGAGGAGTAGCAGTTCTGTTTAAAAACACAATAGATGTCAGACGAGCACCACAACAACCCCCCTTGTTCAATAATGCAGAAGCCCTAGTTAGCAAACTACAGCTTAACAAAAGTAAATCTATATTCATTGCCTGCATTTGTAAACCCCCAGGCAACAATGCAAATACCCTAGAAGACTTCCTAAAGCCATACCCCCATGAAACTATGGTGTTAGGAGATATTAATATTGACTGGAACAATTGTTCCTCTGAATCTCCCACCACCCATATAAACCTTAACAGCTATACCCAACTTGTATCCTCACCCACCAGAATAAATAAATCCAATTACAAAGGCAGTATCCTGGATTGGATTCTTATCAACAATCACCCAGACCTGTATAACACCGGTACACTCCCAGATGATATAAGTGACCAGCTACTCACTTACATCATTAAGCATAAAGTAGATAACCACCACCAAGTTCTATATAAATCTGTCAGAAACAACAAGAACTTTAACTCCACTGACTTTAAAAACGAACTCAGAGCATGCAGTTGGGCCATACTTAAAGAACTTCCACTAGATGATGCTGTAGACTATTTTAATTCTAAATTACTCTTCATTCTAGATTCCCACGCTCCTATATGCACCCTTAGAGCCAAAACTAAGACCACCCCCTGGCTCTCTAAAGTAACCAAAACCAAAATCATAGCAAGAAATAAAGCATGGGACAATTAGCGCACCTCCAAAGACCCACTTGACCATAATAAATTCCGACAGCTAAGGAATGATACCAAGAAAGCAACACTGTTAGACAAAAAAACTTCTATCAACACCTTCAGAAAAAACACAAGAACAAACCTCAAAAATTTTGTGCAGGCATAAACAAACTGCTCCACACTGGCCAAACCTCCACCCCACCCCCTCAACTTACGACCTTAAAACTCCAGAGGAAACTGCTAACATCATTAACAACTTTTTTACCAAAACCATCCAATCACTAGATAGCCAATTACCCCCCCACCAGCTCCTTTCAAAACTCCTCCACAACCACTACCACACTCCCTTTTGCCTTCCAACCTGTGTCTACATCGACCATCTGATCTTTAATTAACAAACTAAAGCCCACTACCCTGGCAGCTGATCTCCTCCCATCAGAATATTTACAAAAGGGGGCAGATGACATTGCATACCGTGTCTCGATCATAATAAACCCCACCTTGACTGAAGCCAATATCCCCTCTCTCTGGAAGGTTTCCCATGTCATTCCCCTTCCTAAAGGAGGGAATTCTTTAGACCTCTCAAACTTCCAACTAATAGCCATACTATCACCATTAGCCAAAATTATGGAAAAGTGCATCCACAACTAATTAATGCACCCAAAATAAACTACTGGCCAACTCTCAGCATGGTTTCAGGCCACACCACAGCACCACATCAGCCCTCCTATCCTTCTCTAACTCTATCAACACCAACCAAAACAATAACAAACTTACCTCAGCTCTCTTCCTAGATCTCTCTAAGGCCTTTGATATGGTCAGTCACCAACTGCTTCTCTGTACCCTGAAGGAACTGTCACTGAATAGTAGCTCTATTAAATGGTTCAAATCTTACCTGTCTGATAGACAACAAGCAGTTTTATGGCAGAATACCCTATCCACATGTCTACCCATTACTCTAGGAGTCCCCCAAGGCTCCATACTAGGACCACTATTCTTCTCAGTCTTTATCAATGGCCTACCCACCATCACTCCCAAGGCCACCTGCATCCAATATGCAGACGACTCTACTTTAATCTGTACCACCTCCTCCTCAACTGAGCTTATGACCCTAACCCAGAATATTTTCAATGATGTAGAAAAATGGTTCGCAAACTGTCAGCTTCTATTAAACCCCAACAAAACTAAACTGCTCATCTTTTCCCCCACCTGAAAATCCTCCTCACCACTCTTTACTATAAGTTCCAACAATGGTACAATCATATCCCCAGATACTCACACAAAACTCCTGGGCGTCACAGTCGATAAAGCCCTAAATATGATATCCATATCAATCAAGCCATCAAATCTGTCAACAAATAAACTGGGTTCCCTATACAGGATCAAACCCTTCCTCTCTCTTTTTGCAAGAACCACTATCGCTCAGTCCCACCTACTGTCTACCCTCCTCTATGCCTCCCCCCTCTTCACTAACCTGAACCAAGCCACCCTTACCAAGCTTGCTAGTTGTTACAACCATATTGCTAGATTTGCTACCGGTGCTACCTCTAGGACCCACCATTGCATCAACCTAACTCAACTAGGATGGCTAGAGTGGCCCAGTCTTCTCCGATATAATCAATTTATAATAACCCACAAAATACTATATCAACCCGAAAAAACACCAGCACTAAATAAGATCATCAAGCCATACATCAACCAGAGGACACTACGCTCTGCTGACAAACTGCTGGTACAAACAACTAAGAGCATAAATGTAGCTGGGGTCTCACTATTTGCCAACTCAGTAGGCAAAACTTGGAATATGCTACCTGACAAACTTACTCACCAATCCTCCTTAACCCAGTTCAAAAAAAGCCTCAAACTACACTTCCAACAGCATTGGCAGTGTCCCTGCTTAAACCCCAACTAATCACCACCCGCTGTTCCTGCAAACTCTCCCTAAGCATTTCAGTCTTATACTCTAATAAGTGTATGAATTTTTGAAGGGACTTAGCCCAAAACACCGTGTATTATTGTCTGAAATTAAAGCCGCATGATTTTGATGTTGTCTACTATGTTTTATCCATGTTTGTCACCCTACTGAAAACTGCTTATTATACGTATCTCTAAATGTTTCTATTGTTCCTAATGCATTTATACTCTGCTTTCTGGAGCTTTTCTCCCCAGGCCTCCACTGAAAATGGACATATATCCAGTCGGACTTTCCTGGTAAACAAATGTAAAATAAAATAAATAAATGTTTTAATGTCATTGTTTATCATTTGCTTCTTATGATTTACTGGTGACTATATCTCACTGAATATGTTTATCTTTGTATATTTTTGTATATATATTCTTAAGAGTTGACAGTGATAGGATGTTCAGTGACATTCTGTATTTCAACAGTAAGTGAGATGAATGAAGGGTGGAGTTTCTTGTGGTATTTAATTAGTTAATCATTTAATTGTCTAATTAGTTAAGCACAGCTAAGATAGGGCACAACTAGTCATGTGCTGTTCCTACATGAGTATTTTAGTGTGTGCTTTTACATTTATTGTGTTTTTGTGTTTGAAGAAGTCTGGACTGTGCCCGGACGAAAAGTGTGTGTATTAAAAAAGCAGCTTAATGCATCTACAGTTTGCAGCTTCCTTTTTCTTCTACTGGACGTTTTTTTTTTTTTAGTTTTATAAATATAATCATGAAATTTTGAACATGCAAATACTATTGCCAAAAGTTCTTTCTCAGTTTGAGTATATTATATTTCAGTTTGGGTAAGAGATCTAGATGCATAGGCTACTGGTCTGTCTTCTTGAAGTGTAATTGTGCCAAGACCAAATTTTGAAGCATCACAGTAAGTAGTTACTGGTATATTGACATCATAGTATCTTAACGATGGTGGCCTGGTAATTTTCTGCTTAAGGTTTTCAAATGCTCTCTGGTGCTGTCCCAACCAAGACCATGCAACATTTTTGTGCATTAGCTCTCTCAAAGGCACTGTCAACTCACTGAAGTCTGGTATAAACTTGCCTAAATAGTTGACCATGCCAAGGAAACGCCGTAGAGCTTGAACATTATCTAGTGCTGACATCTCAAGAATGGCTGCTTGCTTGGATGGGTCTGGTCACAAGCCAGTGTTGGTAAATAAATGACCTACATCCTACATATGTAATGTCTGGTAGTCTGAATTTGTACTTCAGAGGATTGAGTTTTGAGTTCACTTCACATGCTCTGTCTAGAACTCTCTGAAGGTTTCCTTCATTCTCTGCTTCACCATTGCCTCCAACCAATAAATCATCTGCTATCAAGGTACGAGGATAATCCCAAAAATCTGCTCCATTGCACACTGAAAGACTACACCTGCAGAATGTATTCCAAATAGCATCCTAAGGAATCTATATCTTCCAAATGGGGTACTGAAAGTAGTCAGTAGTGAAGATTTGTTATCAAGCATCACTTGCCAAAATTAACTTTTTGCATCTAAGACAGAAAAAAAAAACAATCTCATTCAGTATCAAGGCTGTGACTTCCTTGACTGTACACATGGGATGATGTAGTCCCTTTAATGCTTTGTTCAAATCTCTTGGGTCAATACATATTCCGATTTCATCTGAGCCTTTTTTGTGGGCTGCTACCATGGACGACACCCATTCAGTTAGTTCTGTAACTGGACAAATTACACCTTTGCTGTACCATTTTATCCAACTGAGCTTTGACTTTACCCTGCATGGCTATCAGAACTTTTCTTGCCAATCTGACCACAGGACTGACCTCTAGGTCTAACTTTATAGAATACACAACTGGACATTTGCCCAACTTTTCACTGAAAACATCAGCATACTCTAAGAAAATAGCTTCAGTAAAATTGGAACAAGGATATGTGCTTATATGGTGAAGATCTTTTGCAAAGGAAAGCAGATTCATTCTCAAACTATCTCTGAGACCCAATAATGACTGCACAGGTCTTCGGACTACATAGAATAACAAGCTGTAGCAGTTTCTAGACAGACAACATGAAAGCACTACTGAGCTTTTGGTTTCTTCACCTCCATAAGCAACAAGTTTTGCACAACTGGCCACATTAAGTTGCTCACCAGTTCTCACCTTAGCAAATGTATCCGCTGACATAACATTACACTTTGAACCAGTGTCTACTTTGAGTTCAATGGATTTACCATTGATCTGGACAGTACAAAATACTTTGTTCTTTGCTAACAAATTTACTGCATCAACCTTTTCACCAATTACTGACACCGTCTACATAGAAAGTAGAATTGCAGCTCTCTATATGATCAGCTTGCTTTCTTGAGTGACCCTTCTTTATAACTGTATGAGGTTTACTTGATTTGCAAAACTTTTGAAAATGATTAAATTTTTTACACAAATGATAAGCATTTTTCTCTTTTAGACTCATGACTGGTGCCGCAATTGCGACAGTTAACAATAAAGCTTGATTTGGGTTTTGCTGAATCGTCCTTGTACTGCACTGATCATGTCCTTCTCTTAGAACTTGCTGGAAAGCTATGTTTTTTACTTGCCACACTCGCAGGGGTTACAGCTGCCATATGCTTAGGCCTGCTTCTGTTAGCCACATGTTGCATACTGTCTACATTTGCTCTGGAGCCTGCTGAAAACATGCTCTTATCACTTGCAAGCATACTTATGTGCCTTTCTGTTACTTCATGGGTTTGGCAAATCTCAATAGCCTTGCTCAACATTAAATCACTGTCATGAAGCAAAATCCTTCTCGCTGCAGCACTATTAATACCACACACAAACCTGTCCTTTACTAACTCATCTTTTAACTCACCAAACCTACATGTTTTACCTTTGTTTCTCAGGTCAGTAATATAAGCTGCAAAAGTTTCTCCTTGCTTTTGATCTGTTGTGTAAAACAAATGCCTCTCCAATGTAATATTTGTCTGGGAGTTACACATTCCCCTGAATTTGCATTTCAAACACTCAGGGTCTTCCCTTAATTCAGGAAAAAACACAAAAAATTGAGCCACGCAGATAAAGAAGTTGAATTAAACTTTCTTTATAGTCATCTCTGGTACCTTGGCATTTTGCTTTCAAGGATAAATTACAATCATAGTCCAACTCCTTATATACAACAATGACCCCTACTGATTGGTTACAAAACATTTCAAAAGCACAGTTCTTTACCATCATAAACATGTTACAAAATCAACATCCCCACTTTATAACATTCACATATTAAAATACCATTCAAAATGTGTCTTACTTTCTAGCTGACACAAATATTACAATTGTATCCCTAAATGTAGTACAAATTAGCTAATTATACATTTAAATATATTTAAATATGACAGCTTTGTTACTAAATGCAGTACAAGTCAGCTTTATTACTAGGTGCAGTACAAGTCAGCTGGTTATACATTCAAATTGACCTTGAGGTAAAGACCCCTCAGAGAAAGTGTACCAAAATTAATAATCATCCTACTTTCCAACCTAAGCAACTTTTTTTTTTCAAAAATATTTTTATTAGTTTTAAAACATTTACAAAAAAGAAATGAAAATAAATACAAGATAAGGAACTTGTAAGGTACATCAAACCAAGAAAAAGAAAGCAAAGTACATTCTAAATTAATACAAACAGTTAACAAGTTTTGATTTATAGACAAGCAGTTATTGTAACAAGTACCATATTCCTGAATGGGTAAAACATTCACTAGGGTGCCCCAGAAAAACATCAGACAAATAGAAATCAGGCCTCCCAAGAGGAGGATAACTTTAATCAGATAACATACTATTATATAAAGTATAAACTATTAACTATTTTGGGGGTACACCACCTAAAGTAAACTATACATGTCCTAAAAACCTATTTACACCATATTTACAATATATTTACATCATGGATGTCAGAGGACCTCTCCGAATAAAATGACACAAGACAATTAGTAAAGTGTAATGTTTACATTATCAAATAATTTTGGACCGTACCTAGTACAAAAAGGATCCAGCTTGGAATGCAAATGTATAAGAAAATAATTTGCTGGATTTTAATTATTCCGGATTAGATCAAAGAGATTTTCCCAATATTTTTTAAAATGGATTTTAGTCTCCCACCCTCATTATTTCTCTGATAATGGTACATTTCCAGACCCTCTTAGCGACCACCTACCCACATTCACATACCGACTCCCTTCACCCATACGCCAAACACATAATTATATTACTACTCGCAACCAAAAAAACTTCAATCCTATAACCTTCTCAGACTCCTTAAAAGCTATAAATTGGAACATTCTAAAAACTCTACCTTTAGATAATGCCGTTGCCCACTTCAACTCAACCTTCTTAAACCTTCTTGACTACCATGCTCCTCTACGGACTAAGCGAATACAAATCAAAACTGCCCCTTGGCTAACCAAAGGTACTCTAGTCACTATGCAACGCAGAAACAAAGTCTGGGCACTCTACCAGAAAAATAAGTCTCCCGTCATTCATAACGAATATAAAACACTTAGAAATAAAGTCAAAAAGCTTATTATCACTAACCGACAAAATTACTTCTCCATACTCCAAAACAGCAATAAAACAAACCCTCAGAAATTCTGGAAAGGAGTCGCCACACTTATCAATCCTGGCAAAATTGACAATCCCAGCCCAGACCCTAGTGCTCCTGACATAGATTTGGCCACACAATTTAACTCTTTCTTCATAAATTCTATTTCTAAATTAACCTCAACATTCTCTGACAACACCACTCCTTCCATTTCACCCTCAACTTCCTCTACTAACACTTCTACCTGCACTCCTACTACTACACTCTCTTCTTCTCCACTATCCCCATTCTCTAATACCCTCTCTACCCCTTCCTCTCTAATACCCTCTCTACCCCTTCCTCTCCTTTTTCTTTCAAACCTATACCCATATCCACCATAAGAAAACTCCTTCAAAAACTTAAGCCAGGCTCTAATGCCCCTGACAACATCCCATCATACTTTCTTAGCATAGCTGCAGAAGCCATTGCCTACCCCATTAGTATCCTAATAAACCGCTCTATCCAAGAAAGCATAGTACTCCATATCTGGAAAAAGGCTTTCATCATACCCTTACATAAAGGTGGTAGTAATAACAATACAACTAATTTCTGACCCATCGCTATCCTATCTCCCATTTCTAAACTCCTATAAAAATGTATCCAACTACAACTCCTACCATATCTCGTAGACAATCACCTACTAACTCCAACACAGCATGGTTTTAGGCCTGGTCATAGCACTATGACAGCCCTCCTCTCCTTCCTGGAAACTGTAAACAAAGCCCGAGACTCTGGTCATATTGTCTCTACCCTCCTATTTGACCTCTCTAAGGCCTTTGACACTATTTCTCACAAACTTCTTCTAACTAAACTCTCTCAGCTTAACCTATCTTCTTCTTCTTCTCTGAACTAGTTCTCCAGTTACTTATCTAATAGATATCAAAAAAAGGCCACCTCTTCTTTCCTTGCTACCCCAACTGGAGTTCCTCAAGGTTCCATACTAGGTCCTCTCCTCTTTAATATATTCATAAATGACTTCCGCAATTCTATTCCTTTCTCAAATATCATCCAATATGCAGATGATTCAACTATTATCTGTTCTGCACATCCCTCCCCATGTTGCAAAAACTTACACAAGATGCATTCTCAATCACAGAACAATGGATGAAAAGAAATCACCTAGCACTAAATGCCTCTAAAACCAAATTAATGGTATTCACTCCATCTAAAGTCACCTCTATCAATACAAACACTTTTTATATCACTAGTAATAACAACACATCTCTAGAACTGGTGTCTGAGACGAAATTACTTGGTGTCCAACTTGATAGTAAGCTTAAATTCAACTCCCACCTACAACTAAATATCAAAAAAACCCCTCAAAGATTAGGCATGCTCTATCAACAAAATCGTTACCTCACACCCTCCACCAAAATCACTCTCTCTACCTCATTTCTTATCCCCTCCCTTCTCTATGGAGCCCCACTCTTAACTAACCTACAATCTTCCCTTAAAACACAACTTTCCTCATGTTACAACAAAATCGCCAAATTCGCTACTAGCCACAAATCATCTAGCCACCACTGTTCTTCTCTCCACAAACTAAAATGGCTAGAACTTTCCAATCATCTCACCTACACTCAACTGACTCTAGCACATAAACTCATTTTCAACCCCCTACTATGTCCATCCCTTTCCTCTGCCTTTAAAATGCACCTACCCAACAGAGTACTAAGATCTAACAACCAAAATCTAATAGAATTGCATAAACCTACTCACCCCCCAGGTAAAAATCTCCTATCCTATGGCCTAGCACATCTCTGGAACTCCCTACCCCCATCCATTCGTATCATCTCTAACCACTTCACTTTCAAAAAATCTCTTCACTCTCACCTACTATCCCAGTGGGAATGCTCCTGTTCTCATCCATCATAATATAAACTGGCAAACTCTTTTTTCCCCTCCCTTCTGCTAACTTCCTCTACTGCCTCTCCTAACTCATACTCTCTCTACTTGTTTTAACCAAACTTTTTATAAACTGTATTATGTGTCATACTTTCAAGCTTAGTCAAGATTTAGGACCTCTCAGTACTTATATAGAAATGTTTTCGTTACCAGTAGTATATCTTCTGAAACTTTCATCACCTGTCTGTACTACTTGAAACATTATGCTTTAAGCTGTATCACTTGAAAATATTGTAATATAACCTAAAACCTATTTGTAACCTTGTTTCTCAAGCCATACTACTTGAAATGTCTTGCTCTAATTTGTTCACTTGTAAACATTGAAATCTAATGTAAAACATATTGTAACCTTCTTACTGGAGCTTTTTTCCCCAGGACTCCATTGAAAACGGGTTCATCTTGGCCCAATGGACTATCCTGGTAAACCAACTGCAAATAAATAATAAAAAATAAATAAATAATTATTTTTCTTTTTGCTATTTGTGCATAATTTGTGCGCTGATATATATTTTATTGCCATATCCTTAACGTTTTCCCATGAAATTGCTGAGGGGTTGATCCAATTTTTAGTAATGAAATATTTAAGGAGAGCACAAACTGAGACAAGAACATGACAGCGAATACCTTTGATTTGAATATGAACAATATTAAAGATCATAGTTTGCCAAGAAAATGTAGTTTTCTCATACCCCATTTTTTCTAATTGAATTCTGAGGGAGCATCAGAGTTTATAGATGGTCTTTCAACTCCAGAACATGTGTATTATGTCAACATGAGGCAGAGTGCAGAAAGGACATGTTAAGTTTTTATTACATCCAAATTTTTGTATAAAACAACTGGGATGTAGTAAGAGTTATTATTTATCATTAGCTTTGTGTAAATTAGATTTTTGAAGGGGGTCAAGTTTAGTGTATTTCTGATTGCTTCATACTTAGATTCGCTAGAGATTTCATCCTTTATTGAATCCCAGTATTTGGAAAATAAAAGTGAATGACTATGTATAATGGACGACACAAGTTTATAAGTATGTGAGATCATTTTATTTTCTAGGGAGAGTGAATTGATGATTGATAGTGTTAATTGAATATCTTGTTCCATAACTCCGTATTTAAGGAATTTTTGTTTTATAAGTGAGCTGAGTTGTCTTAAAATAGGGTTATATTTATTAGAAGCCCCAAATAAAGTTTTAACCTCTGCTGCATTTTTTGTACTATAAAAATGCCAGACTGTAGCCTTCTTGATAATAGGAAAGTTAGATAGGTCAATCATTTTATTACTGATTTTTAAATTTGGATTCAGATGTATGGGTTGAAGAATGGGGACTGTATTTTGCAAATTAAGGGATTTCATCAGATCATGAAAAATAAGAATTATGTTTTTTAGAAGAGGCAAAAACTTAATGTTAAATTCAACAACAGGTGTGAGAAAGGGGATAGATTGAGGATTAATTTTGAATGAGCATATATAGTTATATCAGATCTTGACCCATATTGGAGACCAAGATTTGTCATATGGATCATAACTGGCTATTTTTATTAACCAACTCGCGGTAATTATTTGATAATAAAGACTGAAATCTGGAAGACTTAATCCACCCTTAGCTTTTGGGATAGTTAATTTCCTATATGCTATTCTGGTTGATTTAGGGAACCATAAGAATTTAGAAATGGTGGTCTCCATTTTACGAAAGAAGTTTTTTGGAATATTAAGAAAAACAGTGTTTAAATGGAAAAGAATTCTAGGTAGAATATTCATCTTGATAATAATAGATTTTGATAACAGTGAAAGGTTAATATTTTTCCATCTGGTTAGATCATTGTTTATTTGATCCCAAACTTTATAAAGATTAGTTTTCATAAGTTCTTGATGAGAGTGTGTGACGTTTATACCCAGATACTTTATTGAATATTTAAGAGGTATGTCAGAAAGGGGGAAGTAGTATTCTAAATGCTTCTTAGGATTCAAAGGAAAACATGATGATTTGGTGGGGTTAAGCTTATAGTTAGCAACTTTAGAAAAGAGATCAATAGAGTTTCGAATTTTCTGGAGGTCTGTGTTAGGAAGCTCAAAGTAAATGCTAAGGTCATCTGCAAACGCCGAGTACTTTATTTCGATGATATAGATTTTTGGGATATGATGATAGGTCATCTGTTTGATCCAGATAAGAAAAGGTTCAAGATACAAGTTAAAAAGATAGGGTGATAGCGGACACCCCTGTCTAGTGCCATTTGTAATTTTAATAAGATCTGATAATGTTTTATTTATATAAAGGGAAGTAGAGGCATTTTTATACATCATCCTAATAGTATTAATGACCATATCCGGGAAATTAAAGTATTCCATTGTTACATATAAGAAGTTGAGATCCACATTATCAAAGGCCTTAGTTGCATCTAACGTTAAAGCGTATCTTGGATGATTATCCTTTTCAAGGAACATTAATAATGCATGCAAAGTGAGAGTATTATCACAAGGTTGTCTTTGCTTTATAAAACCCAATTGCTCTGGAGAAATAATTGACACCATCACTTTCTGAATTCTTTTTGCAAAAATGGTAGATAAAATTTTCATATCTACATTTATAAGGGCAATAGGCCTATAGTTAAGAGGGTTTAATTTGTCAGAGTTCAGTTTCGGAATGAAAATAGTTTTGGAATTATTCATATACTTATCCGTAATCCCTTCTGATATGATATGATTATACATGCTAAGTAGGATTTTTGTAAGATTACTGCAGAATATTTTGTAAAATTCACCTGTAAATCCATCAGGTCCTGGCGCCTTATTAGGTTTCATTTTTTTAATAGCTGCAGTTATTTCATTTAGTGTTATAGGGGCTTTTAACTGGATAATTTGTGTGGAAGATAGTTTTGGGACTTTAAGCTTATTGAGGAAGTCTATGTATTGTTCTTTTTGGAATTGAGTTTTGGGATTGTAGATTTCCATGTAAATATCTACAAATGAATTTATAATGTCACTATTTTTATACAGGATTTTCCCTTTGTACTTTATGTCCTTTATATAGTTTGGTCCTTCTTTGATATTTATTAGTCTTGCTAGAGTCTTGGATGGAGTTTGAGCCCATTCAGAGTATCTGTGTAGAAGCTTTAATCCAGTCAAAGAGTAGTTTTGTTGATGGAAGAAATATATTTCCTTCTGAATTCCGTGAAGTTTCATTTTCAAATCAGGGGAAAAATCTTTTTGCAGTTCTGCGTCAATTTTTTTAAACTTTTTTGTGAGGTTATTAATGTACAGACTCTCTTTCTTTTTATAATAAGATGCTTTTTGGATAAGTATTCCTCTAATGACAGCTTTAGCCGCTGCCCATTGTATATCTAAAGGGATATTGGAAAGCAATGATTCAGCTTCTAAGTGTTTTAGATATTCATTAACCTTCTGCAAAAAATCTTTTTTTTCCAGAATGTTAATATTTAGTGACCAAGTGAAAATCTTACTGTCATAATTGCATTTTTGGTTAGGGTTAATGCCAAGTGATATATTCGAATGATCAGGTGTAGATCTGGCCTCATGAGCAAAATTAGAAATTTTAGTCGAGAAAGCATCTGAGATCAGGTTATAATCAATCCTAGACCAAACCTTATGTGAAGCCGAATAGAAAGTGAATTTATTAGACTCCCTGTCAATCTCAGATATTAAAAAAGGGTCAACTAAATTAAAACTATTCATCAAATCTTGAACAGAAGCAGTTATTTGGGTGGGCTGTTTTCTGTTCTTATTTGAGCTATCATTTGATGGATCCATAAGAGCGTTCCAGTCGCCACCAATAATGAAGAAATGATCGTGGTATGGAAGTAGCAGATTATGTATTTCCTGGATGAACAAATGTTGGTTTGAGCATGGACTATACACATTCAAAAACAAAATCGGGGACTTAACCTGTGGGTATGAGCAAGTGAATAAACACCATCTTCCATTTGAATCAAATTTAGTATCAAGCACTTCTCCAGGGAAGGACTTTTTAATTAAAATAGCTGTACCTTTTGATGAAAGGCTGCTCCCTGCTGATATAATCCGTCTAATACAATTTCTTTTTTTAATATTGTCCCATTGGTCATTTGTCATATGGGTCTCTTGTAAAAAAATGTTTGATTTGTCTTGATAAATCAGGTGCATAACCAGCTTTTTTTTTTAATGTCCTGAAGACCATTTACATTCCAAGAATTCACCGTGATCATCTAACTATAAGTTCAAAAAATAACGATAAAAACAAAATAGGGTCAACAGAGATACTAGTTTTACCAGGAATGGTCCATATAATGTTAGGTCCTTTTCTAACACATAAAAAATAAACAGTACTCAAAACTGATGTTCTGACATCCATGCTTCTAACCTTACAACCCATGCCTAACCACCCATCTCCCTGATATGATTTTATTTGCAAATGTAAAAGATACAAATATACTGTTAAACATTTTTGTATAAAATAAATGTTACAGGTATGCAACAGGGAGACATAAATACTAACCACGATAGTCCAAGTGTCACCCAGCATTCACAACTACACCCTCATACCACTCCAAAATCTATTTAATACTAACATATAAATCTAAAATGTACATTTAAAGGCAAAAAGATGCTTAGAATAGTTAATAAAAGAGTATAAGAATCATACTTTCTAAAAGACTTAATATATATATATATAATTTTAGCAGATCATAACATGGAATTAGTTATGCTTACAGGTGCATATAAGGTTGGATTGGTATATATTATTATGATTGTACACATTAGTTTAGAACTAACTCCCTATAAATCAATAATACTATATCTTATCACAGACAGTAAGCAGGCGAGAGTAACTA